>NC_133790.1:16904402-16963555 GCF_003597395.2 Chelonoidis abingdonii | reverse complement strand
AAGGACTGATAACCGTCATCTCATCGCCAATTTACAATGGCATGGCAGACGGTACAATAGGGATGGCAACCGTCTCTGCTACCTTGCAAAGGCAAATGAATGCCGCTGTGTAGCGCTGCAGTACCGCCTCTGTCAGCAGCATCCAGTACACATATGGCGACGGTGACAAAAGACAAAACGGGCTCCATGGTTGCCATGCTATGACGTCTGCCAGAGCAATCCAGGGAAAAAAGGGCGCGAAATGATTGTCTGCCGTTGCTTTGACAGAGAAAGGAATGAGTGACGACACTTACCCAGAATCACGCACGACATTGTTTTTGCACCATCATGCATTGGAATCTCAACCGAGAATTCCAATGGGCAGGGGAGACTGCGGGAACTATGGGATAGCTACGGGATAGCTACCCACAGTGCAACGCTCCAGAAAAATCGACGCTAGCCTCGGTACATGGACGCACACCACCAAATTATTGTGCTTAGTATGGCCGAGTGCACTCGACTTTATACAATCTGTTTTACAAAACCGGTTTATGTAAAATCAGAATAATCCTGTAGTGTAGACATACGCATAGTATGGGATTGTCAAAGGCACTCCCTTTTTTCTGTACTGGACCCTTATTTCCAGTTGCCTACGTGGGAAAATAGCTATAGCTAAATTACACAAGAATAGCTATGCCAGAATAACTTTCTCCCCGGCCCTCCCCACATACACAGACATACTATTCTGAATAAAAGCAACTTTAATCCAGTTTAACTAGTTTGCTTACTCTTCAGTGTATTCTAGAATATCTATGGTGGTCCATTTCTCCTATGCAGACAAGGGGTCCTTGAGCAGAGTACCAGTACAAAGCTTATGCATCCATAAAGTGTAACTAAGTTTTGAGGGGGTAACTGGGAGTTGTGATGCAAAGGAGTGTGTTTCACTCTATGTAAACCAGGGTTTGATTTGTATTTTTAAAGTATTTCCAAACACAAGAATTAAGGGAAGAGGAATGGTATGAGGATTAAGTAGCTGCATCTCAAGTGTGAGCAAAGGTTCTCTCTCGGTTTGAGATTTGCCTCCTGGTGGAATGTTCGGTAAAGACAAGTAACAACTATTCCTCATCATCCAATTAGCATTCTAGATTTTCTACATGTTCTGGGAGCAGCAAGATATAACAATCAGAAGACTAGTATCAGAGGGGTAGCCGTGTTAGTCTGGATCTGTAAAAGCAGCAGAGAATCCTATAAGGTGCCACAGGATTCTCTGCTGCTAATCAGAAGACTGGGGAATCCAGGATACCAAATGGCTGGAGCACAGATAATGTTTCTTTTACTTATGAAAGCCAGCTGACAGAGTACACCTAGCATACAATACACAGATTTATCAAGGCAACTTTCTTTCCCTCAGACATAACACAGACACCAATTTACGACTCAAGACACTTAACTCTCCCTTAGGCTGGACTTCACGTGGCAGCTTCACTTAACATCTCTAGTAACACTTCTTTTTCAACTCCAAATGAGTTCATCTACTAGCAACTGCCCACATGACTGGGTTATGCACTGCATTCCGTGTCAAAGAGATTTCACCTCTGCTACACGTATTCAAAGAAAACCTTCCAAATGCAGCTAGCTTCTCTTGTCGCCTGAATCCCTTTGCATCATTAGAAAGTGTGCCTCCCTCCATTATATAATCTCTTCTACAGTATTGCAAAAGACAAAAACCTGCAGAATCGACATCAGTGATTTTCAGGCTTTGGCTTTTTTAGGACAAAATGTATTATTTGTATTACAGGTTGAAGCTCTATAATCCGGCACTCCCTGGTCCTGCAATATCCGTGGTCCGAGATGGGTGCAGACTCCATGGGTGCTCCTGGGCTGGAGCACCCATAGGGACAAAATAGTGGATGTAGCCCCCCAGCCCTCCTCACCAGCAACCTCACACTTATCAATGCCACCTCCTCCCTCCCCGCACTTCCGGAGTGCCGAGAACAGCTGATTTGCTCCCAGAGGACCTGGGGCCCGCGGCTGGACCTCGGGCGAAGGGCTGGTGGCTGGGACTTGGGGCTGGCATCGGAGACCCCAGGCGGGGATCTGGCAGCCGGAACCCCTACCTAATGAGTGATTATATGAACTGTGTGTTTTTAATCTCATAGAACTGAGTCCTCTCACTATGCAGAAATAAGAAATTTTGGGGATGTGAATGTTTCTTCATTATTTAAGATCTACCCTTGTGAAGAACTAATGATGCTTTATTTGATCATCAGAAACATTGCTCTTCCCCAATCAAGCACATGAGCAGAACTTTGCTAAATTGGATTAAGCTAGCCTTCAGGTTCTCATCTCCCATTATTGTGATGTGACAAAATAAGGCTAATATTAGATAATTGGAAAGAAATCTGGCTCTAGTGAATTTCAATACACAGATGATATTTTCCTAGCAGGAGTTAAACTATGTATGTGATGTAACTTTTGAAGAAACTGGGTGAAAACCAGTGTTTACGTAGGAAAGTAAGATTCTACCATAGCCATTTTTCATTCATAGAGCTCAAAACACTTTACGGAGGGTATAGGTATCATTAGCCCCATTTTACAGATGGTGAGATGGAAGAACAGGGAGGTTAAATGGTTTAGTCACAGTCATCCAGCAAAGTTGTGGGTGAGCTAGGAATAAACTCTGTCTTCTGAGTCCCTATCCAGTATGCAGAATGAGCGACAAGTTTGGTAAGGTGAAAAGAAGGCAGGTACAGCAATACCAGCTGCGATGGATAGTTTCTACTCCCTCCAGCCTACTGAGTGAGCACGTATCTTAGTCCTATGTTTAGATTGAAAGGGGATGGCAATAAAAACTTCAGCAGAACTCCTGTGAATTGTATTTGATGGTTCTAAAAGATTGCTGTGAAAGGGGAAGAAGGAACCACTCATGATGGCCTACTGGTCAAAGAGCTGGCTTTTCAGAGTTGCTAAATAGGAGGCTGAACTCTTCAGATGTGCACTGAAGAGATGAATGCTGCACATCAAATGTCAAGGTAGGATGGGCAATAAAGAAATAGAAAATGCTTTGAAAATGTCTAAAGAGATAATAACTATTGTGCTCCTGAAATGGGAACTTGTGTTGAGAATTTAAGAAAATCAACAGACTATCAAGGCAGTGGGTGCCTGTAGGGAAAAGAACGCCTATGAAAACTACAAATGGCAAAATCCTGGGCTGTAGAAAAGCAATGAAAGGAGTACGAAGAGAAATAAGACAAGATAGTACAGGACTTAGTGACCCCACCCTGACTGACCATATTGAATCAACTTGTGGCCATTTAAAGACCATGGGATTTCATATTCTCATCAGTGTGCAGAGGGAATTATGATCCGCATTAATGGAAGTTTTGCATTTAACTCCCCACAAACCTAATCCTTCAGACGTGAGACAGCCCAATAAAAAGTTGTTTTAACAAGCACATAAACTGATGTGCAACATCTGTGTAGAGCATTTCTGAAATTCCTAACGAATGAGTTTCAGAGGTGACTAGTTCTACATTTTAACCTCCCTTTTCTGTATCATTTTACAAAAAACTTTCTTCCTGAAAAGAATTAATTAATTTTGCAAAAAGCCTGAAAGATGTGTGCGTGATTAAGGTGCAAGACTGAGTCAGGAGAAAACCTAGGTTCTATTCCTGGCTGTGAGACAGGCTGACTGACTTTTGGTGTTTTGTATAAGTAGCAAAAGGCTGATGTTATACTGTGATTAGTTAACATTTTAACTACACCCAGCCTAAACTTGACCTCTCCCCTAATCTAGATAAATTCTGTGAGACCTTGGGTAGATCACTTACCAACCCGTGCCTCAGTTTACTAATCTATAAAATGGAGATACTACTTAGCAGGAGTGTTGAGGCTAACACTTGGCAATGTTTTATGAGCCCTGAGGTCCTAGGAAGGCAGTTTCTCTAGAACTGTGAAATATTATTGAAAAGGACTGAGAAATATATTGTCATTTGCACAGTATGAATGAAAACAGGGCCTTTGTTTGGTCTGGGACATCTCCTGCAGTGTAGCAGAGCTATTCTTTTCCCTGCTTCTTACCAGGGTCATTCTGTCAATATCCTCCAGATGTGTATTCTTATGGGCTGTCTAAATGTGGTTTTCCTTGTGTGGTGTTAATAGCTTTTGCGCTGGCTTCCAGCAAGGTCCCCACCCTAATGTTTTCTCCTCTTTGTTTCAAGTTTCCTATCTTCCTGCTGCTCTTTAAATTAATTTGTTCCCCAGCTCTTCTGTAACTTGACAATTAATTGGGGAAGAAGTCACACCAATGTTCCATTTCCAGGGGAGAAGACTTAAGGGAAAAAGGACCACAAAGCAAATTATAATACGTGGAGGCTAGGAGATAGTCGGAAGGTTCACAGCAGTAGCAGTACCTGAGAAATGTGAATCCTGTAGCACATAGACTACTTGGTTAATGTCAATGCCTTGGTTAAGTGTTTTTTAAAAAAAAGAAAGAAAAACTAGCCGGATGCCTTTATGTACCTCCCAAATCTACCACCTGATTTGGCAGTGCAGGGAGTTAGTGTGGCTCTGGGAGCATAGAGTGCACATCATATCTGCACATACTTAGACTGGCATTAACCACCATTGCTGTTTCCTCACATTTTTTTTTCCCCTCTTAAAATGTGTGTGCACTTAGGGGTGAAACCAAGCACTTCTCTGAAATGTGCAGTATGACAGTGTTATTGCTCAGGGCATTTTAGTGCTACAGTCCATGTAGCATGGAACCAGCACGGGTGTCATCCAATCAAAACTTCATTTTTCCTCTGATTATGTTGGCCCAAGCAAGTAGAATGTTACCCAGTTTTGTTCTTTGCCTCCAGGATAAACTGTGTTATATGCTTAGATCTTTTCAAATATTTGGATTTGAATGTGTTTGAGAGTTCATACACCATGTGTCTTGTGGACATCCTGAAATAATTATGTTTTTTCAGAGAGAGATGTAAAGCATTCAGGAAAAATCTCTAAAAGCTTCCACTTACATTTGTTGGTCTTTTTAAGATGCCTTTGTTTTTCCATTTGTCCTGGTAGGTACCAGAGATTGAGTCTTCTTTCACTTGCACTGGTGGAATGCAGTTGCTTTCAGTGGAGTTAACGATCCACATAGCGATCCCATGTCCCCAATTTACACCAGCATAAGGCAAAACCAAGCAAGGCCTCATCCTGAAACTTATTCTACATTACTGTACATGCTGCTTAGACAGTTAAACTGTTCAGCTTTTTTTTGTTTTGGGTAACTGATGTAAAGATGTGCCTGAGTCGGGTAATTCGAAACTAGATCAGAATTTTTCATAGTTGAGAGCGCTTTAAAACAAGAATGTAGGCAACATATGTTATAGTTGGACATAGATCAGTTCAGGTTCCATGCATGAACTTGGGGGGGGTGTGGGGGGGGAGATGGAAGCATGGTCCAGTATCTGGAGCACACGAATGAGGACTTGAGATCTATTCCATCTCTACCACTGGCTCTGAGAGACTCTGGACAAGCGGTTTTCATCTTGCTCTCTCTCTATATCCCGACTATAAAAATGGGAGACAATATTTACCCACACTTGTGAAATGCTTTTAAGATATATAGCTGTAAAGCTCTATATAGAAGATCTTGTCAGCTTTGGTTGTCATCCAAGATTTAATATTACAATCTAGGCCA
This sequence comes from Chelonoidis abingdonii, assembly GCF_003597395.2. Classification (NCBI taxonomy): domain Eukaryota; kingdom Metazoa; phylum Chordata; order Testudines; family Testudinidae; genus Chelonoidis; species Chelonoidis abingdonii. The sequence goes on along the minus strand of NC_133790.1, from coordinate 16,957,887 downwards.
GAGGTCCCCAATGCGTTGCCCATGGGCACCATGGCACCCATGGGGGCATCTGAACGTGCCCGCGTCTTGGCCAGCGGTTGAGCATCCATTGAAACGCCGCCAAATTTGTGGCATTTCGGTGGCAACGCCTCTCGATGACACCGCTGCTGCCGACAAGCGACATCGAGAGGCGTCGCTGCTGAAATGTTGCAGAAAATTTGGCAGCATTTCAGCACATGCTCCACCAACGCCACGGTCCTTTGTCTGGCGCCCTCCAGACAAAAAGGTTGGGGACCACTGATCTAGGGTCTTCTGCCCCCCCTCCCCAAAAACCCTCACTCTTTTGCCACTTAATCTTGCAATAAACACTTATGTGAATGCAACTTCACTGAAATCAATCCAGATGTGTTAGAGATTAATTCTGTCCCCCAGTGCTAAATCTGGGCTATTTGATCAAACAAGTGTAGTGCCCTAAAATCAAGATAATTCCTTCACTGAAACTTCAAGCAGACTGTGGGATTTTGATTGAAAATACTGGACAGCTCTAAAATTAATATGGCACACATTAAATGGATTAAAAACTGGTTGATAGGTCTCAACCATTCTCTGTTTACAATTACATTTTATCAAGTGAGTGCATTTCCAGTGAGGTTCTGCAGGGACTGGTTCTTGGTCCTAATGGTATTAAACACTTTCATTAACTACCTGGGAGAAAAACTGATCACTGGTAAGTTTGCAGACGACAAAAAAATTGGGAGAGTCATAAATAATGAAGAGGAAAGGTCACTGATACAGAGTGATCTGGATTGTTTAGTAAACTGCCCGTATACTTCTTGGAACAAAGAATGCAGGCCATACTTGCAGGCTGGACTCTCTCCTGGCAAGCAGTGTCTCTGAAAAAGATTCAAGGGTCATGGTGGATAATCAGCAGAACATGAACTCCCAGTGTGATTATATGGCCAAAAGAGCTAACATGCTCCTGGAATACATAAACAAGGGAATCTCAAGTAGGAGTAGAGGTTGTTTTACCTCTGTATTTAACACAAGTATGACTGCTGCTGGAATATTGTGTCCAGTTCTGGTGCCCACAATTCAGGAAGGATGTTGGTAAATTGGAGAGAGTTCAGAGAAGAGCCACAAGAATGATTAAAGGATGAGAAGAAAAGCCTTGTACTGATTGAGCTCTTTGAGTCTATCTACGTAGTTTAACAATGAGAAGGTTATGGGGTGATCTGATTACAATCTATAAGTATCTACATACAGAACAAATATTTAATAATGGGCTCTTCAGTCTAGCAGAGAAAGGTATAATGTGATCCAGTGCTGGAAATAAGGTGTAGATTTGTAAAGTGAAAGGAAATAACCATTGGAGCAATTTATCAAGCGTCATGGTGGATTCTCTGTCACAGACCATTTTTAAATCAAGCTTGGATGTTTTTCTAAAGGTTTATGCTCCCCAAATTATTGGGGGGGGGGAGGGAAGTTCTCTGGCCTGTGCTATACAGGAGGTAAGACTAGATTATCACAATGGTCCCTTCTGGCCTTGGAATCATCTATGGATTCTGTGGGAGGTCTTTTTATAACACAGCCGCCTGAAACAGTGTGCCAAAACAGAAATTGGAATACAAAATTTACAGGCCAAGAGGATTCGCAGTATTTTTTCATTGACATGTGCTGCATTGTGTAAATTCTCCTTAGAGTCCTAACAATATTTTGCTGTGTTTTATCTTCCCTCCCCTTCCTGCTGTCCCGCTCCTGTCATGTATTCCCAAAAATGTATGGCTGTGTATAAAATCCAGGGACACTGCTCAGCAGTGCTTCTGCAGCTCCTGTATTGTAACTTTCTTCCACCTTGTCCATAAATCCTACTGCTAATGTCCCTGGTGCTCTTTGGAGGTAACGATCCGCATCATCTCAGGGTGTTAGATAAAGTGATGAGTAAATTGTTTGGCAGTTCCATGTAGTAAACATGGAGGATTAAACGAACTTCATTGCTTTTTAATGTTTTGGTTCATTAATATCTTAGGAAACATTTATTTCTTAAGTATAAAGATGAGAAAGTTAAACATTTTTCTGTGGAGTTACTGGTGGTAATCTCTGTGTGTGTTAACTGAATATTGTATGAGTAGATGGTTATTCCTTTTTTCAGGGTACTCATCAGATTTTGGATGATCCCATGCCTAAAGTGTTGAGCAGGGAAGGATGATATACAGCTGCTTTACAAACAGCTTGCACTGAAAGTGTTGACTTTTTTCCCTTGAAAATACAGACCAGATCTGAAGTGAGCAAGGATCTCTTAATGGGAACTTGCATGTAAATAGTTTGTTCAGATTTTCTTAAAAACTTGTTTTACCAGCTCAAAATCAGTTTGTGTCATCAACAGAGTTGCCACTGGGATTGTCAGCCTGGTAGCAGTAGACTGTTAGAGTACTCTGTTTTTATTCTTATCCAGGACTCTGGCTGGTGTACTGTGACTGGAGATTAGGTTGCTGTGCAATAGTTGAAGGCAGCAAGCATTCGTGAGCTGTCAGTACAGCACCTCAGTCCATACATGTGCTAACTCCAGTTACTATCTAGAAGAAAGGTGAAGTGCACAATTCAGTGAGCATTAAAAATAATACATTAAAGTTGCCAGCAAATCTGCAGCCATCTTCCCAGTTGATATAAATGCAAAACGAAAATGAAGCATAGAAAGGTGAAATGAGTTTCATCTCTGTGCTAAGAAATCAGGAGTGCTGTAGTCTTAAGGGAGGAGGGGAAGCCTAAGTGTGGTTCCCAGGGCTCTCTCAGTATTATTTTGTGCTCATTCCCCAGTGGAGCTTCTTCAGTATTTCATAGTTACCATAGAAGCCCTAATTCTCAGGGCAGCAGCTGTCAGCGAAACTGTTTTCTTTGGATCTAAAGCAGTCAGAGGTCAAAGTGGTGGAACTCTTCTTGTGCACACTTGGTTGGTCACTGTTGCTCCCTTTCCTCCTGGTGTAGCCGTGGGATATGAACTGGATACCACAGTGAGGGCTGCAGTGTAAGCACCTACACAGACAACTAGGATTAATGAATGAAAAAATCAAAGAAAGGAGAAATAAGACTGAAAAGAGAATGAGGAAATCCTTTCTAATGGTGAGCTCTGTTAGACACTGGAACAGTTGCTTGAAGGTGGTGATGGAAACCCAATTGGTTGTGACATTTGTAGACAGAATAAATCACTGAACAACCCTGCTATGGCAGGGCGATACATTAGGTAACCCAAGCGGGTCTCTTCAGTCTGTAACTTCTCTCATCTAAACCCATGCTGGATGTGCTTATTAGCTGGCTGTTTCCACTTGTCCCAGGGTGCTCTGCTCACTGGTGGAGCGCTTCGTCATGACCACATCTGGGGATTAGCTCTGCCAGTCTGACCCCCCCCCCATTCCTGCGTTACTCAGTCAGTCTCTCTCAGGACTCCACTGCTGCTGCTTCCTGGCATGGTCCTCCAGCCAAGACAGTGTAGTTCTCCCTTTCCAGAAGGTTTGTGTGCATTGAGCGCCCTCAGAACCCAGTGTCCCAGGCAGTTTTCCCTTTCACCGTCCCTTAACGGTGCCACTTCCCCAGTGGCAGGTAGGGGGAACCCAGACCCGTCCTCTACATTGGGTTCCAGCCCAGGGACCTTACAACCAACAGCCATGGTCTGCACAGTCCTAAACCTTATTGATTATATCCCTGGGCTGCTTCCTGCCTGGCCTTCTCTCACCCAGAGAGGGACTGTAGCCTCTCTCTCTCTCTCTCTCTGCAGCTCCCTTCTACTCTCAGCTACTGGGCTTTATACAGGCCCCTTGTGTTCCTATCCAGCTGAGCTTCATCTCTGATTAGTCTTCCTGGCTCTCCTAGGCTGCATCTGAAGGTGGTTAACTAGCCCACCTAACCACCTTAACCCGTTCAGGTGTGGGATGGGCACCTCTTCACACTACTGAATTTAATAAGCAGGAAAATTAATTAAAATTGTGGTCACTAGGCTTTAAAGTTAACAGACATTGAAATGAAGAGGGCAGCTCACTCCTCCTTTAGTTAATGATGCATCTTTTTTTTAAAAAAAATAAAAATAAAGAAAGAGACCACTATATAGCAAATACAGAAAATGCACCACGGTCACCATTAAAAAGCTGCCTTCTTATTTTGGAGGAAGATTTTCAAAGACTTAGGTGCCCAACTCCTGGGTGCACTTTTGAAAATACTCTTCTTTTTTGTACTTCAAGCGTGTGAAATCTTGCAGCATCTCTGATACCACAATGTGGTAAATAGTAAAATGTGGATGTTTCACTGAAATAGTTTTCCACCTACAGCAGTTATCAGTGCCATAAAATGATTAGGCATATAGTGTTAGGAGCATCTGTGCAGCTCAGATTTGTATTCTGCCACCCTCTGACCTGCTGTTAGTGGTCCAGCTGATTAGTCCTGAACTGCAGTAGGTTTTTATAGAAGTTCAAAGTGCTTAACACCTTGCAGTATTAGTTCCTGGGAGTTAAAAAATTAAATCCCGATACTTAAGATCTTTCACGCTGGGACTGTATCTGCTACTTTAGAACATTCAGTCTAATGTACATAGATTCAGCTGAACCTAACTGCCAGACCTTCCTTGTTCTGCCACTTGTTTCTTTTGGGATATGTGTATGCGTATGTGTACACACACACACACACACAGTAGCGTAACTGCAAAAGATTTGCAAAAAATAATGTGCCCCCTCAGCTTCACCCCATACCTGCCTCTTCTCCTCTAACATGTTCCCCTCCCATTCCTTTTTTAACCCCATTTAGCTGATCATCTCCTCAGTAAGCCCACCCAACTAACATGACATTTACTCCCATCACATTGCCAGTTCTGCTTGTGTGTTCTACAAGCAGGTCAATGCCGAGTGCCAGCAGATAGGTCTCCATAGGGTGGTGCAGAAGTAAAAGCAAGGAAAGGAACCGGCCAATTGTGGCCAATAAGTAATTGAAAGATGGAAAAGAACCACTTTGGAAGCATTTTCCACTCCCCTCACACCATAGGAGCCCATCTGCCTGATCAGTGAATAGCTGGAGCTTTAGAAGTCCTAGGAGCAAGGATGGATGAGGTGGAAACGGAGTCATGGAGCAGTTACTCTACATCACGTCATCCCACAGAAAACTAGCCTCCCACATTCATTGGGACTATCCCTGAGATAAAGATGCATGTCATCCTCCCTTCCTCAGCTGATGGTGTAAACAGGTATAAATCTGATTCCCTCCCTATGGCAGCACATAACACATGGAGGGATAAGGATGTCCTGAGTTTTAGGAGGTTGTTTAATGGATTCGGGGCCCATCTATTCTGGTGGCGGGTCCATGTCCCCATGCCACATTCCCCTTGGTGTAACACAAACTACTTCCTGATAGAGATGACATTTCAGGATTTCTATGAGATTTGAGTTTCTCAGAACAGTTTTTCCCCATCTGGAGAGTTTTTCCTTTCAGAAGGGGATGGATTTAAGGCTGGCTTACCTGACTGGATATTTCGGAGAGAGTTTTTGTTGTTGTTGTTTTTTTTAAATATTCTGTAAGTTCAGACCAAAGCATACTGGTATTCTGGGAAAACCAGATTTTCATTTCACCAGCTCATCCAAGCTTATGTTAAGTGAGCCCTCCATTAACCTTAGAAAAAGCATAAGGCAGACCAAAAAACCCCCAAAACATTTATTCAGAGTGGGGAAAGAACCTTGACACCAAGTGAACTTTAGGGTACAAATGTGGGGACCTGCATGGACACTTCTACGCTTAATTACTAGCTTAGATCTGGTACCTGTGCCACCATTTAGAAATTTCAGTGTCTGGATCACTTCTTGTCCACCCCCTCAAAACCTTCCCCTCCCTGGGCAGCCTTGAGAGGCTTCACCAATTCCCTGGTGAACACAGATCCAAACCCCTTGGATCTTAAAACAAGGAGAAATTAACCATCCCCTCTCCTTTCCCCCACCAATCCCTGGTGAGTCCAGACCTAATCCCTTTGGATCTTAAATCAAGGAAAAATCAATCAGCTTCTTAAAAAGAAAGCTTTTAATTAAAGAAAAAAAGGTAAAAATCATCTCTGTAAAATCAGGATGAAAATGCTTTACAGGGTGATCAGATTCTTAAAACCCAGAGGAACCCCCTCTAGCCTTAAGTTCAAAGTTACAGCAAGCAGAGGTAAAATCCTCTCAGCAAAAAGGGACATTTACAAGTTGAGAAAAAACAAAATTAAAACTAATCCGCCTTGCCTGGCTACTGACAAGTTTGAAACATGAGAGACTGATTCAGAAAGATTTGGAGAGCCTGGATGGACGTCTGGTCCCTCTTAGACCCAAGAGTGAACAACACCACAGAGAGCACAAACAAAAGACTTCCCTCCACCAAGATTTGAAAGTATCTTGTCCCTCCATTGGTCCTCTGGTCAGGTGTTAACCAGGTTTACTGAGCTTCTTAACCCTTTACAGGTAAGAGAGACATTAACCCTTAACTATCTGTTTATGACACTTGGCCTGGTCATAGATTTGATAATACATTTGCTAGTGGTATGGTAAATAGGAAAATAAGATTAAGCAGCACTAATTTTTAATGGATCTTTTAAAAACTCCAACTTCTCAGAGAAATGCAACTTCAAAGCATCTTCCCATTAACTCCATTTTCACATGAGTGCCTCCTAAGACAAGAAACAGTCTCAAAGCTTAGGCAGATGTACAGACCTGGCCTTGTCTCCATGAGTAGTGGTGTAGACCTTGTAACTGCACTGCACTTCTTGCTAGTTAATTATGTGCACTTCACGGGATCTGCATTTCTATTGTCAACTGATGCAGTGCTGGAAAAACTGAGAATTTTTGCTTTTTAGTTCTTGATATAACTAGGCAAAGAAGATCTCATCATCCTTCCAGCCTAGGCAGTCTGACAAGTAAGTCTCATTTAGCATTATCACTACTTGCAACTGTATCACAAGTCACGCAAATTTAGTGTTTTTCTTAAAGCACCAGCCTCTGGAGAGAAAAGTAATTACATGAAACTCAACTTTCATTTAAAAAAATAAAAAAACACAAACAACAAAAGGCTTGTAGTCCTTATGATGAGGGAAAAAAGTATGAAAACAAACTAAAGGCTCAATAGCCTGAAGTCAAATCAGAAGATTCCAAATGTTTAAACACTCATGATTTTTAAATCAAATTTTTATAGCATGTATGTTTCTGCTAGAGTTTATGTTTAGGGAGATATATTAATACTGGAGAAAGCAATCAAGTCAATTACAAGAAACAAAATGGATTACAAGAATTACTGAAAGCCCCTAAAAGTATGAAATGCAAAGTTTTATTGCACTCTAACCCCTGACCAAGGGTTCGACTGAGTCAGGACTCTATTTAAAAATGCCAACACTGAAAAAAGAAGCCTCACTATGCACTGCAAGAGCAGCACAACAACATAGAATATGCTCTTTCTATGCATCACCCTGAAAAGGTGCCAAGTATTCACTGTCAATGGACGTGACAAGTGCTCAGCACCTCATAAAAGAGGAGACATGTCTTCTGCGCTTTTGCAAAAGGATGTGGCAGGGAATTCCATATCATGGTCATTGTTTAACTCACACATATGGCCACAGAAGCGTGTCTAGACAGCAAGATGAAAACAGAAGAATGCATAATCTGATACAAAATACCTAACTATAATTTTGCAGATTAAAAACCGATTACCAGAGTAACTGAGATTAGCATTGTGTGAGAAACAAACAAAAAAAAAAAAATGCTGTTTTGGTTTCAAATTTCTTAGCAAACATAGGCAGGAGCAATTAATATTATACCCAGGCTAGGGACTGTGTGTCTAAAAAACACTTATCCGTATGCAGTAGTTTCATTTATAACTGATTATATGGCTAATACTCTATTTAGGATCAAATTATAGTCCCACTGAAGCCTGAGGCCCTGTATAAGAAAACCAAATAAAATTCAGTATTACTTACAGATGTAATTTATTCTCTCTTCAGTTTCAGCACTATGCCCAACATATATTGTGAGTTTTTTCCTGAAATTCAGGTAATAAAAGGAGAACCGCATATGATACATGAGAAGGGACTACAACATTTTGAGGCATGTAGCATTACTCTCAAACTGAACACCACACTGGTTTTTTGACTGAGCCATGGCCAAGATGCCAGTATATATTATATGCCTCATGTCAGTGGACAGGACGTCAAACCATGAAACGTTGCATCTCGGCTGCAAAATGATGCAGAGATCACTGACCAAGTATATGGTAATAGCAGGACTATTTATGGATTGCAACACTCATAAATAAGATATTAGGGGGAAAAAAAAAAAAGCTGTTTATACAACTTTATCACAGTGCGTGGCAATTTACGGACGTGCTAGAAGATCCCTGTTCCCAGTGTTACAAATTAAAAAAAGACTATTATGATTACAGATGAAAACACTACATATGGATGAGTACAATCTTGTCAAGACTTTATGGACTTAAAGCCCCCCTCCCCCTCGAGTCACATATCTGTACGATGTCCTGAAGTACAATATTTGGCCTTCTGATCTTTGAGTTGAGAGATGTGTGAAATTCCATGCAGACAGGCATCTCCCTCTTGGCTATGTATCTGAAGTGGCTTGTATTCCAGCAAGCATATTACATATATTATGAGTCTGAAGCATGCTTCCAATACTCTAAATTCAGACCTAGTATGCAAATACTTGGCATGTTGCCTAAAGCCTCACACTCGTGGTTAAACCTCACTGTGTTTTCCTTATCTCTGAGCATGGGTGCATTAGACACACCGACCCAAATGTACATTTTTGGAAGACTGCAGCATCTCTGGGGAAGAGAAGTTTTGTGCTGAAGTTGCTATGAGCCCTTCACACTCTGATTATTCCACTTTTTGGTGTTATGAATCTCTGGCTAAGAATCATGCCCTTAAAGTTCCAGGACTGGCCCTTAACTGCTTGACCAACAAAGGCAGTTTGAGAACTGCAGCACTCTAAGCAGATGGGATGTTTCAGCGATTGAGATGGTCAAAAACAGAACACACTCCTCAAGGTCATTTCCCAAGAGTCTCAGAATGCAACAATAAATACTGGCAGAATCAACAACAACAACGCCCGACAAATCCCAGTCTGGGTTAATTCTTCAGCCCCATAGCAACAGGGTGTTGAGTCCTCCTTGCTCTAACATTGCCCTGTATCCCAGGAACACAACTGGCCATCAGTCCCCAACCCTTGCTTCATTATCTTCCCCAAGCATTTGAGGGAAGGAGGAAGCAGAGCTGAAGTTAGACCCCCCCATTTGCCAGTAACAGACAGCACCTCAGTTAGGGTTCCCAATTCTCCAGGATTATCCTGGAGTCTCTAGGAATTAAAGATTAACCCTAAATTAAAGATTGTCATGTGGCGAAACCTCCAGGAATATGTCTAACAAAAACTGGCAGTCCTAATCTCAGCACCATGCGTCACTGCCAGGGCTAGGCGATTGGCAGCCTGTGTGCAATGGTCAATTGCCAAGTTGCAGTCAGGAGAACAGTAGCAAAGTCAGGGCTGAGCCGAGTCAGGATATCAGGGGGTCATAGTCAGGCACTAGGTCACAGACAGCAGGTAAATAGCAAAAAGTCGGAGACAAACCAGGGTCAGAAGTTGGAGACTAGGGTCCACAGCAAAGCCAGGTCTGGAGCAGAGGCAAGCACAGTTTACATTATTGCTCAGATAACTCCCCTTTGGGGCTTCCTAGTTTATATACCAGCATGAGACAACCAGTCAGCTAGCTCTGAGGGGTCACCAATCAATCAGGGCCTGCGAAGTGGTACTTCCTGTAGAGTCTAGCGACACAGGGTCCTCCAGGTGAAACCCAGCCTAAGCTTACAATGCAGTGTCAACAGCTCAGAACCCCTATGATTCCACATTCCAATCCCACAGGTTCTTACCCACACACTCTGACTAAAAGGCAAAGTCCTAAAAATTTCAAAAGTGAATAATGATTTTGGGTGCCCATCTTGCAATATCATCAAGGTGTCAGATTTTCAGAGGGCAAATGCTCAGCACTTCCTCAAAATCAGGCCTTAACACGTCATAAGTTGGGCAGCCAAAAACTGAACAAACCAAAAGTCATAAATTATTGTTCCTTCTCAAGATGAAGCAGGAGCTTTGGCTGCAAAGGAAGCAATACATCATTTTTGATAAATCAGGAAGGAGAAACGTGTGGAGAACAGGTCAGGCCTGCTTCCAACAGCAATAGGAGGTGCCATTAATACCTTAGGGGATTTAATTTGTTCGTTTCTCAAGTTGGGAAGGCATGGAGAAGTTAAGGAAGTGACAATGGCAGCTCCTGGAGAAGAGAGGGCATCTCTTACTGCACCCTTGTGCTTTGATAGGTGTTCAGAAATAGGACTCTGTCTACACCTTTGGCATACAGCATGAACCCTAAAGTGGGCCCTGAGGAAGTTCATCCTGGAAATGACGACTAAAGCACTGCTAAGCAAGAACCACTGCATGAAAGGAAGGAACCATGGGCCCCTCTTCCCACCCTGCTTTGACCAAATAGCCTGTTCTTTCCATAAAGGAACTGCTTGGTTTGTGGGCAAAGAACCTTCTGTCTAGAAGACAAAGGATAGGAAGCCAGCAGATGGTTCTGGGAAGATGCCAGGAGAATAAGTAAAACCTAAATTAGAGAAGGAACAATAAATTGCAAAAAATGAAATTCAGCTGGTTCATAGAGGCCAGACGAATATTTTTCACAAACCGAAGAGCTTTTTGTGCTTGTTGATTTATTAAATGGATTTTCCTCTTCTGCTATTACCTCAGGCAATGGTTGAATTATTCACTGAGTTTTAGTTGGCTCTGTTGTTTCTAACACACTTGGACCACCTCTGGGGGAACGAACAAAAAAAAAAAAAAAAAAAAAAAAAAGAAGAAATATGTTTAAGTTAAAACTAACAGAACTGGGACCTGTTCATTTAAGTTTTCAAAAGCACAAGCACCAGTTCTAATTTCCCTTTTTCCTAAACCTTTGACAGATGCAGCTGTGTGAAATCAGGATATAGGCAAGGCCACAAGCAAAAAACCTCATGCATTTGAGCTTAGAAAATTGGTAAAATAGAAGCTAACTGGTTCTTTTATACGTAAGTACAGCAGTAGCAATCCCTCCTCTTTCCCTAATAATGAGGTTACACTTGGTCTTGCATGGTTTCACCCTCGGGGATACGTCCACAGTTTCAGGAACAGTTTTTCCCCCTTAAGTTCCAACCCCAGCCATTCAGACTGTATTGGATGCTCCTTTCAACAATTCACCATTACTGCACAAGACCACCAGGCAATAGGTATGTAATTTAGTGGTCACCATCCTCTTTTGCCAACCTAAACCTTCAGAGTTTAACTGTTCCTCCCCCACACTGACCTTAATCTATTGGTAGAGAGACGGATGTCAGGTTTTGAACCGGAGTATTTGGTACCCTTGTGTGCAGAGTTGACATAAATAAATCAGGCTAGTGAAAAAGAATGCTCCCTTAGAAGACTCAGGAAGTACCATTCCAGCACTACTACTGTTTCCTGCATTCAGCTCCACTTTAGCTTTACAGCAAGTTCAGTGTGGCATTTGAATTCACAGTAAAACCTGCATGATGCTGCTGTGATTGGTAGCTAGTTTCCAGACTTCAGCTGTGGAGGTATTTGGCTGCAAAAAAGTAAATAATCAGGACCACAAAAGCTCCCACTGGCCTAGGAAAGAAGGAAAGTCCACATCAGGAAAAGCATTTTCAGGCTAGCTCACAGCAAGCGAGAAACCAGCCAACTGGGGACTGAAAAATGTACAGAATTCTCTTTCCATCGGATACTCTTTATAGCCACTTGAAAGCACGTGGAAGTGTACAAGACAGAAAATGGAGCATTTTTGGTGCAGCTGATCATCCTGCTAAAACTTAAAGTCTTTTGTCATTCTTTCAATTTCCATTTAAAAGCCCTTCAATCTTTCTGGGAACCATGATCCTAGATCTTCATTTACTCAGGGTATTTAGCTTGAGCCTGAAGCCAAGTCCTACAAATATCTATAATCCATAGCAAAAAGAATGGAATGGGAAAGGGCCGAACGAAAGGAGCTAACATTTTGGCTACAGAAGAAAAACAAAATTTTAAGTGATGTGGCAAAATTATAAACAAAGCAAGAGAATTAACAGACTCTCTCGCTTCCTTTTGAATGGGATAGCCCTACCTACTAAAATCATTTCACTGATACCTTAGGAAGACATGTCAGACACATCAGAGCTACGGTCAAATCATCATGCATTTGTACGGTGCTTGAACATGCATTGGCTTAATTTACACAATACTGATGTTGTTTCCAAACTACCTTATTTACAGCCTAATAGATGTACTGGTAGCTACATTTATTGTGGAGCACAACAATCCAGGGGTCTACTAGGCTCTAACTGTACTTTCCTCTGTGGAGATCTCAAGCGATACAACTATGACTGCCTTTAAATAGAAGCTGTTAATAAGGAGAAAAATAGTCTGAGCATCAATAGCTATGTACTGAAATAGAGGTTCTGTGGCACATAATAGAAAACCTCTTCAAAATCAATAATTCACTACATATGACTAAAATGACCTTCCACCAAGATGATTACATCAGTATTTATTCAAGTAGTCGTCAGCTGTGTGCTGAAGATGACTGACTTAGCAAGAGATTTTGTGGACTCTGATTGCTGAAAAGTTCAAGTCTTGATTTACAACCCTCCCCCTCAGGTCAGAAAGGGAAATACTAATGCTTGCTCACTGTAACTCCCATTCCCTTTCCTTATGCAGAGTCCCTTCTCTGGCTGTTGACTTACATCCTGCAACAGAAATATTTCACAATAGCTATTATTTTGGCTTGCCAAATGGATTTGTTTGCTGCTTGTTTCCCAGATGTTACTAGAAATGGCACAACAGATAAAGTTCTTTTCCAGGCATATTTTTTATTTCTCCCGCTGTCTGCCTCTTGATCCTTTACCCGTTAAAAGTTTACCATGTAAAAAAATTTGGTAAGGGAGGGTGGTGAATTGCCAGAGTGGCGATGAAGCTCCCGCATGGATGCGGCTTGTCCATTCCAGCAAATCTATTGCTTCAGTGCTGGTTGTGGAATCTTTGCGAGCATACAAATGCATTTTGGTTTGTGTGTGCTGAATATGTGAATATTAGTACAGGGTAAGAATAAAATTATCCACTACAGTGATACCAAAAGAATGTCCTAATAGCAATTAGGTGATAAGTACTCCAAATCTCTGAATCACGTGTAAAACAAACAAAGCTTCTTTTATTTTTGCACCTAGAATTTTGTCTTTTTTGTTGTATTCTAATAAAGCCTCTTCATTCTAATCCACATACTTTATAATGCCAACCTTCAGGCTCTTGTGTCATCGGGAAATTCCTCAGTTGAGTAACTTCCATTCAATCCTAGCCAAGAGCATTAAAATATGTATTAAGCTGACATTCCATTATCCATGAGCAGCACCCTAGCTAATCAACTTAAAACAAACTATGAAGTTTATTATGTGGATTCAATAAACCCCAATATTGAGACCACATCTTGAAACAAATCAAGACAAACAATCAATCACTGGTATAAAAGTACTCATGGAAACTACATGGGAAAAAAAATGTAACTTTCTTTCATATTAGAAGTTTTAAAAAATCTCCCATTCACTTGTAAGATATTAGAGATGGTTCGACAGACAGTAAAAGGGAGTTCATATAGTGCAAATGAGGGTCTCTGTTTGCAACAAGCAAAGCACATTTATCAGATAAATTAATTTTTACCAGAAATTTTCAGGCAAGTATTCAATCCTCTTCTCAGCTGGGTATATTTCATGCCAGTGCTGGGCATGAAATTGACAGAAAGTGGTACAAATTGGACAAGGAGGGGCAAAAGAAATTGAAGATGTATGTACCATTTTTTACAGTCTAAGTTTAGGCAATGTAGGAGAGAGGCAGTGAGTTTGAAATATATTTAGTAAATTTACTACAGAGTTAGCAGATTTACAGGTTAAAGACGTTTTCATTCAAATAATTCTATGCATCTAAAGTCTGTTTTAGAGATAACTCATTCACGTGCCCTTGAGGCAGCCCCAAAAAGAAGCTGAATCACATTAAACAGTCACACAACGTACACGCAACTCGATATTGATGTTACTGTATAACAGGTGATCTTCAGATATTTAGCATCTGTTCATTTTAATGGAGAGAGCATAAGCAGAGGTCTGATCTCAATGTTACTATGATTAATTGGCTAAGCAGGAAACTAACATTTAACTCCTTCCACACTGATCCATTACCCTGCAGGATGGACACACAAGCACATCCCTTTTCCCTGGCCAGTAAGGGCAGGAGATAGAATCACTATGAAAGTAACCTTGCTCAGGGGAAGCAGCAGCCTCATGAAAAACTTGGAGCAGCAGGGAATCTGAATGCAGGGAAAACTGCTAGGAAACTGCATGCAGAATCTCCCTGGGTGAGCAAATAGGAACCACTCTTGTTTTACCTTAATTTGCAACATTTAAACCTCTACACCAAAATTATTTGTCACCTTCTCCTTTCTCCCAGTCCTAGTAAAATACCCTTTCATTTATCTTCATGCCTGAACTCTTTAGGATCCATCATGGCTGGCTGGACCTAGCATTTGGAGCGTCTTCAGCATTTGCCTGTGAGTTGTGGTACACCTGGCACATTACCAGTAACTTAGAGATTTGGTGTACCAAAGTACTGAGATGCTGTAACAACAACACCACCATTTGTGCTTTGATGAAAAAAAGATTCCTGTCTACCATGATATATTGAATTACCGATTTGTGTTCTTAAGGTGGGTGTGGGTGTGTTAGTGTTAGAGAGACATATCTGTGATTTTGATCTTGTTGATAAAGTCAACAACCCAAAAAGAAATGCATAAAAGCTCTATAATATTCTGTTCTAATGCAGATGCGAGATTTCAAACCAAAACCTCATCAGCATCTTGATGGTATCTTCAATAAGCTATTTTACAAAAATGTTGCAAAATATAAGTAATTGTAATCTAAAATTATATCTATATTAGAAAAACCAAAATAGCAGTGTACATGAGGCATACTGCTTGAACCAAGAGGTTCCCACACAAATTTTATATATCGTCTCAGCGTACACCCTCCACAGCGTCTGAACAATCTTGTTTTCAGACCTGCCTAACCTTCAACTTTCACGTCTGGTCCCTGTCTCCCAAACTCCCTACCGAGACCCCTAGCTTTTGGATGGTTGCCATAGTGGGGTCAGTGACCAAGATATACTCCCCTTCTTTTATCCAACGAACAGGTTTGGAGGAATCAGATTCTTAGTCAGTAAATGGGGATTTCACCACGCACAAACAGGCCAAAAATATTTCCATTGATAATAACAGAAATTTACACATAGGCAAAGAAAGAAAAATGCTGCTTGAGAACAAGTCTGATTTAACAGATACTTACTTTGTGTGCTTTGACATGTGACACTGACAATGTGTGTTTTAACAGTTGGAAAGCTTTAACTTTTTATGGAATTGGGGCACCCACTCTGCAAGTTTGATGCATATTTTGTGCCTACTTCATGCACATTTAATGCAGATTGTCTGCAGCTTTTCCCCAGGCATTCTGACTTACCAACGTAGGCAGGTCTGACTTTAATACATCGGATACTTTCAAAAAAATCTTCAACATCTGCCTTCTGTGGATGATGTTCATAAGCAGCATTTCATCTGACACATCTTGCTCATGTGTCCACTTGGTGAAGCATTATCATCATTGCTGGCGACATGGAAACTGCTGAAGGGCCAGCCTTCAGGCCCACAGACCAGTGGTTTTCAACCTGCAGTCCGCAGACCCCTGGGGGTCCGTAGATGTCGTCTAATATTGCCAAAGGGGTCTGCATCTCCATTTGAAATTCGTTAGGGTCCACACATGAAAAAAAAAAAAAGGTTGAACACCATTGCCACAGAATCTGCCTGGCTCTCTGCCTGCTCTAATCTAAGATTACTTTGCCAAACATCCCTGGGCATTTGATCTGCCCATGAGGCTGAAACCTCATTCACTTGCTTCCCCTCCACAGGGAGAAGAGAAATAGCCCTGGTTCTGCTGCTTCTAAGCTTTCATTTTGTTAAATAGGGAGGGAAGGAAGAGCCCATGCAGTCCCTTCTCAGAACCAGGGAGCAGGATCTGCTGGTGACGACTGGTCTTCTGAAGAGACAGTGCACAACTCCCAGATGCCTTGGAGGGAACAAAGGAGAGAACAATCCTTCACCACTCAATGAACTGGGTTGATGGATGAGTGTCTAAAAGTCAAGTGTTGGGTATAGGTTTTAGTTTTACATTTCTACACTCTTGCCAGTTGGCTCAATAGAAAAAAAAAAAACACAACCTGCAGATTTTGTACTTATGGGTGCAGAGATTTTGCACATAAAGTTCTGAACAGAGGGTAAAAGCTGGGATTGTTTTCCAGACTTTAGGGTGACACCTCTTCTGCTACAGTATGATGGCTCACATTTTTATTTCTCATAAAATTGGCCAGCAGATATGCATCATGCAGAGTCCCACTTCAACTCTTAAGTCAGGGGTGGGCAAACTATGGCCTGCGGGTCACATCAAGCCTGCGGGACCATCCTGCCCAGCCCCCAAGCTCTTGGCCCAGGAGGCTCGCCCCTGTCCCCTCCCCCGCAGCATCAGCTCGCCCTGGCACTGGCGCAATGCTCTGGGAAGTGGGGCTGTGAGCTTCTGGGTCAGCGCAGCTGCAGATCCCAGCCGGATTTGGTGCTCTGTGCCGCGTGGTGACAGTGGCGTGGCCCGGCCCGGCTCCAGCCAGGTGGTGCGGCTGTAGCACCGCCAGCCACTGGTGACCCAGGCAGCTTGTTAAGGAGGCATGGAGTCGGGGTGGGTCGGATAGAGGGCAGGGGAGTTCGGGGTGATGGTCAGGAGGCATGGGTGTGGATAGGGGTCAGGGTGGGAATAGGAGATTGAATGGGGGCAGGGATCCCAGGGGGGCAGTCAGGAAGGAGTGGGGTTGGATGAGGCAGCAGAGGGTGGACAGGGAGAAGGGGTAGTTGGATGGGGCAGGGATCCTGGGGGGGTGAGGGGACATCGGGAACGAGAGGAGGGGTTGGATGCTAGTTGGTCAGTGCAGGTAAGGTACCTTGTTGTTAGATTAGCTGATGCACTACCTACCTGTGTCTACATGCCAAATCAGAAAAGTGAAGGTGGAAGTACTCAAACCTGTATGACTAGGAAGTGCATATCAGTTCCAGGAACAAACGAGAACATTTCTGCACTTGAACAGCATCTGTCACATAAGAACACACACAGTTCTTTCTGTCCCTTTAAATGCTAGATATTTCCCAGGAGCATTTCCCAACAATGATTCTCCTACACTTGGCTAAATAATTTGTTGCCATTCCAAATGCCTCTGGAAACATCAGCAGGATCCACATACCACAATTAAAAGCTGGCGAGTGCTCAACCCTGCTGCTGAACTACCAAACAATGTTTGTTCTGCAATTACCATACAACTACTCCCTCTCCAAAAATGCCCCTCCACCACTCCATTCACCAATTGGCAGAGCTAGAACTTTTGGACAGTTGCACTGTCATACGTTCACAGCATAATTTTGCTGCAGAAAGTCTATAAAAGCTGCTTCTGCACACTGTAAATCTATTGAGCTCTCCTGCCCATGGAGAGAGTGAGGGCCTTCCTTAGACCATTTTGGATCTCCAAGCCCCCTTCCTCCCTGCTCAAATCACAAAGGCACCATATGTTGCTGTGTCTCTAACACTCAAAGAAGGATGAATGAGAACGTGTTTGACTTAGAAAATATGTCTAAGACCATGTCTACACTAGAAAGCTGTATCGGTACAGATATGCCGCTGTAAGATCACTCATGTAGCCGCATTATGCCGACGGGAGAGAGCTCTCCTGTTGACATAATAAAACCAGCTCAAAAGAACTGTGGTAACTATGTCTGGGCTGGAACAGAGGATTTGGGGGAGCATGAGGGCTCCAGCTGGGGGTGCAGGTTCTGGGGTGGGATTGGGAATGAGGTGCTTGAGATGCAGGAGGGTACTCTGGGCTGGGATCGAGGGGTTCGGAGCCCTGGAGGAGGATCAGGGCTGGGGCAGGGGTGTAGGAGGGGGTCACAGGTGCACACTTTGGGCAGTGCTTACCTAAGGCAGCTCCTGGAAGCAGTGGCACGTTCCCTCTCCAGCTCTTATGTGGAGGAGCATCCAGGCAGCTGTGTGCGCTGCCCCGGCTGCAGGCGCCACCCCCGCAGCTCCCATTGGCCATGGTTCCTGGCCAATGGGCTGGGAATCGCGGAGTCAGCACTCGGAGAGTGGGAATGGAGACAGTGTGCCTGCAAAGCTGCCTGGCTGCGCCCACACCAGCAACAGCAGGGACAGAGAGCCACTTGCGGGGAGCTGCCTGAGGCAAGAACCCCAACTGACCTCCAAATTTTTACCACAGACATGTTATCGACCCCTGCACTAGCCTAAAACAGGAACACTTAAAAAATATGAATATTAGAAGCATAAGAAACAAACCAAAATCTTGGTTCTGAGAGTCCATGATAATTCTGACCCATTTTCAGCCCTGGAGAATAAAATTCAGACATTTTCAAATTGAATGAAAATTTAGGCATATCATTTCACACAAATTAAGGGTCTGTAAAGGTTTTTAACCTGAATTCCTACTGACCCCCCAATATCAAAAGCACCCCCACTGACCTGATAGAACCTCAGTGTAAGAAATTAAACACAAAGTGGAACCCTTTTTAGGATTCTCAAAGGAGATGAGCAAAAGCAAAATATTGTATCTCTGCTAGAGAAACTGCAAAGTTAATTTATAAGGGGATCAAGAGAGCCATAGAACAGTGACCTAACCACTATTTCACAATCAATTAAGTCAAATTAGATTTCCCTGAGCAAAAGCAAAAAGACATTCAAGTGGAAATTGTAAATAATTGAAAAGATCACAGTGAACAATGACAGCTACCAATACCTGAAAGTGGACGTATCTTAGGTTTCTCCTCCAAGCTGCTCAACTGAGCTTTCTCCTCCCATAACCACAAGAGTAAGGCAAGTTTACCATTTCAGAAAGGTGTCTGTGATTCAGTATCCCAAGAGATTTGATAATGCCCCAGCCATGTTTGGTATAGTATACCCAGTAAGGATATATAAAAAATGGTTTTGCCTTTATAAATCTACTGTAAAACAAAACAGACAGTTGCTGTGGGATGCACAGCTTCTCTGAAAGATAAGGTCTTTTATTCAGGACACTGAAGATGCATTTAGCTGCTTGACTTTAGAGACACTTAAGTTTGAACATTTTGGCCTGTAATTTAAAATTGCTTGCTATTGGCTTTCAAAAAAGTTAAAATGTGTGTATCTAGGAAGGGAAAGTCAGTTCAATTGTTTCAAAATATTGATGGGTAAAATGGGATGCTTGCCATGATGCTGTCTCTACAGTTCCTAGCACAATAGTGTCCTGGTCCAGGACAGCTCATGGGCATTATAGTAATAGAAATAAATTATTATTAAATTAAATATTTAATCCAGTTATGAAGAGGGCTCCAAGAAAGATGTCAAATAAGACAGTTAGGATTAAGTCGGTAAATCTGGTAGAAGCTGGACTGTAAGGACTTGAGGCATAGTGCCTTAAGGAAAGTAAGACTGCCTTGGACAACTTTTCCACCTCGTATTTTTTCTGCTGCGCTAATAAGGTAGCCTGTTGACTCTAACTTCATTGTTATCTAAATAAATGATGAATGCATCATCATCCCCTAGAAGAAGTCCCTTGAGTGTACTGAAAATTAATTCGAGCCCCAATCAATCAGTGAGGCTTAAGCAAATGCTTAAGTGCTTTACTGACCAGGGATCTCAATGACTCAAGAACGTCAAAAAAGATCAGTCTTCAGATAAAGCCACGTGTTACCTAAACGTAAGAATGACCAATGTATAGTAGGCCGTAAGTAGAGCCAGTGATAGAGCAAGATGTGATTATGTCAGCTCCAGGTTAGGTCCGTGACACAGAACTGAACCAGGGATAAACTTTCATCTCACATGGAAGAGAAGAGAGGTTTTGGAAGACAAAAATACCTCAAAACATAACTATTATATTTTGCTCCAAATCATGTCAAACAAACAAGTGTCATTCCACAGCCGCTCCTAAACTATAATATAACCTGGGTAGTTTTTCATAACCATCTAACTTTTAGGAAGTAATATAGCATTTTCTAGGCTATGCATAAGACTTGCTGATTTTTGTTGGCATGTTCAAAGCAGGCCTGGGCCATCACCTAAAAATAGCATCAAAAATATGTTGAAAGATGTTTTAGCCACTGAAATTGTTAAGCACATGCTTTGTTTTTTAGAAGTATAGATCTGAATCCTCCTTCCTCTGTAGAGGCTTCCCACTTGACAGATACCAAGAAAGAAAACACAAGCAGGGACTCTTAGAATAGCCTTCAACTGCATTCAGACCTGCAGTGACTATAAATGCAAGGGTAATACCAGTGATCTTGACTCAGGACTAAATAAAGGGACTTTCCCCAGTCTGACACTCTTATTGTAACACAAGGCAATCAGCAAAAATAAAAAGACAGGAGTTTTTTTGTTTGCCTTCAAGATGCAGATAAAAAGAACATTTCAGTAGAGTCCGTCTACTAGACACCTACTGATTTCACAATACAGCTGTCCAAAAAAAACAAAAAACCATCATAAGAAAGCATGATTTAAGGCAAGAAGGAAAGACTTGAAAAGATTTTACACCCACACAAAATACATTTCAGAAAATTGATCAGTGCTTAGAAGCAGACTTTGTAAACTAGGAGATTCTTAGCTTCACTCGAAACACAGAAAAACAACAACATTGTCCAATGATTAATAAACTTGATATTCACCTGGTCCAAGAACACCTGATTGCTCACAGTTTAAAGATGTGAGGTTTGATGGTTAAAACATGTCTCCCTTCTTTCCAACAAATTCTCTGTGTCAAGAATAAACACACCCCAGAATTAGAGCTATTGTGCTATCGTTAGATTCTTCTTATGCCTGTTAAATACAGAGGTTGTCCCCTATATAATTTCAAGGTCATATTCACCTCATTCCTTTTTGCACATCACAGTATCTATTATATCTAGCATTCTGCTACTTACCTTGAGCACAATACATTTCTCAGAGTTGCCAATAGATCATAGCTCTGAAGTGCATTTTCACTATCAAGTAAACAAAAAATCTTTTAACAATGTATTTTAAAAGCTAGCGTATGTACATGTGATCTGCAGTACATATAAACTACATCTTCTCTTTCAAATATCCTCTCAAAAAAAATTAACTAACTATTCACACAGGCCCTTCTTCTCTTCATCAATAATCATTACATACCACCCCTCTCTTTGCAAATGTCCGACTTGTCTAATTAAGATTATATGCTCCTGAGGGCAGGAAATATGCATCATTGATGGCCCTAGACCTGTAAAATCAGGTCCACGCAGGAAGACCCTGGTGTACAAGTCATTCCAATTTCAGGATTAGGAACAGAGCTGCTGCTAGGCATAAGTAGACTAAGCAATTGCTTAGGCCCCCAAGCTGCTCAAGAGGGCCCCCTATTTGCTTTTTATTATGTGTTGGGCGGGGGGAAATATTGCTGTTTAAGGCTCCAAATGGGCTAACACTACCTCTGATCAGGACACATCTTTGTAAAATGCTGTGTAAACTTGTACAATATTTCTTTAGTGCCATAACATGCAAAATATTTCTATGCCAGAAAAATGGCAGCTGTGTCACATCTGTGTGTTAGAATCATAGATTATTAGGGTTGGAAGGGACCTCAGGAGGTCATCTAGTCCAACCCCCTGCTCAAAGCAGGACCAATCCCCAGACAGATTTTTGCTCCAAATGGCCCCCTCAAGGATTGAACTCTCAACTCTGAGTTTAGCAGGCCAATGCTCAAACCACTGAGCTATCCCTCCCCAACAAACAATGTGTTGCTAACTTTGTCCACATTGTTTTTCTACAATTAATTCCACCTCATTTCTAACATATTACCCTACCACATAGACATGACTTCTCAGATTACAACAGGTTGACATCCAGTTTCTCATGAGTTTTTGTTTCCTGATTTAGATTGAAGTTTTAGAGTTACATTATGTTCTAATATGCCTCATACTAATCCATCCCCTGGCCTTGTCATCATCAACCATGGAAATGTACCCAGTATGCTGCATGCTGCAATAAGGGCCAGATTAACCCATAGGCTAATAAGGCTATAGCCTTAGGCCCTCCTATTTTTAGGCCCTACTGTAGGTCCTCCATTCCATATTGAAGTAACCACTGACCAATGGTAGCAGGGCCATCAGAAATTTTGTCTCATTAGATATTGCTTTGTACTAATTAATCCATCAGGATTGTATATTCAATTTATGGTGGTTGTGATTTTGTCTTTGTGGGCTAAGTAAGTGTTTGTGGGCTCAAGCAATACTGAACTTTGTACACAAGTAGGCCTACATTGGACAACAGAAACCATGTAGAAGAAAGGAGGATGGCAGAAATTGAAGAAGGCTAAAGACAGACAGCAAAGACAAGATGTAATGCTGAAAAGGTACTCCTTTTCTAATGTTTTTTTCTCCTACTAAGGCCACGTCTAGACTACGCGCCGTATCGACGCGTTACAATTGATTGCTCGGGGATCAATATATCGCGTCTGATCTAGATGGGATATATCGATCCCTGAGCGCGCTTAGATCGATTCTGGAACTCCACCAAGACAAACGGATTTCCGGATTTGACATGGCGAGCCACGGACATCGATCCCGCGCGGTGAAGACGGGTGAGTAAATCGATTTTAGATATTCGATTTCAGCTACGCTATTCTTGTAGCTGAAATTGCGTATCTAAAATCGATTTTCTCTCGTCGTGTAGACCTGGCCTAAGTCTGGTGATGAGGAAGTTCAGACGAATACCAGCCCAAGTGAACCTACTGAGCCTGATGAAAAGGAGCAGTCTCCTGTGGACTTTTCTAGCTGCAGTCTTGCTCCACTCCTTTGAAGACTTCACAGTGATAGTAATACAAAAATATCCTTCTCCAATGATCCAGGTGAGTGGGATGTGACTTCAAGATCTCATTGCATATTGGACTGAAGGGCCCACCAAAATGCCAGAATCTAGATGCTGACTTTTCACTGACAAAGCAAGAGTACTTCAATCAGAATCACTATCTGACCAAATCAATGTTTGAATATGTGAAGCCTAACAAAGATTGACAAGTGAGAATGACTCATCTATTGCCTTGTAAGAAGAAAGTGCACTGTTTTTATTACTGTTGTTTTCTGATATCAAAAAGGTGGAGAATGTTCTGTGAAGGCTTCAGTGATTGGAAGAATACTGCATACATTACCAATCATGCAATAAGTGAGTGGTATACATTGCCAGTTAGCAGCTACCATCCCCAAAAGAAGGTTAGTGGCAGAATTGATACCCAAATGGACAATCAGTTTTTGGAAGCTTGAGATGATTGGAAGAATGTTCTCAGATGCATAGTTGAAACCACAGTTTTTCTTGTTGAGTGTGGGCTGCAATTCCATGGCTCAGATGAGACACTTGGATCAAAACACGATAGCAGTTAGCTCTAGAATGCCAAGGTAATTGCTAAGTTCAACACTTTCTTAGCTCAGCACATCCATGAACATGCAAATAATGAAAAAGGCCATACAATAGTCTTTGATAGATATGTGAGGAATTCATTGCACTGCTGGCAAAGACGACGCTTTCGGCCATTGTAGATGAGATCAAAGATGTGGGATATTTTTCCAGTGTCCGTCAACTCAACACCAGATGCGTAACATGTAGATCAGCTGACTGTCATCTTATGTTATGTGCTAACCAGCAGACCAGTCAAGCATTTCATGAGCTTCATGAATGTCACCAGCCACACAAGGTAGAAACTTCCCTTGTACCTACCTGATTTCCTCACCAAAAATGGGATTGACATCAGCTTTTGTCATGGCCAAAGCTATGACAATGCATGTAATATAAGAGGCATATATTCAGGGATGCAGGCCAAGATAAGAGTACAATACTTTGGTTGATTACATACCATGTACTGCACGCTCACTCAACCTTGTTGGCTAGTCTACCGTGGGTTACTGTTGTGGTAATCTAGCCGTCCAGTCCCAGACCTGGACTTTAGTGTCCACCAGTCTGGTCCTGTCCCAAACCTGGACTTTTGCGTCCAAAGTTTGGGGGCTTACCTGAAACTCCCCCAAGCTCACTACCTTTTAGCACTTAGAGCAAGTTCTGCTCGAACAAGTCTGTGGAATCCTGGAGCTGAGAGGCTTGCTCCCAGATTTAATGCAGAGAGAAACTATACTCGTTGAGAAAATCTGGCCCCATTGAAGTCAATGGAATAACATGTTTTGTTGATGTTAGAATGGGGTGTGGATTTCACAACTAATCCATCTGTTCTCAGTTCCCATCTGTAAAAACAGATATTTTCTAATATTTTCCTGCTTACCGGGGTGTTGTAGGATAAATTAAATGCATGTGATTTCTGAGATATAAGACTGTGATATAGGCCACACAGAGTACATCCATATGAAAGATGGTGAAACAACTGTATGACAGATGGGGGAATTCCTGAAATATCTTACTATCTGCATTAAGTTTTATGTCTTATTTGTGAGCAGGATTGTATGTAATGAATAAGAAAATGTGAAGATGGTAAGAACTGGAGGTCTAAGAATAATCTGCAAATGTGCCGATGAAAAGTATGGACTTTGGGGAAAGTGGTAAGTTTGACTTCTGGGGGAATTTTCTAGGAGCGGCGAATGTAAAGTCCCAACTCTGGTTATGCAAAACCTAGCCCTCCTAAAGCTATACGTTGGATAACATGGTTATTGCTGTTGATTTACTGTGTTACAAGAAGGCAAATAAAGCCCAAGTTATATAAAGAAGCACTGATCTGCCCGTTTGTTGGTGGTTCTGGAAGTGAAGACAATTGTGACTTGTAACCATGGGAGAAAATCGTTCTGGGTTTAACCTACCAGAGCCCTATGTTGATATTAGGTGATCGGACCTCCATGTTGTCTCTAATTATTTTATGTCTGTGCGGAATGATTTTGTTATGTAACACCAATATGGAGGTGATGTGTGTCACTATCACTTCATATTGGTGCACACAACAAAATTCATGTGGTGGTGGTGGACAAGGGGTTCCGACTGTGGGAGGAGGCTCAGGGCTGGGACAGGGTTGGGTGCAAGCTCTGGGGTGGGGTCTGGGATGAAGGGGTTTGGGGTGCAAGCCTACCCAAGGGTTGTGGTGGGGAGAGAAGGACTCCCCCAGCCCTCGTCTTGCATGAGCAGTCGGGCTGGTGAGAAGAATGCTTTCCCGGTGCAAACATGCTCTGGGCGGGCTGGGCAAGGTGAGCCAGGGGTTCTCTCCCCCGGCAGCTCTGGTGGTCTGGGGGAAGATCCTCCCCACCTGCACTTGAGAGCCTGCTGCAGTGGAGCAGCTTACAGGGCACAGTGCTGACCTCTATGGTAGATTTTTTGCATGTGAGAACTATTTATTGTTGTGTGTTTCTCTGCAATTTTTTACCTTAAGAAATAATATGTTGTTTAGAAGGAGCTGGTATGGTAACTTATAACTGTGGGCAACACCGTTAGAGCCATTGGGAGAGACAAAAAAGGCAGCAGCAACCGTCTTTTATTGCGTATGCCTGGCTGCTGGGGATATCACCAACCAAGTAAGGTAGGGAGTTGTTCAGGCTCCTTAAATCGCAGTCGGTAGGGAGTGAGATTGGGTCTCCTGCCCAAGGAGAGGTGACTGCTAGGAGCAGGAAGCCTAAAATTGGGTGCTTTGGTCGACTAAAAGGGGAAATACAGGTACAGTTATCTGAAATGTGACAAACTGAATAGGTTTGGAGGGGACCCTAGATATTAATGTTTTTGAACAAGTTTTAATTTTTCGTTTTTGCCAGTTAAACTAAAAATCAAGGTTACGAGCTACAACTTCATTATTCAATATTACTTTACTATATTGGTTGTCTATGCAAACAAGTACATCGAGGACTCGTGTTTGCAAACTCTAAATTTTTTAGTTTTTGACATTAAAAGATTTATCAGGTAACAATTTTTTTTAGCCTAGCCTTATGGTCTAGTAAAAGATACTGTAAATATAAAACTACAGGATGTAATTAATTTTTGTGTTATACTATTATCTTCCCCGCCGGTTAGCCTCCCCCCACGATTTTCTCTTTCAGTTTTAGACATCAAAATAAGAACCTCCTCAGTTAAGTATCCGTACTACCAGGGAAATGACCAGATGACTGAATAGTATTTTCCATAGTCTAGACTCTCTGTTAGGTTAGACTGAGACAGATGTATACCCTAACAATGATGCTTCTTGTTGATTTGTAAGTATCAAAGTCACTATGCTGGTATATATGAAAATCTGCAAAGGAAAATAAAGAAATTGGAGCTATTCAATATAATAACTCTACTTGATAGAATGCTATCTTGGGAACCACAATCTTACCTGATTATAGGTGAAAGCTTATTGAGATCTTGCTTTGATCACTGGAGTGCGCAACCCCCGCCTCCCGGCAGCACTGCTTTAACAACGTTATAATCAAATTTGTGTTATATTGGTGGTGTTATATCGAGGAAGGGTGTAATTTTTCGATTATAGCACTCCTTTTCATTCACCAGTAAAATAAGCCTTCCATTTTGTCTTGTATTTAAATACAAATTATTATAGTGGAACAAATGAAGACTGAGCAACAGATTTTGTTTTTTTGTCAGGACTGTCTCTCCCCCTTTCCCTGCCCTCATGCTATCCTTCTACATTGGCAACAGACAAGGAACGAAACACCTTCCTTCATGGTTATTTTTTGTGACTGGACTTATCAGTATCATTTCAATGAGCTACTAAAGATAGATGAAATCAGTCATTTAATAATTTCTCATTTGTTAATTCATGAACAAAACTAGAAAAGTTCAAATTTTTCCATATTTAATATATAGCTGTTGCTCTATTTACTAGGCATACTACTGGGAGTTTTCAAGTGCTTCCTGAGAATAGCAAATGATTTATAATATAAACAGAAGTATATTTTGTAGTATAAGGCATATATTAATTCTGTACAGCATGCATCAAAACACAGTGTATAGCATATATAAAATGAAAATAAGTAGTAATAATTATCTCTCCAAACACGCAATAATTGCAATTTGCTGTTATGCACTTTGTGTTACCTGCATACTGAATGCATCAATCTGCTAAATAATTTATCTACTCTAATGGCACAAGTTCCGAAAATCAACACCACATCTCATGTAGCATTGTTGATGGTTATCACAGTAGAAGCTAAATAATTTATATGGTTCTCTCTCACCCTAGTAAACTTTTACAAATACAGTAGGTCACTACCAGAAATTTCAACTGGACGCTATGCGCGAAGTGAGGGAAAAGGTATGCGGAGAGTGGTGAGGCAGATGCCCCTCAAAAGGTCCAATGACAGGGTAGCTTGAGGGTAGTACTTGGGGCTTGTATACACATGGGTTATTGCAGGAACAGCTATTCTGAGTACTACACGTAGGGCCTTTTTGAAATAATGTCCAATTCATATTTTTCTTCATTAGCAGCAACAAAGTATTCATTATTCCGGGATATACAATCAGGCGAAGAATTTTTTTAAAATTAACACTCCATTGAGAGAAGTGGTGCAGTCCATACTTTAGAATGATATTCTGCTCCTCTGCATTGAAATGGCATCTGCAGAGGCTAGTTATGCTTTATTCTGCAGAACGTGGAATATGCTTCCTATATACATGGATGACCAGTCAGCTCTGGAGGGGACGTGTATTGCACAGTGCAATTGGGAATTGTGGGGGATTGGCAGATCAGTGTACATCACTAATCATTCCTTAGCCGATGCATAAGATTATAAGTGACACAGAGGCACTTCAGTCTGACCTATAACAGCAGAACAGAGTGACTCTGCTGCTCCAGAGTGGCTGGAAGAAGGGAGAAATACAGTCCATCTCACTACATCTCAGAAAACTCCCTCAGTACATAGGCTGGCTTTTTTAGATGTGTGGTAAGGCCAGCATTGTGTAAGTCTGCTCTTTCCCTGGACCCAAATAGGAAAATAGCCCACAGCCTGGCTTTTCCTTTGCCTCCCGAGGAAAAGAACTTTCACAAGGTTTAACGAGAAACTTTATAGAAAAAGAAAGAAAATATAAACACAATCTTGCATTAAGAAACTCAATACAGGCTCTTGCTTATAAGAAAATATAAAGAAACAGTCTGATTTAAAAGATAGCCCAATTAAACCAGCACAAACAAATTAACATACAGGTAAATACACCCAAAGACCATCATAGCTGAATTACTTTGCGGTTCCTGGGTACTTACAGATGTTTAGAAGAAGTATTAGGAGAGATTAGAAGAAGACTTGTTTCCTCATAGCTAAGAAAACAACAAAGCCCCCCGAGTATCCAAATTCGCCCCTGACTTTAAACAATCCAGTTCTGATTGGTCCTCTGGCAGGTGTTGGTTCCCTTTTCAGGTAAAAGAAACTTAACCCTTACCTTACCTATCCATTTATGAAATGTGTTGAAGCAGTTTCTTTTTTGGATTTATTCAAGAATGTACACACTTTTTAATCTGCCTCAACTAGTCATTGGGATGCTTCTAGGATTCACTACAAGGATGCCCATGGCCAAATCACTCTCAGGGACAACGTGGAAGTAACGCTGACGCTGTGATGCACTGTGTTGTGATAACTCAACGAACTGAGCACTGGAGAATATCAGGGATGATGAATCTCAAGATGAAGCAACAAGAAAATGCGAAGATCCTGAGTGATCGCAACTGCCTACTCATGCAGTGACAGGAGACCTTAAAAGTTAATACTTAATCCAATCATAGACAAACTGAAGAGTTCATTAGAATCATTGAACGAGGCTTACGAAAAACTAACAAACCTTTAGCCATACGGAAATTTTTCGCCCAACATTTCAAGTTCCTGAAGTCAAGGAGGTATCAATGTTGGTGTCAGAAGTACTCAGCCAATTCCAGTAATTTTTCATTTTGTGAAATTCACACACTCCAGATATGACGAGAAAGATACGAAACAAATTTATTGGGATATACTGAGGTATCAATTGAGAACCCAATGGATAGAACTTCCCAATGTTAAACTTCCTTGAGCTGTATTATCACAACTGTATTTGTTGTATGTAATGTTCTTCTCTCTTCTAAAGGGGTAAAAATGTCCTCCAATCAAAGACTTTGGCTGTAGTGTGGTACAAATCGCCTGTAATACCCGGCCAAGCCTAAGAAAGATTGGACCTGTTTCTTGACTTTGGGACAGGCCACTTTTGGATAGCCTCCACCTTGGCCTGTTAGGGTTTATGGTTCCTCGACCCACCTGATGTCCCAGGTAAGTCACTCTGTTTTTGGCCTATTTGACACTTTTGGCCTTAACAGTTAGTCCTGCCTGCCTGATACGGTCAAAGACCTTTTCCAGGTGTTCTAGGTGTGCGGGCCAGGAGTCAGAAAAAATGGCCACATCATCGAGGTAGGCAACTGCATATCTCCCAGTCCTGCGAGTAGACCATCTACCCAGTCTCTGAAAGGTGGCGGGTGCATTTCGCAGCCCGAAAGGAAGTACATTAAAATTCATATACCCCTGCAGGGGTGAAGAACGCTGACCTTTCCTTGGCAGGTTCATCTAGTGGTACTTGCCAGTACCCCTTGGTTAAGTCTATGGTAGAGATGAACTGGGCACGTCCCCAACTTTTCCAATAGCTCATCGGTGCGTGGCATTGGATAGTTTGTCTGGACGAGTCACCGCATTTAGCTTACGGTAGTCCACACAAAAGCGTATTTCCCCATCTGGTTTGGGTACCAGAACTACCGGAGATGCCCATTGCACTGGTAGATGAGCGGATTAACCCATCTGTAGCATGTTCTGGATCTCCCGCTGTATAGCAGCCTGTGCGTGGGGGACACCCGGTAGGGTGGTGTTCTAATTGGGTGAGCATTACCTGTGTCGATGGAGTGGTATGCCCGTTCAGTCAGTCCTGGAGTGGCTGAGAACAATGGTGCGAAGTTGGTGCACAGCTCCTGGATTTGTTGCCGCTGCAGACGTTCCAGGGTGGTTGAGAGGTTCACCTCTTCCACGCCGCCGTCCTTTCTGCCGTCATAGTAGACGCCATCAGGCCACTCTGCGTCCTCTGCTCCCTGGACTGTAAACTGACAAACCTGTAAGTCTCTGGAATAAAAGGGCTTGAGAGAATAACATGGTACACTTGGGTGTTAGTGAGGAATCGGGAAATGCTATGAGATAGTTAACAGCTCCCAGGCGCTCTTGGACTGTGAATGGCCCCTCCCAGGATGTTTCCATCTTATGGACCTGTTGCGCCTTTAAGACCATAACCTGGTCTCCTCTCTTGAAGGAACGGTCTCTGGTATGTTTATCGTACCAGGCCTTTTGCTCTCCCTGAGTATCCTGTAGGTTTTTCTCTAGCAAGGGCTAGAGAATGGCGGAGGGTGTTTTGTAGGTTGCTCACAAAAATCCAGAATGTTAGTCCCTGGCGAAGGTGTAAATCCCCTCCCATTGTGCTTCACCAACTGTAATGGCCCCCTTAACCTCATGGCCATACACAAGTTCAAAGGGTGAGAACCCTAAACTGGGATGTGGTACAGCCCTGTAAGCAAAGAGCAACTGCTGCAATACTAGGTCCCAGTCATTGGAGTATTCATTAACGAATTTACGGATCATGGCCCCCAAGGTTCCATTAAACCTTTCCACGAGGCCATTGGTTGATGGTGGTATGGGGTGGCAACCAAGTGATTCACCCCATGATTTTCCACAGGTCCTCCATGGTGCCTGCCAGGAAATTAGATCCTGAATCGGTAAGGATTTCGGAGGCCAACCGACCCTGGTGAAAATGTCGGTTAGGGCCTGGCACACTGCTTTAGCTCTGGTGTTACCCAGAGCGTACAATTAAACTACATCTTCTCTTTCAAATATCCTCTCAAAAAAAATTAACTAACTATTACACACAGGCCCTTCTTCTCTTCATCAATAATCATTACATACCACCCCCTCTCTTTGCAAATGTCCGACTTGTCTAATTAAGATTATATGCTCCTGAGGGCAGGAAATATGCATCATTGATGGCCCTAGACCTGTAAAATCAGGTCCACGCAGAAGACCCTGGTGTACAAGTCATTCCAATTTCAGGATTAGGAACAGAGCTGCTGCTAGGCATAAGTAGACTAAGCAATTGCTTAGGCCCCCAAGCTGCTCAAGAGGGCCCCCTATTTGCTTTTTATTATGTGTTGGGCGGGGGAAATATTGCTGTTTAAGGCTCCAAATGGGCTAACACTACCTCTGATCAGGACACATCTTTGTAAAATGCTGTGTAAACTTGTACAATATTTCTTTAGTGCCATAACATGCAAAATATTTCTATGCCAGAAAAATGGCAGCTGTGTCACATCTGTGTGTTAGAATCATAGATTATTAGGGTTGGAAGGACCTCAGGAGATCATCTAGTCCAACCCCCTGCTCAAAGCAGGACCAATCCCAAATGGCCCCCTCAAGGATTGAACTCACACACCCTGGGTTTAGCAGCCAATGTTCAAAACCACTGAGCTATCCCTCCCCCTAGAGAGATAGAATCACAGATCATCAGGGTTGAAGGGACCTCAAGAAGTCATCTAGTCCAACCCCCTGCTCAAAGCAGGACCAATCCCAGACAGATTTTTGCTCCAAATGGCCCCCTCAAGGATTGAACTCCAACTCTGAGTTTAGCAGGCCAATGCTCAAACCACTGAGCTATCCCTCCCCAACAAAACAATGTGTTGCTAACTTTGTCCACATTGTTTTTCTACAATTAATTCCACCCATTTCTAACATATTACCCTACCACATAGACATGACTTCTCAGATTACAAAAGGTTGACATCCAGTTTCTCATGAGGTTTGTTTCCTTGATTTAGATTTGAAGTTTAGAGTTACATTATGTTCTAATATGCCCTCATACTAATCCATCCCCTGGCCTTGTCATCATCAACCATGGAAATGTACCCAGTATGCTGCATGCTGCAATAAGGGCCAGATTAACCCATAGGCTAATAAGGCTATAGCCTTAGGCCCTCCTATTTTTAGGCCCTACTGTAGGTCCTCCATTCCATATTAGAAGTAACCACTGACCAATGGTAGCAGGGCCATCAGAAATTTTGTCTCATTAGATATTGCTTTGTACTAATTAATCCATCAGATTGTATATTCAATTTATGGTGGTTGTGATTTTGTCTTTGTGGCTAAGTAAGTGTTGTGGCTCAAGCAATACTGAACTTTGTACACAAGTAGGCCTACATTGGACAAACAGAAACCATGTAGAAGAAAGGAGGATGGCAGAAATTGAAGAAGGCTAAAGACAGACAGCAAAGACAAGATGTAATGCTGAAAAGGTACTCCTTTTCTAATGTTTTTTTCTCCTACTAAGGCCACGTCTAGACTACGCGCCGTATCGGACGCGTTACAATTGATTGCTCGGGGATCAAATATCGCGTCTGATCTAGATGGGATATATCGATCCCTGAGCGCGCTTAGATCGATTCTGGAACTCCACCAAGACAAACGGATTTCCGGATTTGACATGGCGAGCCACCGACATCGACCCGCGACGGTAAGAAGCAGCGGTGAGTAAATCGATTTTAGATATTCGTTTCAGCTACGCTATTCTTGTAGCTGAAATTGCGTATCTAAAATCGATTTTCTCTCGTCGTGTAGACCTGGCCTTAGTCGGTGATGAGGAAGTTCAGACGAATACCAGCCCAAGTGAACCTACTGAGCCTGATGAAAAGGAGCAGTCTCCTGTGGACTTTTCTAGCTGCAGTCTTGCTCCACTCCTTTGAAGACTTCACAGTGATAGTAATACAAAAATATCCTTCTCCAATGATCCAGGTGATGGGATGTGACTTCAAGATCTCATTGCATATTGGACTGAAGGGCCCACCAAAATGCCAGAATCTAGATGCTGACTTTTCACTGACAAAGCAGAGTACTTCAATCAGAATCACTATCTGACCAAATCAATGTTTGAATATGTGAAGCCTAACAAAGATTGACAAGTGAGAATGACTCATCTATTGCCTTGTAAGAAGAAAGTGCACTGTTTTTATTACTGTTGTTTTCTGATATCAAAAAGGTGGAGAATGTTCTGTGAAGGCTTCAGTGATTGGAAGAATACTGCATACATTACCAATCATGCAATAAGTGAGTGGTATACATTGCCAGTTAGCAGCTACCATCCCAAAAGAAGGTTAGTGCAGAATTGATACCCAAATGGACAATCAGTTTGGAAAGCTTGAGATGATTGGAAGAATGTTCTCGATGATGCATAGTTGAAACCACAGTTTTTCTTGTTGAGTGTGGGCTGCAATTCCATGGCTCAGATGAGACACTTGGATCAAAACACGATAGCAGTTAGCTCTAGAATGCCAAGTAATTGCTAAGTTCAACACTTTCTTAGCTCAGCACATCCATGAACATGCCAAATAATGAAAAAGGCCATACAATAGTCTTTGATAGATATGTGAGGAATTCATTGCACTGCTGGCAAAGACGACGCTTTCGGCCATTGTAGATGAGATCAAAGATGTGGGATATATTTTCCAGTGTCCGTCAACTCAACACCAGATGCGTAACATGTAGATCAGCTGACTGTCATCTTATGTTATGTTGCTAACCAGCAGACCAGTCAAGCATTTCATTGAGCTTCATGAATGTCACCAGCCACACAAGGTAGAAACTTCCCTTGTACCTACCTGATTTCCTCACCAAAAATGGGATTGACATCAGCTTTTGTCATGGCCAAAGCTATGACAATGCATGTAATATAAGAGGCATATATTCAGGGATGCAGGCCAAGATAAGAGTACAATACTTTGGTTGATTACATACCATGTACTGCACGCTCACTCAACCTGTTGGCTAGTCTACCGTGGGTTACTGTTGTGGTAATCTAGCCGTCCAGTCCCAGACCTGGACTTTAGTGTCCACCAGTCTGGTCCTGTCCCAAACCTGGACTTTTGCTCCAAAGTTTGGGGGCTTACCTGAAATCCCCCAAGCTCACTACCAGCTTGGATATTCTTGCTGCCACCAGATCAGGAATTAATCTATGGGGCCTGATCCCCCCTTTCCTCCCTCTGGTGTCCCCAACCCTCCCTTGGTGGGACACCCAGATCCCAATCCCTTGGATGCTAAAAGCAGGGAAAATAACCCTTCCCCTCCTTATCAGGCTTGCCTCGCGGCTAACCTGTGTGACCCAAGAAAACCAGCTTTTCTGCTTCCCTCAGGACAATGGAGATGCAAAATACCCACAGCTGGGCTCTGCCACCCCCTTGCTCCAGGAATGAGGGAAAAACTGTAACACCACAGAGAACAGAGAATTCTTCGTCTCTTCCCTGTAGTCTGCTCTTTCCCTGGACCCAAATAGGAAAATAGCCCACAGCCTGGCTTTTCCCTTTGCCTCCAGGAAAAGAACTTTCACAAGGTTTAACGAGAAAACTTTATAGAAAAAAAGAAAGAAAATATAAACAAACAATCATCTGCATTAAGAAACTCAATACAGGCTCTTGCTTATAAGAAAAATATAAAGAAACAGTCTGATTTAAAAGATAGCCCAATAAACCAGCACAACAAATTAACATACAGGTAAATACACCCCAAAGACCATCATAGCTGAATTACTTTGCGGTTCCTGGGTACTTACAGATGTTTAGAAGAAGTATTAGGAGAGAATTAGAAGAAGACTTGTTCCTCATAGCTAAGAAAACAACAAGACCCCGAGATACAAATTCCCGCCCCTGACTTTAAACAATCCAGTTCTCTGATTGGTCCTCTGGTCAGGTGTTCGTTACCCTTTTCAGGTAAAAGAAACTTAACCCTTACCTTACCTATCCATTTATGACACGCCCCCCAAAATCACCGACAGTAGAAACTTTCACTGGAGGTGATTTCTACCTAAAACTTTAAACTAAACAGAGGAATCCACACCAGCACATAGAAATAAAAGCATGCAAAGTACAAGACTTCAACATTGTCAGGAAAGTTTAACTAGTGTATTCTGGGAAACTCTCACGGGAGAGTGCATCAGCTACTTTGTTAGAAGCTCCTGAAATGTGTCGAATTTCGAAATCAAAATCTTGGAGAGCTAGACTCCACCGAAGAGTTTCTTGTTGTTGCCTTTGGCTGTATGAAGCCACTTTAGCCGCAGCATGGTCAGTTGTAGCTGGAACCGCCGTCCCCAAACGTATGGGCGTAGCTTTTCCAGGGCGTACACAAATGGCATAGCATTCCTTTTTCACTGACTGACCAGTGACTTTCCCTCTCCGATAGTTTCTTGCTGAGGAACACGACAGGATGGAAGTTCTGATCCGGTCCTTCCTGCATAAAACTGCTCCTATACCACGCTCAGATGCATCGGTGGTTACTAGGAATGGTTTGTCAAAGTCTGGGGCCCGTAGCACAGGGTCAGACGTGAGCGTCGCCTTAAGTTGGTAAAGGCTTCCTGACACTCATCAGTCCATTTAACTGTAGTTGGCTGGGGCTTTTGGTCAAGTCGGTCAGTGGTGCAGCGATTTGGCTGTAGTGTGGTACAAATCGCCTGTAATACCCGGCCAAGCCTAAGAAAGATTGGACCTGTTCTTTGACTTTGGGACAGGCCACTTTTGGATAGCCTCCACCTTGGCCTGTAGGGGGTTATGGTCCTCGACCCACCTGATGTCCCAGGTAAGTCACTCTGTTTTGGCCTATTTGACACTTTTTGGCCTTAACAGTTAGTCCTGCCTGCCTGATACGGTCAAAGACCTTTTCCAGGTGTTCTAGGTGTGCGGCCAGGAGTCAGAAAAAATGGCCACATCATCGAGGTAGGCAACTGCATATTCTCCCATGTCTGCGAGTAGACCATCTACCGTCTCTGAAAGGTGGCGGGTGCATTTCGCAGCCCGAAAGGAAGTACATTAAATTCATATACCCCTGCAGGGGTGACGAACGCTACCTTTCCTTGGCAGGTTCATCTAGTGGTACTTGCCAGTACCCCTTGGTTAAGTCTATGTAGAGAATGAACTGGGCACGTCCCAACTTTTCCAATAGCTCATGGTGCGTGGCATGGATAGTTGTCTGGACAAGTCACCGCATTTAGCTTACGGTAGTCCACACAAAAGCGTATTTCCCCATCTGGTTTGGGTACCAGAACTACCGGAGATGCCCATGCACTGGTAGATGAGCGGATTATACCCATCTGTAGCATGTCTGGATCTCCCGCTGTATAGCAGCCTGTGCGTGGGGGGACACCCGGTAGGGTGGTGTTCTAATTGGGTGAGCATTACCTGTGTCGATGAGTGGTATGCCCGTTCAGTCAGTCCTGGAGTGGCTGAGAACAATGGTGCGAGTTGGTGCACAGCTCCTGGATTTGTTGCCGCTGCAGACGTTCCAGGGTGGTTGAGAGGTTCACCTCTTCCACGCCGCCGTCCTTTCTGCCGTCATAGTAACGCCATCAGGCCACTCTGCGTCCTCTGCTCCTGGACTGTAAACTGACAAACCTGTAAGTCTCTGGAATAAAAGGGCTTGAGAGAATTAACATGGTTACACTTTGGGTTTTAGTGAGGAATCGGGAAATGCTATGAGATTGTTAACAGCTCCCAGGCGCTCTTGGACTGTGAATGGCCCCTCCCAGGATGTTTCCATCTTATGGACCTGTTGCGCCTTTAAGACCATAACCTGGTCTCCTCTCTTGAAGGAACGGTCTCTGGTATGTTATCGTTACCAGGCCTTTTGCTCTCCCTGAGTATCCTGTAGGTTTTCTCTATGCAAGGGCTAGAGAATGGCGGAGGTGTTTTGTAGGTTGCTCACAAAATCCAGAATGTTAGTCCCTGGCGAAGGTGTAAATCCTCCCATTGGTGCTTCACCAACTGTAATGGCCCCTTAACTTCATGGCCATACACAAGTTCAAAGGGTGAGAACCCTAAAACTGGGATGTGGTACACCCTGTAAGCAAAGAGCAACTGCTGCAATACTAGGTCCCAGTCATTGGAGTATTCATTAACGAATTTACGGATCATGCCCCCAATGTTCCATTAAACCTTTCCACCGAGGCCATTGGTTTGATGGTGGTATGGGTGGCAACCAAGTGATTCACCCCATGATTTTCCCACAGGTCCTCCATGGTGCCTGCCAGGAAATTAGATCCTGAATCGGTAAGGATTTCGGAGGGCCAACCGACCCTGGTGAAATGTCGGTTAGGGCCTGGCACACTGCTTTAGCTCTGGTGTTACCAGAGCCACTGCTTTCTGGCCATCGGGTAGGCAAAGTCCACGAAAGTCAGTACGTACTGCTTTCCCCTGGGTGTCTCTCTCGGAAAAGGACCCAGAATATCCACAGCTACTCGCTGAAATGGGACCTCAATTATGGGGAGTGGCTGGAGAGGGGCCTGGCCAGATCTTGAGGCTTTCCGACTCTTTGGCACAGCTCAAGACTGGACGTACCGGGCAACTTCCTTGCCATTCCCCCTCCCAGTAGAAAGACTTCCCCAACCTGTCTTTGGTTCTGTTCACCCCAGCATGACCACTGGGATGATCATGGGCTAAGCTCAAGAGCTTTCCCCTGTATTTAGTTGGAACACCAACCGCTTGTGCAGTTGCCCTTGTTCCTGGCGTCCACCAGAAAGAATTTCCCTGTATAAAAGTCCTTGGTCTATAACAAACCGGGATCGGTCAGAAGAGCTGAGAGGCGGTGGGTTGCTCCGTGCCGCCGCCCAAGCTGTCTGAAGGTTATCATCTGCTTCCTGCTCAGTCTGGAACTGTTCCCTGAAGCTGGGGACTCCAGTTCTTCTCAGACTGGGGATTGGGCTTGGTCCCTCTGGAAGTGATGTAATTGATGGGTTTGAGTCTGTGGCTGGTGCACCTTGGTGTATTTCAGGCTCTGCCTGGCCTCTTTGGTATGGGTTGTTGTTGCTTCTGCCAGTTCAGGCTCGTTGGTCCCTTCTGGCATTGGGTGAAGGTGTGGTTGCGCTTGCTTGTGCTGGTTGCTGTTCCAGTTTCCGGGTCTGGGACTGGAGGTGTTGTGGCTGGTTCAGCCGTTGACATGGGATCTGGGTCCACTACCTCAGTCTGGGTCTCTGGTAACACAGACAGGTTCTCTGTGGACGGCTCAGGAATAGGAATGGGTCTGGAAGCTGTCTGGTTTGGCTGCGTGTAACCATTCCTTCTCTCTGGGACTGCTTAACTTGATTGGCCAATCTTCTCCCAGTAGCATGGGGATGGGAATTTGTCATAGACTGCAAAGTCCACATTCCTGACCAGCCTTTGTACTGGACAGGCAGTTCAGCTGTAGGCAAGTCCACAGCTTGTGAAATGAAGGGGTAAATGGTCACTTGGCCCCTGGGTTGATGAGTTTGGGATCGACGAAGGATTGGTGGATAGCTGACACTTGTGCTCCCGTGTCTCTCCACGCGGTAACCTTCTTTCCGCCCACTCTCAGCTTTTCCCTTTGCTCCAAGGGGATTTGAGAGATATCTGGGCCTGGGGGTCTTAGGTCCGCTGGGGGTGCAATGACTTGCACCCGGGTGGGGTTATTCGGGGCAGTTGCCTTTGGGCAGTTTGCCTTGATATGTCCCGTTTCATTACAGTGATAGCATTTTCCAGATAACGGGTTACTGGATTGAAGAAGTCACTGGAGACTGTGAGGTGGAAGGATAGGGTGTCTGCGGCTTTTCTTGGTTTGTAGGTGGGGTTTTGGGTTGCCCTCGGTTTGTAGGTTTATTGCTGGGTGGGCTCCTGGGGTTTCACTCCCCTTTACAGTAGATTTCTTGCTCTCTGCCACGGCCATCCATTTGGTCCAATCTCCCCCGCCTCGGTGAGAGTTGTGGGTTTGCCATCTAGGATGTACCCGTGTTATTTCCTCAGGAAACACATCCAAGAACTGCTCCATGCATATGAGGTGCGCAATTCATCAAAGGTTTGAACCTGGGTTCCTGATATCCAGCGTCGCAATGCTTCCAACGTAGTAGGCGTGGTCGGGAAAGGACCCTCTGGTTTCCACTTTTGGTTTCTGAACCGCCGACGGGCGTGATCCGGGTTATCCCCAGTCTGGATCTGGCTTGGGTTTTGAAAATGACTCAAGAGCATCTCAGTGCTTTGTCCCTCTTGAGCATCAAGAATGAAATCATCAGTGTCTGAATTATGATATCATTCATGACTTTGCCACAGCTAAAGCTAGTGGGGGATAATTGTTTGAAGAACTGAATGTAGTGAGTAGAATAAATTTGTTAATTTTACATGAATAAATAATATGTATGTAGATAAATATTTGATGACTATCATTTTTTTTTGCAATATGTAATTCACACTTGGGCCCTTCCCTCCCATTAGCCTTAGGCCCCTCATAACCTTAATCTGGCCCTGGCTGCAATCTTCATTCCACACCAGAGGGCCCCAAACTGTGCAGTGCACCCCACTGTGGGGAGGGATGCGAAAGAACGTTTGAGGGGATGCAGCGGGTGCGGCCAGCCCCCATGGATGGTGGGAAGGGAGCACCAGCCAGACATGCCCTGCCCCCAGCTCTGCTCCAGCACCACTTTAAGCCTCTGCCCTGTCTCCCGGCCCCACACCTGACCCCATCCCCAGCTACAGTGCAGCTCTGCACCCCACCATGGGCATGGCTGCCAGCCCCCAAAGTGGCCTGGCTGTGGCTTTGCTCCCGCCCCAGCCTTGACCACTGACTACAGCATCATTCCCGGCCATGCGCCCCAGCTGCCAGGCTGCAGCTTTGCTCCCACCCCCAGACCGAGGCTCTGTCCCTAGACCCCGACCCAACCCCAGCTACAGCCCTAGCCTGTGCTCCCTTACCCCTGTTCATGTCCCCCCTCCCTGGAACCATGGCCCCACTCCTGGCCCTCACTCCAGGAGGGCGCAGCCAGGGAGAAGGGGGGGGAGGGCACAACCCTCAAAAGTTTGGGTAGCACTGTTCTATACACTACAACTATAGTAGGTTGTTGGGTTGTGTTTTTGTGTTTTTTAAATGGACTGATTTTAAGACCTCATGAAAGAGGGAGCCTAATATCACTAGCTAGAGGATACAACATAGCACATGTATGTACTGTAGAAGGTTTTCAATATAGCTCTTCCAAAGGACCTGAATCCTGACCTGCCACAGCCCTGCTATTCCAGTCTCTTCTGATTGGAGACAGTCAGCTGTGCCAAGCTGTGTGCTGCCTTCCAGCTCCAAAAGCCAGAATTAAATACAGAACCACAATCTACCATGTCAGTGCTTGGCACTATCCCTAGGCCGGCTATTTAAGAAGCAGCATTCTATGGGGTACACAGTACATCTTAAAGTAGCTACAGGGAGATGAAACACCAGAGGTGGTTTAACCACACCTGTACTGCCCAGTAATACCTAATTTCCATACTTGTTTCCAAGGTTCTCTACAGAGTGGCAGTGATCATTCAAAATGTGCTGAATTCTAGCTATTGGTACCAGATGGCTCTCTGCATCAATGGCCAGAAGATAAACAAGGGAGCAGCTCTCCAAAGGCTTCAGCACTCTCTGCCTTGAATGCCCTA
The DNA here is from genome assembly GCF_003597395.2 of Chelonoidis abingdonii. Lineage (NCBI taxonomy): Eukaryota > Metazoa > Chordata > Testudines > Testudinidae > Chelonoidis > Chelonoidis abingdonii. The sequence goes on along the minus strand of NC_133790.1, from coordinate 16,917,253 downwards.
CCACCTTCCCTTTGCATGCTCCTGCAGCAACCCATGCTTGCCGTTCATATAGCATCTCTACCCACTGCAGCAGCACAGAGTTCAAGAGAGGCTGAGCCTCCAAGGAAGCAGAGGGTTGCATCCTTCTGTCTCAAATGCTGGAGAGGATGCTTGCCACTATTTGAAAGTTATACATAAAGACAAGCTGACATTTTCAAGAGTGCCTAAAGGGGTTAGGCACCCATTAATTTTCAGTCCCTTTAAGCACATCTGAAAATCCCACCTACTCATGGAAATGCAGTGGACTGGAAGTTTTACTCAGATAGAGCAGAAAAGTGGTAAGTGATACATATTTTAGAAGAAAATAGTGTTATTCAACATATGGCCAACCAGCCTGCATGAATTTGCCCTCTCTGTAGTACCTGAATGATTTCAACAGATGAATACAATAAAATATTACCGTGATCATTTATCACATCTTTTAAGCAATAAATTGCCCTCCTTTCCCCATCCCCAATTTATTCTCTTTTCTTCAAGTTAAATTACTCATTCAGATCTTCCTCATGTATATTGTACAAGAAACTGTCTACATTTGCTGTAAATTTAACTGCCTTTTTAGAGATGCTTTTGCTCAACAAAGCACTGAGATTGATTTGATTGCGCATGCCTGAAGGGGAGGGGTGGGGAAAAGAGAAAAAAAAAACAAAAACAAAAACAGAAACCACTCTTGTGAAAGTATCAATTTGCATCTTTAAAAGTCTGGCATTTGACCCCTGGGGAGGGGGAGAGAGAAACAGTACCAGTGTAGTGGCTCTAAAGATCATTATAACCAATATTTCTTTATCAGCCCAAACAAAAGTGAAACTCAGCACTGCAAATAAATCATGTTCAGTGATGGCGAACTTCAGTCGCCACAGGCCAACACCCAAAAGTAAGTTTGATGAAATCTACATGAGTAAACAATCTTCAAAACAAAGGCCCAATCCTACTCCAACCCACACTCAATGGTAAAACTCCCATCCACGCCACTGGTACAGGATTGGGCCCTTAGGCAGGAAAGCCTTAAGGGCAGGCTCTCTGCTGAGAATGTCTGGTGCTTCCTGCTTCAAGTCAGATCAGAAATACCAAAACAGCAGTGCCTCCTGTACTTCACTTCAGGGGTTCCTCCCAGAAGCATAAAGTGCAGACTCATTCAATAAAAAAATAAATAAATAAATAAAAAACCCAACCCACCATAAAAAGGTTACTTGGTGTCCGAGACAGGAAGTGAACTAACCTTCCCCCACCCCAGCCTCAGGAGAGGGCTGCTTCAAGTGGTTTCTTATTTTTCTTGGAACTACTTTGTCCTTCCCTTAAAAAAGGAGACCTTGTTTAGGGGCCTGATCCCAGGAAGTGCTGCACTCAAAACTTTCTGTAGCTGCCAAGTGCTCAACATCTCTCAGAGTCAGTCTCTAGACTGAAGTAGCAGTAGCATCACCAAAATGTGTGCAACTGAAAGATGCTCTCTTGCTCGCTCTCTGAAAAGCGGATGTAGACGGATCCCAGTGCAAGTCCTCCTCTAAACTGCCATGCATGAAAAGAGAAGGAGTTCTGTACTGCCTTCTAGCTATCTCCACAATCTGTATAGGGGACAGAGACAGCTCAGATACTAGGCTGTTGTAGGGTGACCAGACAGCAAGTGTGAAAAATCAGGACAGGGGATTGGGGGGGGGGGGGAAATAGGAGCCTATATAAGAAAAAAAGACCCCAAAATTGGGACTGTCCCTATAAAAAAAAATCGGGACATCTGGTCACCCTAGGCTGTTGTCACGTGAGGATGAAGTGTAGGAGGGAAGTGCTGGTGTGATCACAACTTAATACCTAGATCTGATTTCTAGCTATGGCTTCAGATATTTTAAGGGCCCCAAAGGCTTTTGGGCATGTGGTTACAGAAATACACATTCTTACCTGTACATGGAACACTGCTCGGGGGTGGGGTGGGGTATTTCATCTCAGCAGGCATTGGGTTTAAATCCACTGTCTTTATGCCCCAACTGGAGTTGAAGAAGAAGTGGTGAATTTCACCTCAAGGACACTAACACACTTCAGATTGGTTTCCACCTAGATTCGCAGTTCGCACAGCAGGACATCCCTTTACAGATGAAGTGTTATATCTGCATCCTGCAGCGTAGGAGGCTGAACAGTCTCTATTATTCATTCCCGGTTTTAGTCATTTGAGCAGCACAAAAAAAATAGCTGTCCCAACAAAATATGTCCAAAACCTAAAATCCTCTAAAAAAAACTGTACTAAAAATAAATGGTAAGCTCCGATTAGTTTAAATAGGCATGTGGCAACGCAGAATCACACAAAACAAAGAATGCAGCAGTTAGCCTGCAAGCCGCCACAGATCTAAAATCATGTTGACCATGAACAATAGATACTGTTTGACTGTACTATAAGCCACACGTAATAATGTTCTTTCAGGTTATTCACTTATAAGAACCCTGGGGGCAGGAACGACCACCTTTCCCCTCAAAAAAAAAAAAACATACATAAGGATGCATCCCCTGACTTTACTGTATATGCCTAAGAGAGATAGGGGTGTGTGTTTGCGTCTGTCTCACACACACCCCCTCTATAACATTTACTGTATTTAATTTAAAAACAGACTAACTTAAAATGTGTTACTATTTAGGCAATATATGCAGGTTCTGAAGCCATAAGGCTTCTGGAAGAACTATACCAGTATGAGTAAGATGGGGCACATGAAGAATAGAAATTTAAAACAGAACTTGTGACACCTGCCTCAACCTAGAACCTAAGCAGCAAGGGTTCTGCTTTGAAGCTGGGCAAAACAAGCGTGCCTGAATTTACTTGTTTATAAAGCCCTGTGCTCCCTAGACAGTCTGTGCAATGATAAACATTAAACTAAACTACAACAAAACCAGGTTTTAAACCCAGCACCTTAAAACTCAAAAGAGATAAAGCCAATTAGCTGATACAAAAGCAGGCTGAAAACTGGAAATGGGGAGCAAGGTAATAGGCTTAGATTTGTCCCTTATGGCTATCATAAACTGTAGGCACCTTACACAACCTATACAGAAACACAGCCAAGGACATAAAGCTTTAGACAGGCAGTGTGACTTCCTTCATCTTCCAAAACCAAAAACAACTATTAGATATGGGACCAACACTGACCATGGTTTTTAATCAGCCCCCTAGAAGGGGAAAAAAGAGTGTTCAAGTGCTTCATTGTTACAGACGGAATTCAGGGAACAGGGAGTTACACAGTATCCACTATAAAGGCATGAGTCACTTGCCTCCTTCATGGAGCCAGATATAGTGGGAGGTATTCTGAGTGAAGGTACTTGACAGGATGAGACTCATGAAGGTCCTAGGCTCTGGCTAGGATTTAAAAACAAGGACTGCCTGCTTATGGGACAGCCAGCCATTTGAAAAAAAATAGCCACGCTCACCATTGCGCTGCCAATCAACCACTTGGAATACTGCATTTAGTGGCATTGGTTCTTTCTTATGACTGCTCCATTGGCTAGGATAATAGAAGGCAGAGTTTTGTCTTATGGCACTCTTACTCATACATGCTATAATCTGATAAAGAACTTCGCCCATGCCTCCAAGTTTCCTTTCCTCTTTTTTCTCCCCTTAAAAACTTTTAACAGTGGGGCTACTACCACACTGTGCTACCTGTCTGAAAAACGGCTTCAATTTCTATCGTGAGAATTCTTTATGAGGGAATCTACATGAAGACTTCAGGGGCACATGCTCTATGAAATGGGTAGCCAGGAGAGAAGCATGCTACCTTGGGTTCTGTTTTCTTGATCCATTTTCCTCTACTATATCAAGATGAGCCATTTAAAAAAAAATTCTAGTTTTAAAAAACACAGATACAAATCCTATTTATGCCTGGGAGGGGAAAAAAAAAAAAAAATCACTTAATTCTAACTGGAGTTCACTATGTCATGACCTCTAGCTGTCATTTCCTATTTAGTCTACGCATGTCACCATTGATCCATCTTTCCAGAACCTGTGGGTGGCAGGGAACTTAACTGAAGAAGCTGCAGCCTTGGGAAGACTCCAATTACCGTCCTTAATGCTACGTGTCTCCCTTAGACAGTTACACTACTGTGCAAGTAGTTTAAACAAAAACACTAAAGATGTTATTACTCTTTGTAAAATGGATGTGTTATGTTATGCAAAGCTTTGAGAGCCCTTTAAGAATCTATTCTCCAAAGCTCTGCATACTAGCACTTTGATATTAGTAAAATATTGTAATATGAGACTGCTAGTTTGAGCAATCTTGGGAATAATTTTAAACAATTAAAATGCTGGGGGTCTTCCTATGTTATCAAAACTGGACTGAAGACTAGCCTGAGTCAATAAAATTCAGTTCTAGACTCTCTCAAACTTTCAGAGTGTTCAGATCTGAAATTTTGGTTTAACCCCAAGGTGGACAACTACAGTTCAGATATAGATCAAATTTTAATATTCAGAAGTATTCAGAGTGTGTGTGTGTGCATGCATCCATCTTTAAACAGTTTAAAATAGATGAGCCAATAAATGCAAAGTTGTTGTTTAAGCAAGAAGCTCCCATTATGTGTGCGCGCCCCACCCCCCAGCAACTACAAAGAATACTGTATCATAGTTTATCACTCATAGGACATAGTGTGGGCAAGAGACCATATGACAAGGCTTAAGGAAAGTGACTGGGATAATCCTGTTTAAGAACAGCAATAACTTAGTTTCTTTGGACTGGGGTAATAAACACTTTGTAAAAAACTCTACATGGAACTGCAAGTGCCTGCATCACCCCTAATTTCATTAAAAGGAGCTGCTACTATTCTGGTTTAGTTATAGTTTATAAACTTGAATCAAGTGCAGAAGAGGAATGAAACAGATGCGTTATTGCCAGAACAAGCTTTTGAAAAGGTGCAACCCTGATATCACTTTTATACCCAAATATATATATTTAAATATTCTATTGTTTAAACCTCCACAATTCCATGAGTCCCTGCCACCAGCCACAGCAGAGAAAAGCTTTCATTACTTTAGGGTCAAAGCAAGCTGAAATCCCAAGAGATAACCAGTTTACAACTAAGCCTACACACTTGTAAGGTTGTTAGAAAGGACTTTGAAGTAAAAAATGGAATCTCAGTTAAAAGTGGCAGGTAAACATATATTCCTGAATCACACAAGCACCCACGTTTCAGAGCAGGAGTTCCAAAACTAAACAAAAACCCCCACTTGACAATTTGTACTGTAAGTACAAGGGACCGCTGAGGTTTCATAAGGGAAGGTTGCATTCTGGGATATGTCAATTAAAATTAAGAATGAAATAACTGTGTAATGGTGCTGAATGGCACTCTCTCTCTCTCTCTGAAGAGAGCACAAACCCAAAACTGTAATCAGACCTGTAATCTTACGTTTATATTCTTAACTCTTCATTTTCCAACAAATTGATTTATCAGCACAAGTCATAATTCCCTCTGCCACTTCAATCCCTCCACTACATTCCAAAACATGTTATAATGATATTCATATTTGCCAGCCAGAAGGGCTAGATTCTAATTTCACTTCTGCAAGCATACATCAGTAGTACACTAGCACAAAGGGTTGAAAGGTACACAAGGTACAAAATCACTACAAATGACATCAGAATTGGACCCAAAATCTTTCTGTTTAGAAATTGATTACACTTTGCAAATCACAATAGTTCAATTCAGTCCTTTTTTATAACCAGGGCTTTGGAGCTGTGCTATGGCTTCGCTCCAGCTCCAGGCAAAAACCTGCAGCTCCACTGCTCCAGAGCTGCTCTGTGCTCCAGCTCCACTCCAAAGCCCTGGTTAGAACTAAAGTTACATAAATAAGGGGAGTGTGCAGATAGGTTCTTGAACTAGTACTCTAGGAATATTTGTTGTTAGTAGGAGACCAATATCCCATTTTGCTCGGTACTATAGACACGGAATAAAAAGATAGACTGGAAACTCTTGGGGGCAGGGATTAAGTATAAACACGAGGAAAAAAGATGGATACAGACAGATGTGCAAAAACAAGTGAAAAGTGATACCGTATTGGTCAGTATGACAGGTATGGGTCTCTGCACATCAACAATCTGACCATTGTCAATTTTTTTGCAAGCATCACAGCAAAGGAGAGTTTTAAGGAGGATAATGAGTTAGTTATGTGCATGTTTATGGGGAACGTGCCTCCCAAACACATGGAACAGCATGGGAGAAAACACGAAGGTGCCTGTTCGAATATTGAACAGGTGCGTGGTGGAGGCTGGCAGCATGAACCAACTGGAGGCAAGCATCAAAGATGATAGGTAGAGTGGGGATTGAATGAAGAGCTTTAGAAGTAAGAACAAGTAGTTTATGTTTGATGCTATGAGGAGGGAGCCGGTGGAGGGATTCAGAGAGAATGGTGACTGTCAAAGCAACGAGCTAGGAAAATGACCTTTGCAGTAGCATTCAGAATGCATACAAGTGGCATTGACAAGCAAAACTGCATTTGTCAAGACCAGAGAGAAGCATGCTGCAGTAACTGAAACATGAGATCATGAGCGCTTTAGCTATGTGACTGAATAAGGCCATATCTTAGGGTAGCTGGAAGGTATGATTATGAGCCTGGGTAGATATACATGTGCTAGTTCTCCTTAACCTAGCAACTAAAAATCGCAGCGTGTCCAAGGCAGCATGGAAGGTGGTTCAGACTAGCTGCCAGATTACATATGCAGGGTGTGTAGTGTCAAGTGGTATTGTGACCAGTCAGATAGCCCGAGCTGCTATCCATGCCACTTTCGCCACGATGCTATTTTTACAGCTAGTTCAAACAGAGCTAGAGTGTTTATGTCTACCCAAGCTCAGAATCATACCTCCCAGATGCTGTGCAGACATTCCCTTAGAGACCTTCTGCAGAAAGAAGATTTGAACATTCCTTAGATCCTACCATCTAGGCTGAGGTCTGAGTCAAAGGTTACAGGCCTGATGACAGACAGGATAGTGGTTTTGTCCACAGTGAATCAAGAAAGGAGGTTATGGGAAGATCAGAAGCTCTGCTGAACTTGAGCTGGCAGCTAGATATCCACAAGGAGATGTCAGAGAAACAGGCTAAAAATTTTGGCTTGGACCGGAGACAGATCTGAAGTAGAGAGGTAAATCTGTAGGTCATCAACATAACATGGTACTTGTTTTGTGTTTGCAGTTGAGATTGCCCAGAGGTAAGGTGTAGAGAGGAAAAAAGAAGGGGCCCCAAGTACACAGCTCTGTGAAACCCACGCAGAAAGTTGGTGGGCAAGGAGGATGAAGAGGATCCCAAAGAATACACTGAAGGAGCAATTAGAGAGGTAAGAGGAGACCCAGGGGAGCAGTAAGGGAAGGGATGACAGTGGGCATCGTGGGGGGAATCAAGAGATGGGATGGATGGGATCGGGTCACTGGGGTTAGCAAAGGTGTTAAGAGAAGGGAAGTAGATGAGAAATGTCTGTCTGTGATGAGAGAAAGAGGAGAGTTGTGGGGGAGAGCACAGCAACATGAGTAGAGGACATGTTCTGATGACATTTACAAACAGTAGTTTGGTAGAAGACACAGATGTGCCAGGGCAAATATATTGCAGCTGCATTCCTATGCATGAGAAATTGCAATCTGAAGTGCCAGGATTGAAATCCCCCTTGTTAACAATTTGAATACTTGTAAGGAAACATGAATACACTGTCATTAATGAATTTTTATTGTCACAACAAGCATGTTGGGCACAAAACTATCATCTCTATTTTACATATGGGAAATTAGGCTCAGGGTAGGTTAAGGGATGTCCAAAAGTTTTTAAAAGTCTGTGGCTGAGCCAGGAATTGAATCTACATTACCTAAGTCCTAGGTTAGTACCTTCACCAGTTTGATTACATGTCTTTCTGAAAGATATATTCCAGCTCAACCAGACATTCTGAGCTTGATGCAGGAACCACCTGGTGAAATCCTATGGCCTGTGTTATTCAGGATGTCAGATCAGATGATCAAAATGTCCCTTCTGGTCTTAATCTAAATCTCTAAACCACAAGGCCATCCTTCCTCTGTAGATGAACACTGCCCATTATGGACTCCTGTGTCCCAGAAACACACATTATGGAACATTTTAGAAGAGTTATTTACCCATTAAGAAAAACTTAAAGAACCATACTGATCAAATCGAACAACTGTTATCATCAACAGCATGTGCTTGGTCTGAAGCTTTTTTATTTCAATCAAGTTGCACGTGTCTCTCACAGCTGAATGTGGCCCGGAACAGTACACAATATCTTTAGGTTAACTCACTGAAATATCAGTAGCTGCCAATATAAACAAACCTGAGAACAAAAGCTCTTAAAAGATAGACACATTGATATGGTCAGAATAAAGAAAGGAGCATTGTAGGAGGCTTCTCTTAAACAACTTAAGTGAATTTCTCACACTAACCCAACAGTTTGTATGGTTGCTGCTAGAATTTAAACCATACAGAGAGTTGGTTCAACTGGGACTAGAACATGTCAATGTTTAACATACTTTGCCCAGCAACAGTCAGCCTTCACCAGCTTGCACTGTACTGCACACAATGTACAGGGTGTGTGCACATGCGCCGTATCAGCTTAGTGCAATGGTCAAGACCTCATTCAAAACAGGTACCTCCAGCAGCACAATGCTCTCCTAACACCAGACTACACAAATTGTTCATTTTCAAATGAACAGAAAATCAGTGAAAGTAATGACTACTCCACACTTGCCTACAATGGGAAATTGAAAAGTCTGAGATTTTCCTTCTGCTAAACCCTACACATTTATCCTTCCCTTCTTTCTCTTGGGCAGTGGGAAAAAAGGTGAACCTGGAGAATATTTGGGCTCCAGAACTGTCCTCGTTGCAGCCTGCTTCCAAATCACTCCATTTTCCCCTCTAATTTTATTCAGTATAACTTTCATGGTTATTGCTGTGGCTTTGACAGCCCTGAGATGTTGGAGGCATTCCAGAAGACCTCAGAAATCACCCAAAAGCCTGAAGTTAAACAGGAACGTCAGAGCCTTTTTTTGTTTTTTAAATGGCAAAGAGTGTGCTGTGTGCATATATTTGAGGAATTAGACATATGTGACAACCCAGAATCAAGGTCACTGCATGGGGTTTTTCTGGATACATAGGCCCAATTCTGACCTCTGTTATATACGATCATATAAATGATCCTCCAAATGGGAAACAAGTTTGTAATTCATTAGGGGTCTGGTGTGAGACAGGACAGCTCAGTTTGTTTATGTATGGCAGAGCCCTGAGATGCAAATGAAGTTCCCATGCATGCTCAGGATTATTCTGGTATTCAAAACGTAAACTTTTATAGAAATTAGCAAATTTTGCATCTTTAGCCATTTAAATTTTTTCTTGATGATGTGATTGCCAAGGGAATTTACAGTTGTCACTTTCAGGCACATCAACATGTGGGCCTTATGGGCTTGTTTTCTGATGCACTTAAAGTAGTAAACCGTAAGTACACACAAAGATGGGAGCTTTACAGACTTGAATGAAATGGAGTTATGCAGTTAAAGAGCTTAGTAAAGGCTACTGCCAGCACGTTCAATGTTTTTAAGTAGCTGTGGAGAAGAATTTGAAAGGGAAGTTGGTATAAAGCTATAGTTCCCACTGTATTGAGTTACATCTACTCTATGTATTAAACAATAGATGGCTGAGGGTGAAACACATTCTCTCTTTGATCTATACAGAAGGAATCACAAACTTGTTTATAAATTGGTTATACAGGTGGCTGTATATTTTATTATCCTCTTTATGAACCTTTATTCCCCATTAGCAGAGCATGTTCTAACTCCATAAATTGAAATGATGGCCTTTTATTTATTTATTTTTTTAGAGTGTTAGAACTTCACCTGTGTAAATTCAGTCCTGTATAGTCCTCTCCAACCCTCGACCCCCTATCCCTGGGGTAGGAAAAAATTATTAGGATTTTGCAATATCCTCTGGGGAAATTGCCTGCATAACCACCATTACACTCAGTTTGTTTTCCTTAACTGAACTGAGAGTTTAGGGTCCCCAAGGAATGCAGTTCCACTTTTACATTACTTTCTTGCCCAAATGAAAACACTCCTATCATCACATATAAGAATGAATATTAACACTTTTGTCAGCATAGACTTCTGTTAGGGCCTAGCTCAGGACCTGATTCAACAAGTTACAAAACTGCATGCTTAGTTAGGGCACGTGAATAGTCCCATTGAAGTCAATGGAGCTACTTACAAACTCAGAGTTAACTGTGTGTTTAAAGTATTTTACTGACTTGTCATAAGCGTGCTGTCTGTCTTAATCCTTCTTGCTAACAGAGCCATTCTCCCATTGCTCTATAAACTTTAAATTAGGGGAAGAACACTATCTTTGTAACTTGGTTTAGAATACGCTCTATTACTGGCCTGAATTCCAGATGTCCTCAGCACCTGTGAAAAACCTGCCATATTCTTTGTGACACCAGTGATGCCCATTTTGGTGATCTTTCCCCCCCATTTCTAAATCTCTTATGAACCACATATGTGGTTTTCATCAGCCTTTCTTCCAAGCACAGCTTCTTTTATGGATTATATATTAAATATGCAGCTTATGTAAATGATATTTTTAAAATAAGGGCAACAGTAATACATACTATTTCTTTCTCCTTTTCTAGGATTTTCAGTATGGCACCACAGTACTAAATGCACAGGATATAGTGGCTGTAAGTAGTATTTCTGGGTTTTTTTGTTTATAAATAAAATATGGCAATATTGCTACTAATTATAGAATTTTACTCATGTCCATAAATTAATTCAGATCCTCCGCTGGCATCAGGTGGCATCTAAAACTTCCCCACTAACCCCAGTAATTTACAGTTGATTTTTGATAACATTAGTGAATTGTATTTCACGGCTTCTCTGTAATAAAATGGAATTGTATTTTGTACATTATAATTTCAAAAACAATTCAGCTTTATCAGTTCACTTTACTGTTGATTGGTTTGTGTGTTATCACAGCGTAGCTGTTTCTGTTGAGTTGATAATATTTGAAATTGCTGGAATACAGCCAAAGAAATTCTTTACCCGGTACTGCCTTATCACCTCTCTCTTTTCTTGCTGCCAGTTCTTATAAAATGCAGCCATAAATCAGTATTTGAGACGAAAGGGGCTTCATATCTCATGAGCACTGCATGAGACCTGAACACTCCAGAAAGAGAGATGATTGGGCTTCATGGGTGAGATATTCCACTCTATTGGGTGCTTCAGTTTGCTCATTCACTGCTCTTCATGTTTTTGTATTTGGGAAAATAATATGAACTGTACATGTAAGCACCTCCAGAAATTATAGTTATTAGATAATATACTGTACCTAATCAGCAGAAAAATGCATCTTCCCTACGTTAATAGGTGGCATAATGTTAGTATTTAAAATGTTCCTTCCAAAACTTGTAAATGCAGTCAATATGACTGTAAGTCAAGACACTGTGCTCTTAAGCCTAAATTCCCTCCATGATAGCTTCAAAAGACTTTTGCATGGTTCACTTGCTGTACTGGTCATTGCAGGAGGAGTCAGAAATTCTAGTGAAAGTTTGGCACTTTTTTTTAATTAAACTGGTTTATGTGCTGTCAACATCTATTAAAACAGCATATTGACTATGAAGCTAAGCACATTAAGAGCTTCCAGGATGCATTTCAGAAGAGATCACACATATAAAGCTGTCATATGTTAGAAGCCTTTCCCTGCTGTCTAGGACTGACTAGATAACCTCATGTATATTTAATAAAGTAGACTGGGTCTCTCTTACAGGTGCCAGTCTTGTTATTTAAAGCACTTCTGAAGACATTTGGGGATCACGGTGATGCAACCATGTAAGAACCAGAACAGAATTACTACTTGGTGGTGGCTATTCAAATATCCACAAAAGTACAATAAAATATTTTTGTGAACAGGTTGGTAAGAGAATAGACTGAAGACGTTACAAGATTATTGTAAATAATAAAAGTTCACATGAATATTGGTAAATGTATGCATTAAGAGGAACACAACTGCACTTTATATTTGTCCTTTGCAGCTTCATCTTATCTGGGTTGTTTGTCCCCTTCCCTTCCCTAAATTCTGTTGTATTTCCAGGGGCTAAACTGCATCTTGGTCAAGGCTACATATTTATCTTGTATTTTATTATGTGATCCTATCGCATCCTATTTCTCTGCTCTTTACTGTTCAAACTTTTCGTCAGTCAGTGACAGTCCTGACACCAGCTAGTGGCACAGCAATACCAGTGCTGTGTATTACTGCATACAGCTGGCAGCTTTTAAGGATGGTAAGCCCGCTTCTCAGGTAATATGCTTTTTATCGGGTTATTTCTGGAGGGGAGAAACATTTGTAATTAAATCAAAAACACCAGCCATTGATAACTTTTTGCAACAGGAACTAGCAAAAAGGCCTTCTCTGAATGACAGATAGGAAATATGAAGAAAAATGATGACTTTTTTTTTTTTTTTTTACACACACACACACACACACACACACACACACGTAATGTTGTTTTCCATCAGCTTGGTAAAAAACATTAACATGGTAGAGGGAATTCTATATTTACATAAATTCCTGCCTGAAGACATTATGAAGGGTTTAATCTGCAGAAACTGAAGGGGGTTTTTTTGTTTTAAAGGAAGAGCTCTTCTGCCACATAGGCAACTAAATAAAGGCCAGATTTTCAGAAGAGCTCTATACGCTCCCAATGTGATGCTTAATCAGATTTTTCAAGAGTGCTGAGCACTTTTGGAAATCCTGCTACTTATTTTGGTGCCAAGTTAGGAAAAATCTGGTATACTTGCTTTTGATTTCTAGTATGGTTTTCTCCCCC
>NC_133790.1:16757167-16904110 GCF_003597395.2 Chelonoidis abingdonii | reverse complement strand
TCTGGCAGCTGGAACCACAAAATTGTTTACAAAAGACTCGGGTTCTTCCACCTCCTTTCCCACCCCTTCCTGTTTTTAAAATAGAATGTTTGAAGGAATTTTACTCCTCCCTGAGGTATCTGAAATCTAAGGGTTATTTATTTATTTTAAAGAAAATAGACTCAAACTGGGTTTCTTATGGGCATAAACTATAGATAATTTAAAACTTCTGAGGTTCTTACTCTTTTCAAGTAGCGTTAGGGACATAAAAGTGACATTAAAAACATTGTATGCAATGTTTCTGGTTCCTCAATGGCTTCCCAAGCTTGTTTTCTTAATATACCAAAGAGAAACATGATATTTTTTCCCCTCCTCATAACTTTGTACTTCATGCTCTGGTAACCAAAATCAAGTTGTTTTCTGATTCATGCTATGCATCGTAAACAGCAGTGAAGTTTTGGGAATTAGGGTGGTGGGGTTTGTGTGTTTTTTGGTTGTTTTTTTTTTTTTAAGTTATGGAATATAATGCAGCAGGCTCGCTCATATTCTATGTGCTGATGGTAGTGAAAATGTGGACTGTCATAATTCCACTAACTGCAGTTGAGTTCCACCAAAGATTACAATGGTCATGTCTTGACCGCCAGTACACGGTTGCCTTCAAGTGCTAACCAGTTACATTGTGGTAACCGTTTCAAGTGCCATTGGTGGCACTGGTCAGGACACAGACAAATGACAGATTGACAAAGGGATGGATCCGAGTGACAGGTCACAACTTTATTAACTTAACAATGGGAAGGGACACATATGCTCATCCCTTCCCACATCAGGCATTTAACTGGGTCCAGAATGAGATGACAGAACTCCCACCACATAACCAATACCTCAGGATAAATCCCCTTCAGTCTACTCCTGGGACTAAGCTCAGCTGACTTCTGAACCCCCTCGCCTTCCCTCCCACCAGGGAGAAGTAGATACCAAGGAGGATCTAGGTCTGCGTAAGCTTCAAGACTCCCCTTGTCATTACAGGAACAAGGTGCACCAGTGAAACCCTAGGTCTTCTTTACCCTTGGGACCAAGCCCTGTTAACATTTATCTGTGCCTGACACCCACCTAAACTAAATATTCCCATATTCTCTCCTGATGTTAGACTTCCTATTCCTACTCCTTTGTCTAACTGTGCTCCCACAACCCACCAGACCTCTACCAGTTTAGCGCAATGAAAAAAAAATTCCCTCCTGATCCCAAAACAGGTGATCAGTTAAACCCACAGCTCAAGATACTACCAGTATGGGAGGGAGGGAGCGGACAGCTGTGGGGCAAGTCAAAAGGACCTCTGGGAAAACTTTAAATTGGGAAGAAAGAAGTATAAGGGCCAATCAGCACCACTATTCCTTGCCAGGCAGCCAGTGGAAGGTGAAGAAAACCCCTCTTTTACCTGTTTCAGAGGTAACCAGAAGGCACCCAACATTTCTGGGTTCATGAGCTCTCCCTTTCCCTCAGTCTTGCTAGGCATTTGGCTTCATTGCTGCTAGTTCCATCGAACATTCTCAAGGTCCTGTACTTAGTTAAATAGCTGCCACATTCCATATCAGAGGTAGCAGCATTTCATTGGTGGATAAAGTGCTTCCTGTATACAGCTTTCCCACACACACAAATTTATGTTAACAAATTAAGGCTGAAAGTGTTTTTCAATGAACTCTTCTTGTCTCCTCAAAGTTTTCCAAAAATCTACAGGTTGAAAAGTCTGGGCATGAACAGTTAAAGGACACAACCAGTTCCCACAGCTATGTATTTCGATCATCATCATCCCACTTGTGCAACTTTGCCCCATAATACTTGCAAAAAAAATTATATTATATTATATTATATATGCGCCCAAAGGTCAAAACAAGTTATTGTGGGGCAAAGTTAAGATTTCTTGGGCTGAATAACCCAGGTAGGAGACAGGAAAGAATAGCCATTTTCAAACACTTCAGGGCACTGTTCTTCAGAAGAGTTAACCAAACCAAATATACATTTGGAGTTTCTAGGCCACGCCCTTTGGAAGATCTAATGCACCAAAAAGACTTAGAAACACTTCAGAGAAAGAAAAGGAGAGGAAAATTTTTAAGATAGCAATGTCCTGAACCTTATTTATAATCAAAATTCTGAGGAAGACTTTACTATGAAATAAGTGGTCTCTGTAAAGTTTCAGGTGGTTTCTTTTAGGGGAAAAAAGAAGAATAGGGGTATTAAAGAGTAAGACTATAACTGGAAGTTACCTTCTATCTTTACTGCAAAGTTGCTATCACCAACTTATTGCTGTTACCTATATACATATTAATCCCACTTCGTATGCGTTAGGCATTATGGACTTTGCTATCCCAGAAGTCATCAACAGTCCAGGATACAATACTTCATAGAAAAATCTTTAAAGACAACAAAAATTTTATTTATAAAGGACCTCCTCCTTCAGAACCCATGCACACTTATTTATATTACCATAGTGCCTAGGAGCTTTTTACAGGACCTTGTTGGCATATTCCTATCCCTTTCTCCAGCTACATTAACACTATTTAATTACAACAATCACTGCTAACAGCAGATCCAGCATTCACTACAGTCCAAATCCTAAGGTTTTACTTGAATAAAAACTAACCTCAGCAAGTCCTGCGTAATTAAGGACCTCAGGATTTGGCTTTAATAGATACTGAAATTGTTTTTGTTTTTAGGCACAATCTACTCTGGGACGTTAAACCCATTTACGTGGGAGTGTTCAATGTAGAGAAGAGAAAACCATGTTTAAATATGCATGCTAGCCTAGATAAGGATCTAGGCTAGAAATTCAGCCCCTTTTCTAGCTTTGTCCACACTGGCCAAATCAAGCTAGAAAGCAATTTAGTCAGAAAAATGTTTACAATGAGTTTAAAAACAAAAAGCACCTAACTCAGGCTGCGTTTCCAGTAACATTTTCTTTCAAACTTCCCACTACTTGTCCTGGTCCACAGCCAACAGCGCTATGCCAACAGGCCACCAGCATTGTAATCACTACTTCATTCGACCCTGCTCAGAGCAGGTCTAAGTTACATGGTGATTGAAGTGCTGGTGAATGTCAATGGTCTAGTTACAGTAGCTCGCACACCAATACCACCAACTGTGGAGCTCCATCAGCATATGAACAGCATTGGTAAGTCAGAAGGAAAAAGGCTAGCGAAAGCAAGGTCTAAAAGGACTCAATCTAATTCAGACTGTTGCCCAACACAGGGGCATTAGGTTTACTCATCAGAAGAAAATAAAATTCTGCCCTCTCGTGAATTCTATCAGTCACTGGCTTCTGAAATTGGAGAGTGATGTGATTGATGCCTCTGATAAGAGCATCAGCAGAATGTCTATTTGCTGAGGCAGAAAGAAGAGGAAAGGTACAGGCCCAAATGGGATTGTGGCAGAAGAAACTATGGGCTGCTCTACACTACCACTGAAGCTGATGTAACTTACGGAGCTCAGGGGTGTGTGTGTGGGGGGAAGAGATACACCCCTGAACGAAGTAAGTTACGTCATAGCACATCTTCACCCGATGCTCTACAGGGGTGCTGCTGTGCCAATGTAGTGCAGTAATGTAATCTTGCCCTATGATTCTCTCTCCCTCCGCTGCCGCTGCCTCCTCTACTGAGGATGAATACAGCAGACAGTAAAGCAATTGCAGCCACAGGGAATTGTGGATTTTGATATTTGGCCTGAAGTTAGGGCCTGAACCAGTGTTTGGAGCCAGAGATAGGCCTGAAGAAACATCCCATACCAAGATTTCAAATCTGAGTCTGAATAGTATATCACTGCAATGGCCAAAGAAACTCTTCACTCAAATACTTACAAAGCCTTGGGGCTTTGAAAACTAGATCTAAACTTTATCAATTTCAGACTCCATATTACCATAAGCACTTTACAGAGTTAATTTCAAGATGCAAACTTTGATGAGGACTTAAAAAGGGGGATCTGACCCTGGCCAACTCAACAGGAAACAGTGAGGGGTGGGTGAGCCCCTGGACAACTGTAAGAGCTGAAAACCAATGCTGGCAATCATGCCATATTACTAGGAAGCTCTGGATGTCTTCTTTCTACATTCAACACTGAAAAAGGACACCCCCCTTCCATATACATTTCATCTGACATTGGTTCCCCTGTGGATAAGGCTGCTGTCACCCCAAATTTGTAGACAGCTGACAGCATTTCATAGAGGTGAGAGGATGGTTGAAGGTGAGTGCTGGTCTCTAACAATGGATTTGAGATCCATGGGTTTTTGGCAGGGTTTCAGCTGTTATGTTGTTAAAGTTTTAGTCATATTACTGGGCAAACATTTGTCTGAAAAATCAGAATTAATATTCAGCCAGTGAAAATGCAAGCAAAGTGTAACCATGTACTTTTAAAATAAGCCAAAAACTATTACTTCACTTCAAGCAATTAGGACCCAGATCTGATCTTAGTTACACCAGTGTATACCAGGAGTAACTCTGGGACATACAAGATTAGACCCTGGACCCTAATTTAGAGTTGGTGCCCTTTCCGAGCTGTACCCTCTGTATAGTCAGGATGCCTCACGTGACTGCAGTACATTTTAACATATAAAAGGCCTGTCTATTCTTGCCACTTGGCATATGAGTATTTTGACTCCCCCCTCAATTCTAATTATTTTATATTCTTCTTTGGTCCATCTCAATTTTTTGCCTGTATTTGTTTTGTAGATTGGCCTTTTATCTTGGAATCTAGTTTTAAATTAAGATTTGTTTTCCTTTAATAATCTCAATTTCTATGCGCTCTGCAACTGCACAATAAATTACTTTGGCAACAAGCAGTTCAGGAACCACCACCATTCTTAAAATAAAGAGCCCTCTAATACCCAACTACAGTACCACCTGCAAGTTACACTGCAAAGTGACCTCAATCAACCCAGCATCCATGTTCTGTCGAGAAAGAAGGGCAGGAGAAATAAAACGCATCTATCCTAAACATACACAGGCTTGCCTAAAATAGAGGCCATAATACTATCTTATTCTGATACTGAAAACAGATTTACATGGAGAAATTAACTGAAATATACTTCCGATGCACTTAAGGGTAACATTCTGTGTTCTGTCTCCCTCCCTGCCCATCCAGAAACAAACAAGTCTGTTCATCTCAGATGTGTCTTTTTGGTAGTTAGCATTCTGCTCCTGACCTCCAGCTTTTTCCTCCCAGTGGAAAAATATCCAAGGAGACAGGTTTCTGTTGCTAACTTTGTGTACATCAACAACCAATCACATGTAATTCAACAGCCACAATAGTTTCGGGTCAAGCAGTATAAAAAGGTAAACCACCATGCTTTCCTCTCTGAAAAGTCCACAGGTGGTGTAGAACACAAGAAATACAGACAAGGAAGCACCTAAACATGATAGGAATCCTGCCATCTCTAGCAGAAAGGTCAATGGCTGCAAGAACCATCTGTATATCACTAATCATTCCCACAAAGCCCAGGAAAAAGAGTGACTTTTTGATACTCTGGTTGCTTTGAGAAATCCAATTCAACTGTGTTACTAAGATGCATGGACAGCTTCCAGCTGAGCTAATCAAAGCAAGCTAAATCACCACCACTTTGAACATGCTAGCCCATATTAACGGACAAGTGTCATCTGCAGGTTTCTGCTCTTCTTATTCCAGAAAAGCAGATGTCTACATGATCTTTATTTATATTTATTTTGCAAATGCTTTGCCCTGCAATGCCCAGTGACATGCCAAGGTAAAGTAGAATGGTTGAGTTTTTCCAAAACATTTTCTAACATTACGGGCCAGAGGGGTTTGTTTAAACCAACTTCACTCTTTATTTTAATACTGAATGTACCAGAAGGTTGTGTTAAAACAAAAGAGAACGCAAAGGAACACAAAGTGGAGAACAAGCCTTTAACAATGACAGAGATTTTTGTTTTGTTTTGTTTTGGAGGAGGGTGGGGGTAAAGAAAGAACACTGTTTCTAGCTATTCAGCACCAAAGAGTGCCCTGGATTTACTGAACCTTGTTGAAGGTCAAAGTAAACAATAGCTTGCTTTTGGGGGAGGTTCAACAGTTAACACAAGAGACAAAAGCAAAATCTCTCTTCAACAGTCCGTTACAAAAGCAGCTTGAATTTCTGCTCTAACCCTCTGATTTAAGAAGATAAACCCCAAATCTCCTCCCTTCTCTACCAGACAGACACTCTAACAAGCCAAACAAACAAACATAATGCAAAAATACAGAAGATTTTTAGAGGACCTGTGATAGGAAGAAGGAAGCAATGCAAGTTTTGCACTAACCTGTTTGAGTTCTGCGGGCATTCATGAAAGGTGGCAGTTCTACAGTCCCTACTAGGCAAAGATCCGGATTACGGCAGGCTCTCTGTGGATCCAGATCTTTGGTTTGACAGCCCTGTTCACTTGCCTTCCGAGCCTCTTTTCTGTCTGACCCCCCACGCACACACACACCCTTTGTAATCTGATCGATTGCAGTGAGGCTGCCGAGAAACTCAATCTACACACAGAACCGATCCAGAGAAGAGAGCCCACAATCAAAGTTGCTCTGAAGAAAAACTGGGGAGAGGAGGGGCTTCTTCTGATGGTTGATTTCTCTCCCAATCCCCTGGAGAAAGCAAACCCGATCTCCGCGTGCTGCTGCTCCTACTCTTCCTACCGCAGCTCCCAGGCTCTGAAAACTCAGTCGTCTTTGGGGGCGGAAACTGACAGACAGTCACAGCTGGAATCTCCAATACAGCAGCACTAGCCACACCCAACAAGCAGCAGCCCGAGAGAGTGAGACACAGACTGGAGCCATCGTAAAACACCATGGGGTGGGGGCTTGCGTTGTACTGCTGGGATCCTGCATGCTGTTCTTTCAAGCGCCACAACCTTACAGAAAAAACCGGCTTCCCTCTCTTACTATAAAGGGATCATGGCAGTTTGAAATCTTTAATCGAATCAGTTTTTCATAAAACAGTTAAATAGTTTCAGGTGCTGCGCCTGCCTCCAAGCGGCCCCCGCCAATGTTTTAATTTAACAGTCACATTTTCCTGATTTAAAGTGCCCCTCCTCTCTTCCCCCCCACTTTGCTTGTGCTGCTATGCAAAAGGACCCACACAAACACGAGAAACTGTGAAATGGTTAGACACTAATTGGAGTAATAGCACGAAGTTACCCATTCAAAAATCCCACCCACACCCTATTTTTCCTTCTATTTTTTTCCTCAGTTATTTTAAGAGGTTACGTGCAAGAAGAATAAATAAAAGTTGTTTCCAGACAGGAGGGAGATTGTTAAAGTTAACGGGGTCTCAGCCTCAAATAATTTCTCCAAAGAACACCCCTGAACCTGAAGAGCAGCTAAGCGGGTTTCTTTATGAACTAGGAGGGGTCTCACCATTTTATAAACTTGAGTAGAAAAATCCTCCTACTTGTTTGCAGTTAGCTCACTTTGGACCGTGAAAATAAACAGATTAGCCAGCACCCACGCAGTAGCATAAAAGGAAATTCATCCATTTTTAATCAGTCTCCTCCCCTCTTAAGACTCCCAGCACAGGAAAACTGGGATTTGCAATTAACTAGAGTCCTCAAATTATTTTTTTTACCATTTTACACATAAAGGGGAGTTGCTATGAGGCACTCCCATAATACACACGTATGCATGTAAAACAATAATTTCGTACTCTTTGGGGTACTTTATTTCAGCAAAGAGCATTAGCTGTGCTATGGTTCATATTTTTCCTGCTCAGAAAAAAAAAAACTTTCCATCCAGATATTGCATGATTTTGATATTCTTAATGTAAACAAGCTAATTTATACGCCTGCTGTTTAACAAAACATCTCAGTTGCTTTGGTGAAAGCACAGTTACTGAAAAGGAAAAGTATCCTCCTATACCTCTCAGGACTAGACTGTGGTCCCTCTTCCTGCACCTTGCAAGGAACAGCCAGAGAAATATACATTAATACACGTCAAAAAGCACATTAAGGCTCTTTCCTTGGAAACCTACCTTAGCTAGTGTGACCGCTTTATCACCTGCTGACCCACAACAGGGAAAAGGGACAACACTTAACTGGCGTTCTGACCCTGCCCTTCAGATGTTAGCAATCAATGGGGTTTGAGTCAGCCAGCTAAGCCCTGCCTCCAGTGCTAAATAGCTGGCATTGCTCTAAGTGACTAGCCAATAGATTGAGGATATTTTTCCTCTTTCATAATAGCTTCCTGCAGCAAACAACCCGTGCAAGAAATAAATCCACCACTCTAGCAGCCAGTGGCCTGAACAATGGTAATTAGGGATGAACTGCTAACTGCAGGGCAGGGCACCAGGCCCCAAATTAGGGAGTGATCATGGCAAATAGGGACAGCCAACGACAGCCTCTGGAGCCAGCTACCAAACAAAGAATGAGAAATTAGGGTCACACTTAAATATTTTGCATTTTCAGAGCATGCATTTTCACACAGCAAGCTTGCTTACTCCCACAGTTTCTCACACATCTCAGCCTCAATTCTAAAATGCTTCCAGTGTTATCAATAGGGTTACTGCCTTTGAAATAAACCCCCCACACACAAGCAGACCCCCCTGCAACCCCAACCACAAGTCAACTCTGCAACTCCCCCCCATCAACAGCCACCTAGATTACCCAGAAAGATAACATATATAGGTAAGATTGATAACACTGCACATCTCTTCACTCTCCTGTGACTCAAACCTTTTCCCATACACATGCTGCTGGGCAGACAGCTGCTGTATTTTCAAT
The DNA here is from genome assembly GCF_003597395.2 of Chelonoidis abingdonii. NCBI lineage: Eukaryota > Metazoa > Chordata > Testudines > Testudinidae > Chelonoidis > Chelonoidis abingdonii. Next base: position 16,895,384 of record NC_133790.1, on the reverse strand, counting down.
AGTTTTGATCTGTTATTGCTTAAACTGCAGAAGTGGGAACATTGCAGCAGGTTTAACTGGACACAGAAGCTTCTACCATTAGATATCCCAGTGAATTGTGATAATAATGCAAATCTTTAGACCCATGTAAAAAAAACCCTGGCAGGTTAAATTGTTTTCTGGTAACTGGCACATCCATAAAAAAAAAAAAAAAAAAAAAAAAAACTGGCCAAACTGGTCAAATATTGGCCAAGTGGTAACCCTTGTTACCAACCTGTTAACTAACAAAAATTGTAATCTAAAAATCAGAAAGAGGTGTCTCCCAGAGTGATGTTGTAACTTCAGCTTTTCTCTTATATCAAGAAATGTCAGAGTTTGAGCTGGCTACTAGCGCTATGGGACAACTGCCTTTGGCTTTGCATTTTAGGCACAAGAGACTATAGCAGAACTATGTAGCTTAATCTTGATATTAGTAATTTTAAAATAAACATCACAAAGGCTCCTCTGGTTGACAGCAATGGTACATGCTGTGCAAAATTTCATCCCAATCTAAAACTCTTGTTATCTGTGTCACCCCAGTTACTCCAACAGGTGACAAATGTTCAGAGTTCATCTAACATGGAACAGTTTAGATTAGAGGCAGGTTGGTGATGGGCTTTGAAAACATTCTTAAAAGTCATGACAAGGCAAAAGAAGGAATGCATCTTACTAGCACAGGAGGGACAAGAAGAGACTATTCCTTTAGTTAACTAAATAAAAGAGTTCAACTTCTGCTGAGGCCAGCCTGGTGTAGAAAAGTGCCATTCATGTCAGACACATGCAGGGATATGTGCCAGGGCCTGGGCCTTTATAATTGTTTTCTTTTATTGAGTGTAAAGTCTATATTCATAGAGTTACTAAAACAGCTACTCTTGCACAACTGAAAATTTCAAGCATGACCTTGGCAGCTCTGATTCAGTAAGCAGTCTCCCATGTTGTCTGATCTGAGATATTTTTGCAGGTCTTGTGATATTTGGTGTTTTTCTTAAAGTCCTTGCTCCTGGAGTCTTGCTAGTATACAAGAATCTCAGGGTTTATTAAAAAAAAAAAGTTTGCCTCCCTTACAGTTCTGGAGAAAGTTTGAAAATATGAATCCTAAAGGCCCAAAAACCAGAAGGCAAATCAAAAACCCAAAATGTATTTCAGGTCTCATGATTTCTAAGCCAATCTCACGATGTTTTGAAGGCTCAGGTCATGATTTTTTGAACACCTAGGGTTAGCCAATACTGAGTCTGATGCTGAGAACAGTGGAACTACTCACTTGAAGAAGTGCTTGCAAAATTGGACCCTTAAAGGGGACTCGTCCACTCTAGTCAGCCTTTGCTGTCAAGGTATCAGTATACCGTGCATGGCTATTTGGGAAGAGACACCTATGAATGTAATCCTCAACCAGGTTCTGGAGATCTGGCAACTCTACTTCTGCTGTGGAGTGCCAGCTGGCTTTAAATCAGGATTTCAGGAGGCACTGATTGTCCAGTGCTATATTCTGAAGGGCAGCTTGGGACTTTTTCAGGCACTTTCACTCTGGTAGAAACCATCTCACCAGAGACATTGCTAAAGGGCAGCTGGCCTTCTCTGAGATGATTTGAAGTGGCTTTTTAAAAATGAAAATGGATAGGAGAAAGTAATCACAATAATAGAGAAGGCATTAATAAACTTTCCCTACTATTTCTTACTCTTGGACTAGTAACTATTTTTCATGTTAAAATGCTACTGCTTTTTTTTTCCCCCCCCAGGAGAAGGACTTTACATTTTGGCAACAGGCTGCCTGTCCTTTGCCATCTCAGTGTTGATGATAGCTCACCTCTCTCATTCTAAAGGTTGCTTTTTGCCCCATTTTTTCTTTCTACATTTCTTGGCACTTTATTTTTTTTTCTTTTTAAGATACCACCTTTCTTCCATCTGCAACCTTTTTTCTCTTTTAGAAATTAGAGGAAAAAATAGGAGATTTAAGCTCTATCCCAGTGCAGGATTTTCTTTAGTATTTAAAGTCTGTCTAGGTTTTTTCCCAGGCTTGTCTTAAATGTTACAGAGAAAGAGGTTTCAATCACTTGATCAGAGACTATATCGCAATAAGATCTCACCACAATGTTTTTCCTGGCCTATCAAACACCAGATTGGGAAGATAGATAATGCCATAGTTGCCACTGTGGAGGATAATGCTATGATAGGAACTGTTCATGGGAGAACAGTGGCAGAGGGAAATGGAAGGGAAGTTTCTGTGTGGCTTAGTGTTGTGGCATGACATACTGTTTGAAATAAATGTTGTAAGCAAGAGATTCCAAAGTATTGACCTTGATATATCTGGAGCAATGAAACAACTGGACAAAGCAAAGTCATACCTACAGTCTTATCGGTCAGATGAGAGATTTCAAAACGTTCTGAAGAGTGCACAGAAGCTGGCAGAGGAGCTTCACACTGAAGCTATATTCCCACCCATTCAAGAACACAAGAGTCACCAAAGAAGACGACATTTTGATTACGAGGCACGGGATAATCCCATGAGACCCCAAATAACAATTCAAGGTTGAATTCTTTAACCAGGTGCTAGATTGTGCAATACAGTCAGTTGAAGAACGTTTCATGCAGCTCAAGGAAGACAGCAGTATATTTGGGATGTTGTATGATAGTCCAAAACTCCTCGCTATACCTGAAGAAGACCTACACCAGCAATGCAGGTCACTAGAGACAGTGTTGACACATGATGACATGCACAATATTGATGCAAGTGATTTAGGTGATGAACTGAAAGCCCTTTCGAGATCTATTTCAGCAGGATCAACTCCAAAGGCTGTTCTGGAATATATGCAGCGGCGACTCCAGGCACCAGCGCTCCAAGTGTGTGCCAGGGCGGCAAGCCGTGAGAGGCACCCTGCCGGTCCCTGCAAGGACGGCAGTCAGGTTGCCTTCAGGAGCTTGCCTGCTGGAGGTCCACTGGTCCTGCTTGGGGCGGCAAAAAAGCTAGACCCACCCCTGAATATATGTGCACAAATAAGATGACCACCCTCTTTCCAAATGCTTTTGTTGCTCTGTGCATACTTCTAACACTTCCTGTAACAGCTGCCAGTGGAGAACGGAGCTTCTCCAAACGGAAGTCAATAAAAACACATCTATGCTCCACAATGACATAGGAGAGGCTGGTCGGCCTAGCAACCATCTCAATAGTTCTCCTTTATTGGGGTAGGTAGCAGAGCAGTACCATGAGAGGAGTAGAAAAGGAAGAAGGCAGAATTGAGACCTTTCAAAGTTTTGGCCCGAGTGAAGTGCCCACCTCAGGTGCCAAAATGTTGTGGCTGGCCCTGCTGGAGTCACAACATATGACTTCAGTGACACGTAGACTCCATAAAGCCAGCAGAGCAGGAGCTCGCAAAGCAGCTCAAGAACCCTAGTTTCCCATACAGACAGAAACATCAGGGTTGTCTTCATAGCACTGAATACCAGTCAGCCTTTTTTCATTTCTATAGTGTCATGGATAAACCGCTTTCTTTGTTCCATTTAATATATACAAAAAAGCAGTAAAGAGAGTCAGAATGCTAAATATTGGGGTATATTTGTGTGGGACATTGCTCAGGTGATGGGTTTTTGTGGGATATCTTTAATTTGTCAAAACTCAAAGTTTCATTGGGAGAAGGTTTGGTTTATTCCTTTTCAAAATGCTAAAAGCAATTAGGCATGTTACTTGCTCCTGATTTGGTCTAAATTGCTTTTTATTAAAAAACAAAACCTGTTTTTGAATCAAAGGCAAAGAAAAAAAACCATTTGAAACAATTCTACATTTTCTTTTTAAAAGAATCTTTTGAAAATAGGGTTAAGGTTTCCTGGGTAAAGGCCTTGTGTGCCAAGTTTTAGTTCTTGGTAAATTTCATGCACTTTAGATATTCGCACATGAAAATAGACTGGCAAAGGAAGAGAACAATAAATGGAAATTCAAAAGCCACCTTTAACTGTAATGGCCTAAAAACACCACTATGTCTTTGGCTAAAGATACATCTTCATTTTAAGTCTTGTTCCTAAAAAGCACTTAGGCAGCATTATGTAGCACTTTCCATCACCACAGCTATAGTTAAAAGAATATTTTGTTCAGCCCAGCAATTTGGCAGTTTAAAAAGGACAGAAGATTTTTACCTGAATAAACTGTGCTATTTATTTTAAAATAAAGGGTGTAATTACACTTGGTACTCAGCCTCAGGCTGCTGAGGGCCATCTTCAAGCCTGCTGATGGGGGGAGGGCAAAGAGGGCAACTGCCCCAGGGCCCAGGTGATTTAAAAGGGTCCAGGAGCCCCAGACCCTTTTAAATCGCCAGAGTGGGCCACATAGCTCCTAGCCACGCACGGGGTGGTGCCAGCGGTGGTGAAGTCAGCCAGGTGGGAATGTGGAAGTCCTGGCTGTGCTGGAAGAGCGCACCCAGCAGCACAGCTGGCAGCTCACTGGGCACCAGCAGTGCAGCTGGCAGGAGCTCGCTAGTCACCAGCCAGCACAGGCACAGCACCACACAAACATCAGGTGGCCCTTTCTAGGGTTCTGCCCTGGGGGCCCAGAATTGCTGTTAGCAGGTCTGGCCATCTTTGGCCATCTTGTTCTGAGTTACACCAGTGTAAGTCCATTGACTTCAGTGAATTATTCCAGACTTGCAACAGTGAAACTAAGGGCTTGTCTTCACAAAGATGCTATTACACTGACGGGAGAGCTTCTCCCATCAGCATAGTTAATCCACCTCTCTGAGATGCGGTAGCTTTCCTGTCGACATAACTCTGCCTACCCGGGGGGGTTAGGTCAGTATAACGATGTCACTGAGGGGGTGTCGATTTTTTACATCCCGAGTGACGTAGTTATACTGATATAGGTCTGTAGTGCAGACTTGGCCTAAGAGCAGAATCTAACCCATAAGCATGACATAACTTTTAGTACGATGACCTAGGCTAGCAACAGATTCAGTAATTTAGCTATGGCAGTAACCCTCAATTTCATTTACAAACTCCTTTCACAACATAGGTACTTTTTGAGCTTTCAAGACAGCAGAACTGAACCAAATCGGAGACGTGAAGATTTGAGAAAACTGGCTATACAAATTATTTATTCTGGCTGATAATATGAAGTTGTTACTATAAAAATTGTTGTACCACTGAACGCCTCTTTATAAATGTGGAATCCACCATTGTTTAACAGGGCTGTATTGTGTCTCTGGCAGATGTGGGACGACAGTGAGTTGCTAGAATTTAATGCTGCCTATCCAGGTGGAAACAACTGAATGACAATGGATTAGCTGAAGCCAGAAGATACTTTCTCCACTTCTCTCCTTCCAGCAGATATGTTGGTGGGAATGGACAGTCACTAGTAGCAGAACAAAGACACCAATGTGGTGATTATCGTCTTTAAAAAGGACTCAGAGGAATATTCAGAGCCATAAAGGAAGTTTTTGGGCAGGAGAGAGGAAGGGAAAAGACCAGTCAAGGTCCAAGAAGACAAACTGGGGTCTGAAGGTTCCATGTTTCACAAAACAAGCCATGCACTGCAACAGAAGGTCTCTGGATGGCCCAGATAACTCTAATCCCAGGACAAAGAATGCTGTGGAGTGGTGAGTACAGCAGGGAAATGCATGCAGAGTTTATTATTTTTGTACAGATCTGTGTATTTCATGTGTGATTAAGTGAAGAGTAATGCTGTTAGAATCCTGTGCAAAGTATCCATGTGTTTTATCCCCGTGAGCCTGAAGAGTTAACCTGTGAACCCAGAACACCACACTGCTGGAGTTCTAGGAGAGGAAGCGTTTAAGCTACAAGGAATGTCTGAGGGTCAACCCCGGGTTTAAGGGCCTGGCAGGGGACTGTATGGTTGCAGCTCTCTGGAGGAGATGCCATAGAGAAATTCTGCAGCCAGGGAAAGGCCCTAAAATAGCAGCAGTGCCTGGATTTCCTTCAGATTCTGAGGGTTTAACACACCTGGTGATTCAGCAGCTGGATCCACTCCTCCATCCCCCAGCAGTCTAGTGAGTGGTCAAGAGTGGGTGCTGAACAGGACAAGAGGGTTTGGTTTCGGGGAGGGAGGGTGTGTTTCTTGTTTAAAAGAAAGACTGATAGTTTGGATTCTAAATTCAAGGGTTGGTTTGTTTGTTTGTTTGAAGTCTCTACAAAACATGGTCATGATCCTGCAGGTGGATCTGCAAGGGCAGATCCTTACAGAGCCGCACTGGCTTCAGTGAGACATCCTGTGAGCACCTCTTCCTGCATGATCAGGGCACAAATTAATAACGTTTTCATGAAATTAAAAGAGATCCAATGCAAACAAGTTATTGTCAGGATTTAAACCTTTCCCCATCAGCATCCCAGCTGGAACTTTATAGAATTGTGCTTGAAAACCAGAAAGTGGAAATGACCAAAAAAAAAAAAAACAACCAAAAACCCCACAAACACCCCCACGCAAATTGCCTAGTTATTTTCATGGTCTACACTGAAAGAAATGCAAAACCTAAACAAGCAGCACAAATAGTGAAAAATAAATCACATTTTTAAAATGCAAGATGCTTTCTGTTTTAATTATCTAAGGTAAATATCAGTAGCATGCTTTTTTAAAAAATAGATCCTGTTTAACACAATAGTAGTATTTAAGTATTTAGTCCTTAACTCTGTTCCTGCTTTTGCCAGTTTGAGACATATTTAATAATTACTTGTAGTTTTATTAAAAGATCTTGCAACAATCAGAGATATGAAATGGCATCTGGCATCTTGCAAAGGAAGACAATCAAGTTTCTTGGTTTCATAAGGTTGGTATTGTGTGTAAAATTATGTTTGGAAGGGTCTCACCATAGACGCCCTAACAGGAAACGTATTTTTAGCAGAGCTATGTGAAATTTTGGCAATAGAAATGGAAACACTGGAAATTTGAGTGTTTAGATTTTTTTTGCAAAATTTAAAGTGTTCTCCCAGTTTTGTAAAACTTCCAATTAAACGTTTACAGCTAAAACAGTCCTCTAAGCCAAAAAAAGTTGTGGGTTTTTTTTTTAGCAAAATTAGGCTTATTTTTAAAGGTCTTTGCAACAACAACAAAATACTGACTCTCCCCCATTGATTCCAAAATCCCAATCCACAAAGATTTACAAACACAAATATCAAAATTTTCCAAGTGTGAAGTCCTACCAAATGAAACTGCAAAAATGTTTTCAAAAAGTGTAGGGAGAATATGGTCATAGTTTTGTACAGCTATAACTGTTATCATAAAGACAACTGCTGTCCTTCTGACAAACACTGGACAGCATTTTGGAATTTAACAGTTGCCATATAAAGTCGCAGGATACATACTTAAGAGATGAAGAGTGAGATGAAGCCGCACAAATGTGAAAGTGAGATAGGTCCTGGTGACTATGGAGAACAGCACGGTTTTTTACAGTAACAAGGGAGTCTAACAAAAGGTGCCTACTTTCAACCATTGATAGAACCTGTATGATTAAAATGTGATGAATCAAGATGAGAATCAGACAGGCCAAACCCGCTTTAAAAAAATGCAGAAATTGGACTTGTTTTTGACTTAATTGGCTTGTGAGTTGCTTGTTGCCTAGTTTTTGGCTTGCAGCTTGATTGGCTTGTAGCTTGTCTTTTTTTTGTTTTTTTTTTCATTGGCTCCCGGAAAGCAGGGGCAAGGGTGAGTGGGGGGAGAGAGTCAGGGGTGAGCAGCAGGCCCATCACAGTCCCAGACTGCATGCCAAGGGGATCTAGTCACATAGAGTGTTGGGGTTCTTAGGGACTGCCTTGTTTGGGCCTTGTTTTGAAATGGGATTAGCTTGATTTTTGGCTTATTGTGAAAGTCAGGGTGCTTATTAACCGCATGAAAGTTGGCAACTATGATGAGAATATGTCCTTGAAATACTAACCACATAGGAGCTAGCCTTGTCATAGGAAAATGAAAATCATCATTCCCCTTCCCCAAAAAGACAAGGGCCAAGCTCTCAACAATTTAGTTACTAACTTTTTTAGTTTAAAATACTTTCTCCAGAAGCAACCTAGTATTAAAAATTCATACGGTGACTTGACTCAGTACAGGCCATGCTCACACTCTGATGCCCATAATTCTCAGTAGGGAATGCACTTGATCCTAATGAGTTGTTCCTGCAAGGTGCTGAGTGCTCTCAACTCCAGCTGACTTCAGCAGAACTTAAAGTTTTCATACTGGTAACCTCTGTGCAGAAGGCTTTTTATATGTCATGCGCTCTGTCCAACAGGTCCAATTCTGATCCTTCTGAAATCAATGATAATGCTTTCATTGATTTTTTGGACATGCATTTTCACCATCTCACTTCTTGCATTAATTTAGAGCCCATTCCTGTGGGGCTAGATTCTGCCCTGTGCACTGTCAGGAGTGCAAAAAGGATTATAAAAGAGCAATGCAATCACTGGGGTCCCCAGGAGGAATTCTAACTGACTCAAAGGGCCCCAGGGAGTACACACCAGCACACCTGCCGCACCACCTTTGGCCTTGTGATGACCTCATCTAGGGTGACCAGACAGGAAATGTGAAAAATCAGGATGGGATGGGGGGTAATAGGAGCCTATACAAGAAAAAGACTCAAAAATTGGGACTGTCCCTATAAAATTGGGACATCTGGTCACTTGAACCTCATCCCATTTCAGACACTACCAGCAGTGGTGCCCTAGGAGGAAGCAGGCATTATAAACCCTGTTGGGATTCTGGCTAGTCCCAGTAAAGGGGCAGAGAGTGTGACTTTCCTGTGCATCCATGCAAGAGGTGATCAAAATCTGATCCATATAATTTCCTAGAAAGTTAATGAGATACCTCTCATGAGTAACAATTGAAGGATCAGCCCCTACATTTTTAGGGTGTCAGCTAAGTTAAGACTAGGACTAAACCCTCACTGGAAAATTCTATCACATTTGACAGTCTGCTGAATACCAGTGATAATGCAGTCAGCTTATCGTTTGCTTGAACCCCAGCCTCAAAAGGAATGTCACTTTTGGCAAGAGCCACAAAGGCACTGCAGTATTAATATGGAACAGAAAAATACTGACACTCGATTACCGACACAAAATACGGCACGCAGCAAACTTCCTTATCAAAAAATAAATTAAAAAATCCACACTTGCTTATTTTTAATTTCTCTGTTTCAGCTGGATCCAGAAAAATAAATGAGCAGAATTTTAAACATGAAACATTCTGTAGCTTTGTTTTCACAGGTTGGTTTTTCTTGAACAGCCAGATGTACGTTTGCACAGTGGAAAAAGATTGAAGTGGGGCTACTCTTAACTTGGTTGATTAATGGCATTTTGAGCTGGGTTTTCAAGTTGTCCTGATAACGACAACCAGTTTGGGATCTCTCAAGTCTTTCCTCACTCATGTTCCCTTAAACCTCCTCCACACTCCCTAATGCCTTCAGTTTAAAAAAAGGCAAAGCAAGAACGAAAACTATTTACTGATTTATTGATGACAAAGGATGTGGACAAGCCGATGCTGGTGAAATTTATTTAAAGAGTTCTCACTAGTTCTAAGGGAAAAACCCCAGTGTGGCAAGAGTCTGGACCTGTTTTACTACCATGTAGTACCATGTTAGTTAAACCTGCTAAAAGGCAAGTCTAATCAAGTAACAAAAGATCCTCAGGCCAGAGCACTGACAATTGAAATGGTGGCTTGAGGGAAGAGGTGGAGTGTAGGTGGGGCATGGGGCACAGCAGGAATCAAGCACCCCTCGGAAACTTAGAAAGTCAGTGCCTCTGCAGGCCGCTGCAGAGGTGGAGCAGCCACGGGTTGGAGATCCTCAGCAGAGACAAAGCTGCTATGTCATGCCTGGCAATGAGTCAACCCATTCATAGAGCGCGACGTGAAATAGTTAAAGCTGTATGGAAACTAGGCAGACCTAGCCTTAGTGACCCTCTAATAACCCTTCACAAACAGGATAATCACAAACTCTGCTGCAGAGAAATGCTTCATTCAGTTAGTGATGTCTAAAAGAGCAAATTACTCTGTGCTGTACAATAAAAGTTACAAACAAGAGACTCAGTCCTACCCTCAAATGTACCGCCATGCAATGGTACTAATGCTTTTGCACAATTGCTCAGCGGTGCTGATTTTACATGACAGGCATACAGATGCTCAACATTGGCCTAAGTGCAGGATCAGGCACTAAGATGAACAAAAGCAAGAATAAAATCGGATGTGAGGGTTAAGTAGTAACTTAAGTGCAATGTGATTGGATGCAATTTGCTCTGATACACTAATTAAATTAGAGGAATGCTTTCAAAATGGTGCACAAGGATTAGTTTCTTAACTCCCATCAATAGCAAGAGCCACACAACAAATCCTAGAGCGCTTCTTTGAAGATGTAACTCATTGCCCATCTTTGCACCTCTTCCCTGAGTGTTGGGTTTTTTACATGGTGTGATCACAACACCAAAAGTTTACAAGATGAAATAAATCTTTGAAGCTGTGGAGCTGCTGGATTAACACTGAGCCAGACAAGAGTTTAAGGTTATTTGATCAAAACGTGAAAAACCCAGTGTCTGTATTTTGTGTTACTCTGCCACTCCACTCAAAGGAAAAACAGCCATTGAAAACAAAATCAATGTACTAATTGTATTTATAGTTTCCAATCCTAGGTCTCCTAAGAAACCTCATCATGAACAAAACACATACTGGGAGGAATAGGTATAGAATCACCACACAAGCTCCTCTACACCCACTGTTTAGTCGCTATTCACTCCTTAGCAATGTAAGCCAATGTATGCCAACACTAAATCCAGTTTTCCTTCCCCAAGGGAGCTATTATTTCCCATGAAAGAGTATTCCATAAAGCACAGCAGAGATCTACAGAACTCACAGTAATAACACCATCAGTTTAAACAGCAAGAATGCAAATGGGTGAGAGAGCATTAACATTCTAAGACACAATGCACCGCACAGTAAATTCATGCCCACATTTCTTTTAATACCAGGTTTTGTAATTCTATATATTGTATATGCACATTCCATGTTGGGTATAAGCTACCTGCCGGTGCCCTAGCCAACTCTTAAAGAAAATTCTAAGCTCTATTGGTAGAGAATTCACAAAATAAAGATTAAAAGAATGGGAAACCAAGGTCAAAGCCATGAAATGCAGTGAATAGTTTAATTCAGTAGGTAATTTTGTCAATTTTAAGTCTTTTCAGACTCAATTTTAAAAGTCTCAATTTGAAGTGTAGGAGGGACAGTCCTGTCAGTAAGGCACAGGACACAGAATTAAAAAGATCTGTGAGCTATTGCACATTATGCCACAGGCTCTCTGTAAAACCCTGGGCAAGTCATTTAGTTTTTGTGTCTCATTTTTCCATTCTGTAAAACAAGGGATACTTGCTTACCTTACATGAGCATGAAAACACTTTCAAGTCCTCGTATAGCACTACAAAATCACTGGAAAGAAGACTGGAGAAATCAAAGTATTGTTGTGTTGTATTCATTGGGATAAGCTAGCCTAACTGAGAAAACGGTGCTGTATTTTTGTTATGAAGCATTAACATGAATGGAAGTTGTCAGTGTATTGACAGGGGCAGGAGCCTTTGAATGCGAATATTTTTGGTCAGATCTCCAGTTGATGTGAATTGCCACAGCTTCATTGAAGTTAATGCTAATTTACACCAGCTAAGGATCTGCCCTTTTATTGTAATAAGTTTCACGTGAGCTGTTTTTATTAAAAAGAACCTTAATATTAAAATATAATGTGCTCTGAATGGTTAGCCATGATCCAATGACAATATTGCTGCTTTTTGCAGTTCACGGTGCTCTAGTAGAGACCCTAACCCATGTGCACTTTCCTATCTTTTCTCTATCATACCACTCCTCACAGGAGGAACTAAGTTGAAGTTTGATTTGAAGCAAAGTGAAATAAAAGCAGGCAGATTAAATAAAATCCCTCACACATGAAAGGTTTTAAGGCTTATCAAGCTTATAAAAAAATCACATCATCATTGGAGTCTTTAACATTTGTGAAAGAAACAAGATATGCTCTATACATAAATGCCATACTTAAAAGGTTATTGTGCTATGTCTGCATTGGTAAAAGAATAAAATGGCCAAATCCATCTGTGCTGCTAGTACTCTGACAGCTTTGGACATCAAATGACAGAGTCACCTTTTTACATGCTTGTCTTCTACAGCAACATGTATGGAAGCAAACAAGGATGCATGGACAGCTGGCTCTGCTCATTTGAGGGCAACTGGGTTTCAGTTTCAGTAATATAGCCAGGGCCATCCACATGGCTTCTAGTCGCCAAAGCTACAGAAGAATACACCAACCTGAATGGAGCTAGAGGTGGTATGGGTTTTAGCAAGAATTTCTATTAACAGAATTAACACTGTAAGATTAATATGCACTTAAACTGTACATTATTAGCGTGTTATAGGGCAGGAAAGGTTTCCTATGCCATTTTTAAGGGTGGCTGTGATGCTGGCAGACCAGGTGACAGCTCATGCCAAAGCCCCTAAAGACTGAACATAGATCAATGCATAGCTGGAAACCAGTCTGGGTTAGCTATGTGTTAGTATTGTTAAAACAGGTATTAGATTTATAAAAATGTGTTTAGACTCTACGAAATGCTTGTAAATTGCTGCATCCATTAATTTCACTTACAAAATCTGTATCCCAGATAAAAAGGTAATATTTAAGTGTTTGCTCTGACTGTGAAAGTTTTGCTCTGATACTATAAACCCCCTAATCCGGGGGGAAGCATTAACAAGTGTGAAAATTATAGGGATAGTCTAGATCGGGGTGGGCAAACTTTTTGGCCTGAGGGCCACATCTGGGTATAAAAATTGTATGGCGGGACATGAAAGATCACAAAATTGGGGGTTGGGTTGTTGGAGGGAGTGAAGGCTCTGGCTGGGGGGGTGGGCTCTGGGGTGAGGCCAGAAATGAGGAGTTCATAGTGTGGGAGGGGGCTCCAGGCTGGGGCAGGGGGCGGGATGAGGGCTCTGGTTGGGGGTGTGGGCTCTGGGGTAGGGCTGAGGATGAGGGGTCTGGAGTGCAGGAGGGTGTTCTGGGCTGGGACTGAGGGGTTCAGAGGACAGGAGGGGTATCAGGGCTGGGGCAGGGGGTTGGAGCTCAGGGATGAGGCCTCAGGGGTGCAGGCTCTGGGTGGCGCTTACTTCAAGCAGCTCCTGGAAGCAGCAGCATGGGTCTACTCTGGCTCCTATGTGGAGGCGTGACCAGGCGGCTCTGTGCACTGCCCCATCTGCAGGTGCCTCACCTGCAGCTCCCTTTGGCCGAGGTTTCTGGGCAATGGGAGCTGCAGGGGGTGGCGCTTGGGGTGGAGGCAGCGGGCAGAGAGCCCCCTAGCTGCCCCTAAGCATAGAATCTGGAGAGGGGACATGCCGCTGCTTCCAAGATCCGCGCAGCAAGCCCCTGACCCTGCTCCCCAGCTGGAGTGCTGGAACAGGGCAATCCCCTGATATCACTCCCAGTGGTGGGAGCTTGAGGGCTGGATTAAAAGGCCTGACAGGCCGGACGCAGCCCACAGGGTGTACTTTGCTCACCTCTTGTCTAGATAATACTTAGTCCTGCCATAAGTGCAGGGGACTGGACTAGATGAACTCTCGAGGTCCCTTCCAGTCTTATGATTCTATGATTAGTTTACCACAGGAGGTATCATCTCCTGCCCAACAAAAGAAGGCCCATAGATACTAGACATGTATAACATCAGTGGACAAAAGACTTTACGTGCACAAACCGTTGTCCCATCATCTTGAGCTCTAGGGGAATGGAATAAAAGTCCCTAAGAAACTGTTATCTCTATGATCCTTGAACTCTGAGGGGCAAAGATTTCTAAGTAGAAGCAAGGGACCCCTGGCTGTTTAGCTTGGGATAGCCCTAAAGAACAGATAGAGCTTGCATATCACAGCAGCTTCTATAATCTTTTGAAACCTAACACTGCAACTCATTTGTGTGAGTATGTTAACCTGCTTTAACCATGTAAATATCTCTCATTTCTTTTCCATGGTTAATAAACCTTTAGTTAGTTTATTACAGGATTTGCCACAAGCCTTGTTTTTGTCTTGAGATCTGAGCTGCAACTGACCTGGGTAAGTGACCGGTCCTTTGGGAATGGGAGCAACCTGAATATTGTGATTTTTGGTGTAAGGGACCATCTATCACAGGGGCAAGCTTGCCTCGGTGGCAAGATAGACCAGAATGCTCATGATCTGCCAGCGTGCTCTTGTTTTGACTGCTCTTGGCATCTAAAGTGGTCTAGGTGGTCTACAGGGTCCTTTTTCCAACAGCATCTTGGGAGACTTCCTCTTCTGATTGTTGCCCGTGCCACTGTGATCCATGGCTTTCTGGATTTCTAGAATGGATTACTGCAATGCCCTCTACATGAAGCTTCCTCTGGAGACAACTTGGAACAGACACATGGTATAAAATGCATTTATCCAGGTTTGTTTAGCAGCATTAACTACATGGAACTTGTTACTCCTCTCTCCAGGAATCACACTTGCCAGCAGAGCTGGCTGCCCACATGGAGTTAGTTAATTATCCCCCAATGAAGGATAGTAGCACACAGCCCCTGCACACCTAGGAATTTTGGCAGGTGTGCTGCCTCCAACAAAGGATTGTGCAAGCCAAGCACAACTGAGCCGCCTGTTTTACCTCAGGCAAAACTCACTGAAGTCAATGGGAGTTACAACTGTATCAGATCTCAGGGTGGGTCATAGCATATTAACAATATTTAAGCAGATCTTCCCCTTCATGGTATATCATAGGATTTGGTTCTGTGGACAAAAAGACTTCAAGTATCATTCCAGACCTTTCCAATTAACATGTGAACAAACTTTTTCTGCAGTTTTTACAGTGGAAGAGGTGGTGAAATGACTTCTCTGGACAGCAAAACAAATATTTTTAAAAGCTTTCAGCAAATCCTCCTCCCTATATCCCCCCCCCCATTTAAATAGCTACACTTAAGTAAAAATCTTTTTGCAATTAGAGTTCATCTCTGACATCATTTGCCCATTTAACATTTCCTGGTGGCGGTTAAGAGATGATGTACATAGCTAAACAATGCCTGAAGCATATGCAGCAAACGTAGACAAATGGAGTACAATTTGCTTGTGCTGTTTGTGCGCTCCGAGCTCATGCTGAACAGACAGAATGACATAAGATTATTTTTCTTTCCATTTAGTGAAATGGCTAGCTGAGCTGCTTGCAGCCTAGAACAAGAAGACGCAGTTGAGATAACAAAGGAGCTTAAGGTTGGTGTAAAAATTTAAAAAAAAAGGAGTGCAGCTGACAAGGTATCTAGAATGAATTAGAAACAACATTTGCATAAGTCCTTGATTTTGTTTTTAAAGGACTTCAGGAAACTGTTATAATTCTGGCACACTGCCTCTGTCCTCTTCCCTTTACTAAAAAAAATTTTGTTTAAAAAAAAAAATAAGGTAAGAACGACATCTGGGAGAAGCTTGGGAGTGTGTTATTACAAGGAAAAGCACAGAGTCATGCTGCTGCAGGCATACAGCAAAGCTTTACCTACTAATACTTCACTGAGGAAGTCTCTTGGCCAGTGTCCACTCCAACTGTCAGACAAGATGTAAAACAGAAGCCCTGGTCACGAGGGTCATTACAGATTATATGGCACTTTCCAAAACAACAGGGTTGTTAATCCTCATTTCTTGTCCAAATTCCAGATGGGATAATTAGATTCTGTATATAATTCCCTTTGTAGTTTCAAATAGAAAAACTCTAATATTAGCTACAAAGTTATGTTACATGAACATAAGAACGGACATACTGGATCAGTCCAATGGTCCATCCAGCCCAGAATCCTGCCTTTCAACAGCAGCCAGTGCCAGATGTTTCAGAGGGAATGAACTGAACAGAGTAATTTATCAAGTGCTCAATCCCCTGTCATCCAGTCTCAGCTTCTGGCAGAGGTTTAGGGACATCCAAAGCATGGGGTGGTGTCCCTGATCATTTTGGCTGATAGTCATTGATAGACCTATTCTCCATTAATTTATCTAATTCTGTTTTGAAGCCAGTTATACTTTTGGTTTTCACTACGTCCCCTGGCATTGAGTTCCACACGTTGACTCTCTGCTGTGAGAAGTAGTACTTTCTTATGATTATTCTAAATCTGCTGCCTATTAGTTTCTTTGGGTGACCTCTGGTTCTTATGTTATGAGAAGGGATAAATAAGACTTCCTTATTCACTTTCTCCACACCATTCATGATTTTATAGACTATCACATCCCCCCTCAGTTTTCTCTTTTTCAAGATGAATAATCCCAGTCTTTTTAATCTCTCCTCATATGGACGCTGTTTCATACCCTTAATAATTTTTGTTGCCCTTCTCTGTACCTTTTCCAGTTCTAATATATCTTTTTTGAGATTGTTCAGTACAGAGATCTGTGACCCACCAATGAACTTCAGCCATTCAGAAATGGCTGCCTTTCAGTGATGAGTGACAGATCCCTATATACTGTTGCATATAGCCTGTAAAGTGCTGGGTGTACCCTTCATGATGAAAGGCACAGTGAAAGTAAAGTTACTGCATTTGCAATCTCTAAATATTCTGTATGAGGCTGTAGGGGCAAATTTCACCCCTGGTTTAAACTCTACTAAGGTCAGTGCTGTTGCACCAGGGATTAATTTGGCCTTCACTGTTTTCATGTATTTTACATAAACGTTAACCGCACACTACTATGAATTCCTATTGTGCACCTTTAGCTAACTAAAAATTTTATTTCAAAGACAGTAGCATTTTTTCTATACAAACTACCTGAAAAGGCTGAACACTAATGATTTACAAATGAAACATTTCATGTCTAGCCCCCAGAAAGGCCAAGAATTGAACACACATGTAGATTGAACTCTGGTTTCACTTATATGGGCAGTCCCTTCCAAAAGAAGGATAACTTAGGGCTTAGTTACATCAGTCCTTCTATTGATTTTAATAGGAGTTGATTGGGCTTTAAAACATGGCAGTGCAGGAAAGCTCATACTGTACCTGATCTGGCACCTTTCACAAAGACACAGAAAAGGGAAGGTGCAGAGGTACCATTCTTTTAAAATGTATGCAGCATCCCCCTCTAGTGGCTAATCATCAGGATAACAACTTACAACTGCTAACAGCTAATGGAGTAACTCCTTTAGCCTGAGCAATAAAGGTCAGTTCTTTGCTGCTGACTGTCCTAATTGAAAACAGATGGTAAGGATAATTAAACAGTGACTAGAGGGAGTAACATGGCAGCCATTTTTTGTACAGCTGCCTTTCACAAAATAAATTCCTCTACATCTACCCACTGAATTTGTAAGCTACCGAACACCCAGATAGAACTCTCTGACTTGGACAGCTTCCATGAAATACTGCCCACCAAAATGCATTAGCATAAAGCTGTTCTGACATCACATG
Organism: Chelonoidis abingdonii; assembly: GCF_003597395.2. Lineage (NCBI taxonomy): Eukaryota > Metazoa > Chordata > Testudines > Testudinidae > Chelonoidis > Chelonoidis abingdonii. The sequence continues at coordinate 16,877,990 of NC_133790.1, read as the reverse complement.
AACCCTATCATGTACTGATCAATGCAAGCATCTGGTATGATTGAGGCAAGCTCTAAAATCCCTAGCAGATCAGGGTTTCATTATGGACCAGAACCTTCCCAGTACCACTGTTGCTGCTTGCCACAGGCTTCCAAATAATTTTCTAGTTTAAAGAATCAGTTAGAAATACAACCGGTTTGTCATTTCACATTAAAAGAGTTAAGGAGCAAGCAGGAGGCAAAACTATGGCTGAGATTTATAAACAGACAAACATACAGATCAGAGCTTGTAACTTTAGAACAAAGTCCTTTATTTGAATAAACACTGTGTGCCAAATCCTGAAGTCCTTACTCAAGGAGTAGGCTTGCAGTCCTTAACAGAGGAAATCCACCAACTTCACCAAGTCCCTGTTCTATCAAACTCCAGTTGACTTCAAAAGAAAATTTTACTTGACAAGGACATCATGGTTTAACCCCATACTTTTAAAGGTATATAGTGATAGCTCCATACATGTAGCAAGCACATAGCTATAAGAGCTGGCGTGAAGGTCTTTATTGGGATTTAATTATCAGAGAGCTATCATTTTTAGGAAGCATCCTTAGGGGTAAAAAGAGATGAGAGTAACATTTTATCCTAGGTGCTATAATCCATGCTACCTCAATCAAACAAACAAATATGCTGAGTTCAGTGTTTTTCTGTTCTGTAATACACGCTATGGAATGAAATGCTGATGACAAATAAGTTAGGAGAGGCTCTTTACTTTCTGGAATGGGATATTCTGGGATGTGTGAATTCTAGTGACAGGTAAGATAAGCAGGCTGTTACCTGCAGGACAAGTTGCTGCCATGCGGTTGCCAGTGGCTGACCATTGCCAATGTTGCACATGCTCATTCGTTCTGAGGGCTGATTAGCACGTTCAAGCTGCAAGGAGACATTGCGTCGCTCTTCTTCAAGTGCACGGGTGAGCCGCTCAAAACGAGCCTCTTGCTCTTTAACAGATGCCAAAATGCTGGCAGCAGACCTGATATCATAATCATCCATGATTGTTCTCAAAGGTTCCTGCCTGTTAACTGACCAGGGCAAATGGAAAGGGTTAGGTAAAGGGGCGGGAGGGCACAGGTCAGAGGTTAAGAATAAAAAATACATGTTAATTACTCTACTAAATAGCATTCACTCTAAGACGCAAATTCCAATTGCTCTTTGAAAAGACTTCATTGCCATCCACTGATTTGATTTTAAATTACCCAAAGGCTTTCCTGTTTAAAAAAAATGCTCACCTTAGATACAATTGTTATTTAATTGCTTTGATCTTTCTTTTAAAACGTATGTCTCAAGAGATTTTCATCCCTCTTGCAAAACTAATTTCAACTCTGCAAATAATGTATTTTTAAAAGGATATAAAGATAATATTATTTTCCTCTTTTTTTGCTGGAAGAACATATTCTTTATAACTATTCATCTGGCATCTTTGTCTTTCACAGCAAGGATGATAATAGTTAAGGCTTTCAGATAGTGAAGCTTCATGCTTCTGGACAACAAATGCCACACTCTTATTGGTTTTATACTTCATTTGTCCTAGCAACGTCACTAATTGGATACACATTTTGAAGGACCCTTGTAAAATTAGGAAGTTGGATGAAAATATGTTCATGCTATAATGAGAGAAAGAGGTGGCAAATTATAATACAGAACATGCTTTTTAAATGCAGACTGAACAATTACAGACGAAGCTTCTCTAAGCCATGATTTCAGCATCTTCTCTTGGATTGTATTACCCGGGTATTTGCATGCATGATAACCAATGAGAATTTTCACACACAGCAGTCAGTCATGCAGCTGCTTGCTACTAGTGTAAATGAGGAAAAACAAAAGGACACCTTCCATGGAAAATGTACAGGTCTGCTTGTCTCCACATGTTGGAAAAACACAGTAAATCAATCAAGTTTCTTTTGAGATGTCTCTGCATTGACTATGTCATTTTTAAGATGTTCTCCATATTAAGCCCTCTCAGCATGTGTGTGATGCATGAAACTCAACTTCCCACTGACCTTGCAGATGTATAAAGTTAATGGGGAGTCAAAATATTTTGATATAAGAATTATGAATATTATGTAAAGATGCATGGTAGTTTCAGTTCAATTTCTTTCCTGAAATTAAACTATAATGAGTAAACTATTTACAATATCTGGAACTCAAGTGCTCACAAGGCAATATTCTCTGCTTTCCCCACAGTTCAAGCAAGTTTCCTGTCTTGTCAGAAGCTACAGTACTTAAAAAAATTCTTAATGTGTCCTTTCAAAGGGCTTTATTCCATTTCTATGTGATTCAGAGGGTATAGTTACCTGCTCAACCTATACGCCAGTAGTTCCTTTTGTTGTCTATCTACAAAAAGTCCACCATGTACTCTTGCAGCTCTGCAACTTATTGTTAACTCCTAAGCAGTAGCCCAAGATCCTTTTCTATATGGAAAAGCAAAGGAATTAGGCGCTTTTATTCAGTCTCGCCTGAAAAACGGAAGACCTCTACTGTCACCATAACAAGTCTAATTTCTTTCAGTGGCTTGTTTCTTCTTTTTCAGCATAACCCTGCAGTAATGAAGTGTGAAGGGGCTCAAGTTGCAGCTGGAACCATGGAAGGAATTCTGGCTAACTCAGATCCACCAATCTTTAGCAGGTTGCAGGCATGCACTCTCCCCTCCAACCAGCCTTCTTCACCAGCTGATGGAATACTGTTACCACCAGCCATGCAAGTCTTATGGATTGACTGTGTTCCTAAGGTAGTCTGTAATGAGCTGCTGTGTCAGGGTGCCGTGGCAAGAGAAAGTTTTTTGTTCCCTCTCCCACATCCCTTCTGCATCCATGCAGAACCAAGGGGTATGTAAACATTCAAAGTCTGCATTAATACTGCAGTGTATGAACTGAAGAACACTGAGGAACACCATATGCAGAAAGCAGCAAATCATTCCTTTCTCCTACCTCTATTAAATGTTGTCAAATTGCAGTATAGTAGCAGAGGTTAGGTTGATATGCAGTGCACTTGCTGCATGTAGAACGAGGTTTGTGTAACTCTATTCTGTAGCTGTGCTGTTTATTTGCTCTTCCTACTTGTAGGACTTCTCATCTGTTAGGATTGAACTTCCCTGGTTGTTGTCTGCAGCCCTCACTTTTCTAATCTCCCATCATTGCAGTGCAGTTTGGTTCTATCCTTTATTTGGTACCCCTCTAATTTTTGAGTCATCCACAAGTTTGATCATGGCTGAATTTATAGCAAAAGAATACCTAGCAGAGACAAACCAGGGTTCAGACAAGCTTCTTATTAATTTATTGATCCAAAAATCCTCTGGAAATTTTAGAGAGTCTTGAATTTGGTTAAAACATCTCCGTGGAGAAAAAAAAAAATCACTGTTTGAAAACTGGCAGATACCTCCCCACTGTAAGCAGCTCTTCAGAGCACCCGGAAGTGGTTCATGGACCGTACAATGGTCCGCAGACTATAAATAGAGATCTACTGCCATATGTGATTTGAACAGGAGGAAAATAGATGTGATCAGTTGCAGTCCTGCTGTCACCTCTCCAAATGTTCCCCTACATTCCTCAACTCAAGAGCAGGTTGAAGCTGAGTTCCTGTGGAAAACTCAATACTACAAAACTTACCCTACTTCCTCTAATAGCCTCCAAGACAGAGCACAGTAAACTCAAGATCTTTCTGAAGCAGAGCCTCCAGAGTCTAGCAGATGACACTGCCATGAATTAAAGATCATTCAAAATTTAGGGATTCAGAAAAGTAATGACTTTGAGTGATCAACAAGCATCTCTCTTGGCCTGAGATAACAAAGCTTTTCCCAACACGCACAATACATCACTTATGACCTGTTTCTATTATCTCTCTGGTACTCTGGAAATATTCCTATAAGAATCTTCCATAGTCTAACTACAAAAAGGGAATTAGTTGGAAGTGAGATGGAGAGGACACCAAAATGGGGTATAAACTACTTTATAAACAACTTACAAAGCTACTTTCCCCTAACAGTATAAAAATAAAATGCTAGAGAATTCACATTGTCTTTCTCATAATGAACATCTAACAACTAAAGTTTGAAAGGTGAAGAGTCCCCCCCTTCTCCCCAACTGATAGCTTGAAGCAACGGTGTCATTAATACAAAGGAAAAAGACATGGCTGATCACTGAGCTGCTGTATACTTTTCAAGCCATGCTCTGAGAACACGTGACAAAGATTTCCCTTTAGAAAACCCTTGAATAAATGTAGATGGCTGCTAATGCCACACAACTGAGAACCTCTTCCCGTCTACAAAAATGAGATGATATAAATAATATCAATCTCTAGAGAATCCTATAGCTTTCCATGAAGGAAATAACATGTGAGCCTCTCTGCAAATATAAATATTGTGTTTCTTTTCTTTGTGCAAAGAGAAACACAGTCAGAAAATAAATGCACAATTAGTGACCATAAAAATCCTGATTGCTACGCAGAAACAGCAGCAGAACCACTAAATGCCTTTTAAGAATGGTTGGACAAAGATAGACTTATGCATTTCAAATGATTTATTAGTAGATAAATACTTGCTTGCTGTTGATTGCATTTCCAATTATTTACCTAGTATTTGAACAATTTACACTATCAGCAGTCTAGACTAGAAAAAAAAATACTGACTCATGAAGTTAGTTACGCAGCCTGCGACTTGCAATTTGCTACCATTTGTATATAAATCACAGTGTGCTGGAAAACCCTATAAATAAATGAAAAATATTTAAACTATAGAAGCCAGGTAAAGATTATTCCTTGTGCTGCAATTCTAGAGACCTACTCTCAACACAGCAAACAACTGCATAAAGAGTGTCAAAGGTTATGCTGACAAAAGCAAATCTATTTTGCCCTACCTACGTGATCCTAAATGTACTATTATGTTGCTAGCATACAGACCAGAAGTAAATTGATCTGTCTTTTCTGATTGCTCACATTTAGAATCAATGCACCACGCTGCCTCATATGGTCAACATAAGCAAAACTAGTTATTTAATCAGCGGTTCTCAACATGGGGTCCCTGCTCCCCAGAGGGTCCGTGAACCATTTCAGGGGCTCCGCGGCCAGAGCCCCAGCTCCAACACCTCTCGCGGGGATGAAGCCAGGAACCGCGGGGTTAAAGCCCTGATGCTTGGCACCCCCCGCAGGGCTGGAGCTGGGAGCAGCCAGTCTGAATTCCGGAGCCGGTGCTCGCCACAGGGCAGAAGCCCTGAACCAATGGGCAGAGATGGGGGACATGAAGGTGTTTCCCTGCCCCAAACTGCAGTGCAAGAACAGGGCATCCCGGGACACTCCACCCTCACCCTCCATCTCCTTCTCTCCTCTTCCCGTGGCCAGGTCAGAGGCCAGAAGCCAGAGCCGAGTGGTGTGGGACAGCTGCCTTGGAGCAGGCAGCCATGGTGTTCCCTCATTTCCCGCTGCTGCAGGGGGTTGAAGCTGCTCCCCAGCTTCCAGCCCCCTTTGCTCACACAAACGGTAAGAGCCATCTGGGTGGGGGGACCGAGCTCTGTGGCTGGCAAAGTCCTCGGGGAACATTTACCACAGGGGGAACCCTCCTGGCACACACCCCTAGCTACCCTGCTCCCTGCACCCTGAGCTACCCTCTGTCTGCACACAGCCCTTAGGTACCCCCCTCTCTGCACCCTGAGCTACCTCCTTTCCACATACATCCCCTAGCTATTCCCTGCCTGCACTCTGAGCTACCCGCTGCCCATGCAAAACCCCTAGCTACCCCCTGCCTGCACTCTGAGCTACCCCCATGCCCACAAACAGCCCCTAGCTACCCCCCTTCCCTTACTCAGCCCCTAGCTATCTCTCTCCCTACACCCTGAGCTGTTTTCAAACTTTGCAAGCTGAGCCCACCCACCTTTGAGTTATAATATTTGGTTGTGCCCCCCCACCAACCCAGACAGACTGGGTGGCCTGCTGAGGTGAGTCAGGGGGTGGAGGTGGTGCTTCCTCCCCAGACCCCGCCATGTGGAACTGGTTCAACCCCTGCTGGCCCCTGCCCTCCTCCAAAATAGATGTCCAAGTACACCTATGCCTGAGGTCCCATCTCCTCCCTAGCACAGAGCTCCGAGCCCCCCCCTACTCTTCTGCTGGGCCCTGGAGTTTTTGTAGCATGTTGTGGGGAGGCTCAGAAAGAAAAAGGTTGAGAACCTCTGGTTTAAGTGATCACTAAGGGTGAAATTTCCCCTGACACAAAGGACCAGCTATGCACCACTTATATCCAACTCATGTCCTGTTTTAAGGTATGTATCTTTTGAGATTTATGGAATGCACAGGCCTTTTGCTAGTCTTCTGCAAATGGGAGATTTATCCCTAAGAATTCTGTCCTACGAAGAGTCAAAGTGCTAGTGAGCAATCCTCTACGTTTGTTCAGGATTTGTGCAGAGACACATCCAGATTGTCTCTCTTTTGTGTACTTATCTCTGCACTGTGCTCAGCAATGTGAGTAAAGCCCTAATTGTTCACTGAACTGTGCACTCTGGACTAATGAGAGAGTGGGTTTGGTGGGGGTGGAGGAAGGGTGTTTGTCGTTTTCAAAAGAGCCTGAGGGAGCGAGGCACTGATCTCTAGGAATATGTTCACAATGCAGCTGGGAGCCAGCCTCCCAGCCCTAGGCAGACTCTTGTGATAACAGATCACAAGCTAGCATGCTAAAAAATAGCAGTGTGGACATTGCAACTCCAGCAGAGACTTGGGCTAAGCAACCAAACTGAGATCCGGGGCTCAGGCAGGCTTGGGAGCCTAAGCTGCTGTCCAAGCTGCCATGTCCACACTACAATTTTTAGCATACTAGCTTGAGCCCTGCTAGCATGAGTCTGTCTACCCACATAAGAGACTTACTTCCAGTACAACGGAGACATACTCTAACTGAAATTCAGTGGGGCGCCTAACTCCCTGACGTGCTTTGAAAACCCTAGCCTAAACACTCCAGTCGATGCAGGTATAGCATTCACAGTTATTCCTCCTACAAATGAGAAATAGCGGGTACTTGAGCGAGCTGCAGCTAGAAACAGAGCAGGGTCTGTCAGTTGGTGGCAGAGATGTGTCAGAACCTTCTCCGGAAAAGGTGCTTCTCAGAGAGCTCCTCAGTATCCCATGGCATGTGACTGTTTTCTTGTGTGCCCAGTAGCCTGCATAGCCTGTTCACCTAATGAGTAACAACATACTATGCACCACAGCCCCTCCAATGGTTTGCTGCTGCTCTCACAACCCAGTTTGCAACCAAGCAGGAACAAGCCCTTCTAATGCTGCTGTGGGAAGTAACAAGAAACATCCTGAATACGGACAAATAAAAGAAAGCAAAACAGAATGTGAGATGTATGTATATGTATGGGCATAGTAGCTATGTGCGTCTGAAGGGGAGAAAGAATAACATAACAGAAAACTGGGATTGAAAACGTCTATTGATTCACAGTCTATTCACTAAAAGTTGCCAGAGTATACAAGCAGCATTAGAGTGAATGCTATCTCCCATGCAACATTAGAAATCATGCAGTGAAAGACGAGCAATACACACCTAGTAAAGTATTAGGGTCTGAATGTTAAAGATGCTGTAACATCACCCACTAAGACTAGAAAAGTGCAGAGAAAGCAGGACAGCAGCCTCAAGCAGAATCAGCTACAATAGAAAGAAGAGGAAGAAAAGTTAGTTATTGAGGTGTTAGTGCTCCAAGAGCCTCTTTCTAAACATGGTCATTCCATATGTCCTCCTTTCCATGTGGTATGAATGTCACAGTTTAAATATACATATATAGCATTTTCTGCATAACTCAGAAGAAAAAGAGAAACCACATTTATAGAAGCCAATCCTGAGAGCCAGATTGGCCAACACGTTGTCAATGGAAATACTTACTTGTTACTGGAGAAATGTATTGCTAGTGTCTTACATAGGCTGAAAATTCTAGATCTCAGGATTCAGAAACTTGTACAACTTGGCATTATGTCCAGAGTGTTCAAAACATCGGGGTCTAATGTCAGGCACTCAGAGTCATATTTAGGCACTTGAGTTACACAATTTTCAGAGGTGTTAATATTCCACCTCCAAATTGAGTTCCAGGAGGATGGGGATGCTCAGCAACAATGGAAAACAAAAAACACCAGGCCACTTATTCAGGTGCTTATCTTTAGGCACCCATGTTGGAAATTTAAACCCAACATAACATCCATTGATGTTGGTCAAGTTTTATGATACACACTATGCTACAGCCTACAACCACAAACTACCTTAAGCTGTTTAAAGTAACCACCTGAACTCCAGTCCTACAGGGAACCTGAATGAAGGCAGATCTTTAGAGCTAACTACCTACATGTAGCTCAAAGAATCTTTAATCTGCCCTTTATAAAATTCTGCCTTGTAGGAGGACTCAGGGCCGAAACTCCTTTGGGTCAAGGGTTACAAGTTTACTACAGTATAATCCCAGTGAAGATAACAGAAAATCCATCTCACTCAAACAAGTAGTTTTCCTTAAAATGATGGAAGTTCAACACTAATGATCAACAGCTCATCAGAAAGGGCACAAATGTCATAAGATCTTTGCAGACAAAAATGAATGTAAGGAGATGGAGCAAAAGGTGAGTCCTCAATGTAAGTGACCATGAGGAACAAATTAAGCAGAATTCAGCCTGTGCATATGAAAAGACCATTTTGCAAAACCAATATATAATGTATGTGATGAACTCCAAGTAAACAGCTTTTCAGAACTTAGAGGGGGAAATCTAGCTGGAGGCTGGCTCCACTCACTGTCGCCGCTCTGGTTGACTGAGTTCTAATTTGACCCTTACGCGACAATCCCCACCCATGAATAGCAATGAGAAATTCACAAAGAAAGCTATTTCAATATAGCTCTCTCATAGGCACAGGCTGACATACTGTGTTGGTGTCAAAAGAAACAAAAAGGCTGGTTAGGGTTTTTTTGTTACTGGGGATAGAAGCAGTGTGTGAAACAAGGCTTCAACCGGGGAAGGAACAAGGGCAGTGGAAGTGCTAACAGGAAGACTAGGCACACACTTCCTTGGGAAGGAACTTTGGATTTTTTTGCCGTTTGTATTGCGTGGATAAGTCAACAAAGCTTGCAGCTCACCAGTTTCATTATTGCCAGCAGGAAAAATAAAGTTTCAATACAAGACATTCAAGATTTCTACAATCAGAAGGTTCAAAGGTTCATTAATTCAGTTAGTGGCAATTTAATAGTCAGGTGTGAGACATAACTGGTTTCCCAGTGAGTTTTAAAATTAATTTTTCCCTAATAAATCTCTCAAATTAAAGGCAGAGAAATCACATACTAACTCATGAAAAGCTGCAATGGCTAGATAAACAGAATTAGTGTAACACATAAACATGCTCGGACTCACATTCTTACACAGAGGGGGCCTGTGTAGTGGATAAAACGGGGGTGTGAACCAGAATTCTTGGGTTTTATTCCAACTTCACCACATACAGGCTGTGAAATCTTGGGTACATTACTCAACCTACTTATTTGTGCATCAGTTTGTCTGAGTACAATATAACGCTTACTGACACCTTCTTCAGAAGACAGGAATTTGCATTTACAAAAGCACTTTGAGGTCGCTGGATGAAAAAGGCACTGTGTAATCTTAGCCTTTTCATGAATTGTAATATAGAAATTAAGAACAATTACTGTACATCACTTAGTCCATCCCCTGCCAATACAGGACTGTCCAGTGTATGAGTGGTTCTCAACCTTTTTCTTTCTGAGCACCCTCCAATATTCTATTAAAAATTCCAGGGCCCAGCGGGGGCGGCAGGGGGAGAGGGGGCTTCAGGGCAGGGGCCTTGGGCTTAGGCATAGTTTGACATCTATTTTTTGGGGGGGATTGGGGGGGAGTGAGGCTCAAGCCAGCTCTGCATGACTGGATCCAGGGAGGGAGCACCATCTCCAGCCCCGACTCACCTCAGCAGGCCACCCGCCTGTCTGGGATGGGGGTGGGGAAGGCGCAACCAAAAATTATAACTCAGTGGTGGGGGGCTTAGCTCAAAAAGTTTGAAAACAGCTCAGGGTGCAGGCAGGGGGGTATCTGTGGCTGTGTGCAGGCGGGGGGTAGCTCAGGGTGCAGGGAGGGGGTAGCTCAAGATGCAGGAAGAGGGTATCTGGGGCTGTGTGCAGGGAAGGGGATAGTGAGGCAGTGGAGCTGGAATGCATTTTATAGTGGGAGTGCTGAAAGCCAGCAAAACTATCTCCAAACTTTTTACCTCGTGCCCCCACCTCAGCTGAGGCCAGGTGCAGGGCCATGTTGCCAAGAGGCAGGGACACAGACAGGGATAAGGGGGCCGAGGCTGGGGCAGGCACGGGGCAGTAGCGGTCCCCCGCACTTCTTCTTCCAGCACCTATGTGGCTAGGGGCTGTGTGTCAGGCATGGGGGTAGCTCAGGGTGCAGGGAGAGCATAGCTCAGGATGCAGGGGCTGTGCGCTGAGAGGGCTTCCCTGTTCCCCAAGGGCTCAGGCAGCCATGAAGCCAGGTTCCCCCGCCCAGGCAGCTCTTACCAGCTGTGTGAGCAAAGGGGGGTGGGAGCTGAGGAGCAGTTTCAACCTGGGCACCAGCAGGAGACAAGGGAATACTGTAGCTGCCTGCTCCAAGGCACCAGCCAGGGCAGTAGCTGCCCTGACTCACTGTCCGGCTCCAGTTTCCCACCTCCGACCTGGCCAGGGGGCGGGGAGAGAAGGAGATGCGGAGAGTGTGGAAGCAACCCCAGGACTGCTGGGATCTTGTGCTGCAGTTTGCGGGAGGGGATGATAACACCCTTCAGGTCCCCAACTCTGCCCATGGGCTCAGGGCTTCTGCTCCATGGGGAGCACCAGGGCTCAGGGCTCTGAGATTCAGCTCCATGCCTCCCAGCTCCAGCCCCCAGAGGGCGCCGAAGGTTGGGGTTTGTTGAGTCCCACGCCTCCCAGCTTCAGTCCCATGGGAGATCAGGACTTCAGACTCTTGCCTCCCAGCTTCAGCCCCGCAGGGAGCGCCACAAATCGGGGCTTCAACCTCAGCTCCTGACTTCAGTCCTGCAGGGGTGCTGCGGCCTGGACTCTGGATTTCAGCCGTGGGGACCTGAGGCCTTCTTAAAAGGATTTGTGGACCCCCGGTTGAGAACCACTGCTGTATAGAATATATTATCCAGTCCAGTTTTAAAAGTCGCCAGCCACAGACATTCTACTACTTTCCTTGGGAAATTATTCCACAATCCAATAGCGCTCATTGTTAGGATTTTCCCCCTGCTGTTTTTCAGACTAAATTTTCTTTCATGCAATTTAATTCCAATGCATCTTAAGGCTTGTCTACACATAAGAGATATATATGTTTAATGATACTGGTATAGCTAAAGCAGCACAACCTCCCTAGTTCTACCAGTACAGAAGTGCTCATTCCTGTACAGGAATATACTAACTAAACTATACTAACATAAGGCACCATTCTACCATTATAACCTACATTCATACTAAGAACTGTACCAGCATAACCATTTCAGTAAAAAAATAAAATAAAAAATACAGCCCTAACCAAAACAGTCAGATTGATACAATTTTAAAGTGCAGACCATGCCTTATTTATACTCTTGGGAATACCATAACAATTTATATCTTTTCTTAATACTTACACACTTTATGCAAGACTCTGACTGAGCTGGTACATCATACCAGGACTTCTCTGAAGTTGAGATCTTGTTCTCTGGAATCTCAACTTTCATGAAAACATACAAAAACAACATAAAGTAAAAGCTTTTTTATCTGGCATGTTGAGGGAATGTGGGGCACTAGTAAGTCGAAAATTCCAGTTAACTAAGAGGGAGGGAATTTGGGTGCGGAAGGGGGCTCACGGCTGGTGGTTGGGGTGCGGGAGAGGGTGCGGGGCACGGGCTCTAGGAGGGAGTTTGGGTGTGGCAGGGGGCTTGGGTCAGAGGGTTGGGGCGCGGGAAGGGTTTTGGTGTGCCGGATCCAGGCAGCACTCACCTCAGGTGGTTCCCCACAAGCGTCGACATGTCCTTGCTGCTCCTAGGCAGACGTGCAGCCAGGCAGCTCTGTGCATTGCCTCTGCCTGCAGGCACTGCCCCCGCAGCTCCCTTTGGCCGTGGTCCCTGGCGAATGGGAGCTGCGGAGCCAGCACTCGGGGCAGGGTAGGGGCAGCACATGAAGCCCCCGTGGCCATTCCTCTGCCTAGGAGCAGCAGGGACATATCTCCACTCGGTTAGAGTACTTAACCTGTGCAGTAGAAAAAACGCTTTGGCCTTCACTGCATCTAGATAGGTTCCTATGAATTCCACATGTTGCACTGGAGTCAGAGTCAATTTTTGAGTGTTCAGTTGTAGTCTTTTGCTTGACTGACAGGGTGTCATCGAAGGATCATGCCTTGCGTAGGCAATCATCTAGAAATGAATATATCATGATTCCTAATTTGCGAAGATGGGACCTAATTTACCACAGATAGGACCTTTGCAAACACACTGGGTGCTCACGAGACGCCAAATGGAAGCACTCTGTACTGAAAATGGTCTTGACCCAGGGTGAATCTCAGGAATCTCCTGTGGAATGGTTGAAATGCGATATGAAAATAGGCATCTTGTAGGTTGAGGGCCGAGAACCAGTCTCCCTGGTCCAGCAATGGAATTATTGCTGCCAATGTAAACATCTTGAATCTTTGTGCCTTTACATATTTGTTTAGCGATCTCAAATCCAAAATGGGTCTCGTTTTCTGTTTTTTTGTTTTGTCTTTTTTTTTGGTATCAGGAAGTATTTGAAGTAGAAACCTCTTCCTCTGTGCTGAGTGGGAACTGGTTCTATCGCACCATGATTTAGAAGAGGATTTATTTCCTGACGTAACAGGCATTCATGAGAAGGGTCCCTGAAGAGGGACAGGGAGAATGGAGGGAGGTAAAATGGATTGAATAACCACTGGAGATGATTTCCAGTACCCACTTGTCTGATATTATTGCATCCCCCTTTTGTCGAAAAAGAACAAGGTGGTGTCTGAAAGGATGTAGATAATTTGAGTTTTGCAGCAACTGATGGTGAGATTGGTAGCTCAGGGCCTTGACCAATGTATCAGAATTGATGTTCTGACTTTGAGGGCTCTGCAGTTGAAGTTTGGAGTGCTGGCGGTCTTCATTTTTGCACCCGTTGTCTTTTCTGCTGTGGTTCGGAGTGTCTCTGGGGTGGCGGGAACTGGGCAGCTTGGGATCTTTGTGATGCCTGAGATTTGCTGTATTTTCTTTTTTGAGCAGACGTGTAGACCCTCAAGGAATGCAACGTGACTTGAGTCTTTTAGTGTGTGGAGTGAACCATCTGTTTTCTCTACACAAAGTTTGGATCCTTGAAATGGAAGGTCCTCCCCAGTTATTTGGACTTCTTTTGGGATGCCCGAAAGGTGAAGCCACGAAGCTTTCCTCATTACTACCGCAGTTGATATGGAGTGGGCAACTGTATTCACAGCATATAATGAGGTCTGTAGTGCTATCCTTGCCAGAAGCTGGCCCCCAGCAGCGATGGCTTGGAACTGCTCTCTTTGATCATTTAGGGTATGTTCAATAAAGGCACTGAGTTTTGCATAATTGACTTAGTTATATTTAGCCATCAAGACCTGATAATTGGCAATCCTAAACAGCAAGGTTGCTGATGTGCACAATTTCCTGATGAATAAATCCAGTTTTTTTAGTCCTTGTCACAGGGTGTTGATTTAGCGTGATGGTGCCTGCCACATTCATTTACAGCATCTCCCACAAGAGAATTTGATGATGGATGGGAAAAGAGAAAGTCCACGCCTTTAGAGGGGACATAATATTTTTATCTGCCCTTTTATATGTGGGTGGTATCATGACAGGTGTTTGCCAGATGATTTTGGATGGGTCTAGTAAGGCCTCGTTGATCAGGAAGAGTGCAATATGAGCTGATGAAGATGTATGGAAGATGTCTAGCAGCTTGTGTTGTGACTTCTTTACTTCTTCAAGGGCTATCACTCTCTTGCTGAGGTCTTGAAATTGTCTGAAGTCCTCTGCCTTAGTTGGTGGAGGAGGCATAACAGCTTCAATCTGGATAGGATGATGAAATGTTTGTTGCTGGAGTAATTTATTTATCCAGTCTTGCATCCTGTTTCTCAAAAGTCTCCTCTTGGGGATCAGGGTCTAGAAAGGGAAGCTGAGGGAGATCGTTTTCCTTTATCCCCATGTGAAACACTCAAGGTCCTAGAGAACTAGTGTCTATAGGCTGCCCAGGGGTCCCAAAACAGTCACTGCGGTCGAATTCAAGGGTGTCCATACAAGTGGGTGGATGTGACATTATCTGATTACAATATGACCATATAGAGCATTGTTGCAACCACTGTTATATATTTGCAGCAAATCTTGTACAAAGGTTGTCAAGTGAGGTGTCTATGAAAAGATTACAATTTGCTGTTTATGATTATGCTGTCTGTATGCATGTATCATTTTTGTATTTTAAGTTATAAATATTGGCTCTCTACTTGGATTTAAAACGTTGGCTCCTGGGGTACCACCCACAAGGTAGCTAGACAGCGCACCTTGGAGGGACTATTCAAATTAAGTGGCTCATCAAGAAGCACTTGGTTGACAATGGACCATAGGAGACGCCCATCAGAGTGGACTGTCATGTAAACGTGCTATCTGGAATGTAGGTAATGGCTTCCTGAAATAACTAAGCAAAACTGGGCATGAACATGTGACTTGCCCACGAGACTCCAAACTCCATCTTGTTGCTGTAATTTTCCATAGTAAGAACAATGGGATGCCCTCCACATGGGCAAAAGCTATAGAAGTCTCTGGAAACACCTCCATTTTGTCTTCAATCCTGCTTCTTACCTCTGGAGGAACTTTGCTACAAACTGAAGCTCTGAACAAAGGACTGAATGACCCATCCAAGCTGTGGATGTATTCCAGAGACTTGACTTAAGCCAACAGTTTATTCTATCACTGCTACAAGCCTGAACCAAGAACTTTGCCATTTTTGTATATAATTGATTCCTTTAACCAATTTTAACTCACCTTTTTTTCGTTCTTTTTATGAATAAACCTTTAGATTTTAGATACTAAAGGATTGGCATCATTGTGATTTTTTGGGAAGATCTAAGATATATATTGACCTGTGTGTGTGGCTGGTCTTTTGGGATCAGAAGAACCTTTCATTTGATGAGACTAGTTGTAAAGAACCACTCATCTCTGAAACCAGTGTTTTTGGTGGTGATATAAGAACTGGAATGCCCAAGGAAACTGCTTTTATGACTCCTTGTTAGACAGTGTGGTGAAAAATAAATTTACTTTTGTTGCTGGTTTGGTATATCCTATGGGGTATTCTGTGGGGGTATATCCCATGGTATATCCTATGGGGGATTAGCCACCAGTCTTGGTGTGTATCTGCCCATTTCTCAGCAGTTCATCCTGAATTTGGCTTCCTCAGTTGTGACCCACTGAAGCACGGTTACAGTGAGAACTAGTGTCTATAGGCTACCCAGGGTCCCAATACGGTCACTGGGATGGTACTCAAGGATGTCCATATAAGTGGGTGGGTCTTGCCTGTCATGTCAATATTGTGGCTCTGCAAATGTTTCTAGGTGATTGGTCCCTTGACATTCCCCTAGGGAGCTTTGCACAGAGAGAAGATATATTATCATCATTGCCCTCTTCTTCTTCGTTTGATAGAGGTGGAGCAAATCACGGGGCCAATGGTGAGTGTCTCGGTACCATGTGGGTTTCAGGAGACCAAGATGTGGTCAGTACCATGATGCTGGTACCGAGTAGCAGGGATTCCAGTGTTTCTAAGAGAAATGGAATTCCTGTGGTACCATAGTGGTGATCCATACCGACAGAGTTAAGGGAGTCAGCGGCACCTGTAGTCGTCTGTGGTCCAATGATCAGCCAGAAGATGGCGCTTTGGTTTTTTGCGTGGAAGTGTAAGGCTCCACATGCATTACCTTCTATAATGCCTCAAAATGGTAGATGCATCAAACAGAGACAAATTGAATAAACTACTGTTCTACTGTTTCACCAGAACATTCTCCTTAAAATAATTATATACAATAAAAGCAATGCAGGGAATATTAATTCTGGAAAATGTTATGTTAAATTAAAATATGCCATCTGCACAGATGGTCCTCTCCGATAGAATGTGCCCTGGTTCTGCAACCTTTACTCATGCAAACAGTCCTATCAAAATCAACAGGTTTACTCCTGGAACAAGTGCTACTCACATGAGAAAAGATAACAGGATCAGGCTCTTAAGTAACATAGCCTTTAGTTCACATTGCATTTCCTTCACTTGTATCCGTCAAGACTCATGCACTTTAAGGACTATTGATACCATGGAGTCATTAATATTGTGTGCTCGTAGTCAAACTGCTCTTTATAACTTGAGTAAGGTGTGGTTATATTTAGAGAGAAATATTCTGATAAAAATCATAAGACTGTTGTGACAAAGTTCCTCCTCCACCTTGGTGGGTCCTGCGCTTATTGGCGGATTTCTTCACCTCAGTGATCTTCCCTTCTTGTGGAACCCACAGTCTGAGTCAGCTCCTCCTGTGTCTGATCAGGAGTTGGGAGGTTTGGGGGGAACCCAGGCCCACCCTCTACTCCGGGTTCCAGCCCAGGGCCCTGTGGATCGCAGCTGTCTTAGTCCTCCTTACAGTTGCAGGCAGCTACAACTCCCCTGGGCTACTTCCTGGCCTCCTCCAACACTTTTATCCTCACCACAGGACCTTCTCCTGGTGTCTGACAATGCTTGCCCTCCTCAATCCTCCAGCAGTATTACTCTCTCTCACTCTCAGCTCCTTTTCCTTCCTGCTCCCAGCTCCTCACACACTTCCTTCTCCTCTGGGCTCCACATTTGCCCTGACTAGGAGTGAGCTCCTTTTTAAAGCCAGTGCCTGATTAGCCTGCCTTGATTGGCTGCGTGTCTCTAACTTAAATGTAGCTATCTCTACGACTGCTAGAAAGATCTTAATTGGCTCCAGGTGCCTTGATTAACCTGGAGCAACTGCCATTTGGTTACTAGGGTACTAGGGATTTGTTTAGCCTGGGGCTAACATACCTGTCGCTCAGTACTTTACTGTAGCCATCTGGCCTTGCCCCATCACACTGTATAAATTAAAAACTTAAACTAGTGTCTCCCATTTGTCTTAGCTTTAAGACTTGGTTGTATTAGAGGAACCACAATTCCAAGGAGAAATGCTATACTAATATTTCTGTCATCACGGTCTGGGGTTGACTATAAGTGGTGAATTGTTAGACTCCAACCATCTATAGTTAATCACTATTTTGAAAAATTCAAGATCCAAAAGAGTAGGCAAGTAGGGAGTGATCTCAACAGTCACAGGCAAAGAAGACGCTTTCTGCAGCAAAGTACAGCAACGAAAACATTGCAGCAGGCTATGGAAAGCCTGCATGTTCATCCTTTCATAGAAAATGTGATTATAATGGCAAAGAAAAAAAATATGTCCAGTGGCAGAGATAAAGGAAGCCATTCAGTTACCTAGGCCAGCTTCACAGAATACAAATAATGCAATAATAATGTCAACAGGCAGGTTTTTAAGCTAATAGATACTATTAAAAAGTGGTTATTTTGAGGGGAGAGGAAGAAATCAAACTGTGATTGTGTGTGTGTCTGAGCTCAGCAACAGATGTGTCAAACAACTTATCCCAACGATGAGGAGTTAATTGATTCTATAAATAGTATCATGTAGATAGAAACACAAAGCTACTTAATCTCAGATCCAAAGAACACAGTCTAGCTTTGTTTATCCATAAAATTATTTGCATTCGAGGGAGGCAGAGTGGTTCAGGTGTTCTACATGCAGATAAACACAGACCTAATTTGATTTGAGGCTATTGAGATATCTGCTTTCTTTTATGTTGTAGAAGTTCAGGGCTCTTTGTGATCTGTAGATTACAGTGGAAGAAAGGCTAGTTCCAATAAAACTGTGTACATACATTCTTGACTAACAACAAAAGTCTTGCAGTTCTAGTGCTCTGTTCTCAGTGAATTTATAAGGGCAACTCCCACTAATGCTTATGAAAGTAGTGCAAATGTATCAAAGCAGAAAAGATTTTTTTTTTTACAAGTCTGAATCAAATAAATATCTGCCATGGTGTTTCTCCCCCATGAACCAATTTGTATTGCCAGAAAAATTGTTGTCCTGCAGAGTTCAGAACATGTTTTTCTAGTGGCTCTTTTTGCCAGAGGAAAAAATATATCCCTTTTTCTGTTTCTCTGAACGCGTATCTTGTTTTTTAAATCTCTCCCCCACCTTCCTATGGAATGTGTGGCTTCTTCGCCACCTCTTCAGGGGGTCTGAAAAAACAGGTACAAATAATACCTCTGACAGAACAAAAGTCAATATTCATGCTTAGAATTCCTGAAGCTACAAAATCGAGCCAATCTTAACTGCTTACCAACTCCTGCAGCGGTACTCTCCCTTATGGCAGCTTCTCTCTCACTGAGAAATAGGAACAAATTGAGATCTCATGTTATTTTAAACCAGGCAAATGCCACTGAAGTCAGTTACATCAGCATAAAGTTAGGGTGAAAACAGAATGAGACCCAATAGCTCTTATTCTCTCCAGGAACTGTCTGTCCCATTCTAAGGGACACATCTACACTGGAGCTGGAGGTGTACTTTCCAGCTTGGGTAGACACATACAGATCAGTGCTTTACTCGTCTTCCATAATCTTATGGGCCAAATTCAGAGTTGGGGAAAGTAGTCAATACAGATGCATCTGTTTACCACACATCTCAGTTTAGCCATGTAAATGTAAAGTACAATCCAGTTCTCCTTGGACAACACTGCAGCTTTTTTGTTTCACAAGGCAAATATATATTTGACAACTAATGAATAATATGTGCAAGAAGCAAATGTACTCAGCTCACTAGACAACTCAAATAATCAGCCTGTTCATGCACAAGCATTCAAAAGCAGGAAAAACAGATACATTTTAACAACAGTCTCAGAGACTCATCATTTCATATGATGGATTCTGGCACATAAATGTCTTGTTAACACTGCCAACAGAGTAGTCTTTGTTACAGACAATGACAACATCCTGGTCCAGAGTCTAGCTGCCTGTCTGAGGAGCAGAAACAGTGTCATGAATCCTGCCAAGTAACTTCTCTGCTCTGGGAAACAAGACATTGGTGGCTCCTGGAAGCAGGGACTTAGCACTTGATCTTCCAAGCACAGGGCCACGGTCTGCTCTACATATTGATGCACTGACTTGAGCATTGCACCAAAAGCAGAATTTAGCCTTCAGAGAATAACATTATGCCTTGTTCGTACAATTTGGCAAGTCAAAGAGCCATAGTGATCTCACAGATCAGTGTAGGCTCAAATAAATGCCCTGAAAAAATGCCCTGAACTTCCACACATCCTTCACTAATGCAGGATGTGTCTGGTACTTGAGTGAAACATAGGTATGCTCCAATGCTTAGGCTGCAAAATATTACACTCAAGACACTTAGCCAGAAACAATTTTTATTATAGGCAGCGCAGGTAATGATTCCAGTAGTTAAAACTGCCTGACACTTTCATTTTAAGACCCCTTTTTTAAGAGCTTCTAGCTTTGCCAAACTTTATGCATTTGGACTGAAGTTTTCCATGCCAAGTGTCTGCCTCAGGTAGGGTTGCCAGGTGTCAAGTTTTCAACCACAAAATCTAGTCAAAAAGGGGACCTGGCAGTGTCCGGTTACCAGAGTTACTGCAATCAGTCTCACCGCAAAGATGGTGGGAAGAGCAGCAGCGCTGGAGGCGCTGCTCAGCTGCTGATGGAGAGAGCTGGCTGGCTCCTGGACCTGGTCCAGCCTCTCTGGTGGAAAGGTAGGAACTGGGCTGCCACCACCTGTCCGCCCTCCCTGCCCCACCACTGTGCCCTGATTTCCCAGCCCCGCCCCTCACTCTGAGGACTGACACACCCCCTCTCCATCCCGCTGTGCCCTTAGAGAAAGGTGCAAAGAAAAAAAATCCCAGTGCACTTATGGGGTTCCCAAGTACAGTCAACAGTTAGAGGTTTGCTCATGCCCCAAACCATGAAGGTTCATAGCCTTTAGATATCCCCTCCACTGGGCTCCCAGAGATGTACAGATTCTTGCCACTCCACCAGCATGAACAGAGTAAAATTGTCACTTATCTCCAACATGGCCAGATCCCCACATTATGCAGAAGAGTGCAACACGCTTTGAAGATGCAATTGAGGATGTAAAAAATCCAAAAAAAACCCCCACAATCCATTTCTCTCACTAATTGGATCAGGAATATTTAACGCAAGTTTGACTTTTCAGACAGTGCCCAACTGCATTTTATTAATCTATCTGATTTTTAACTCAATTTAAAAACAGCTATCCTTATAGAGAACATCACTAGAAATATGTAGAACTGAATTTGTAGTACTGTGGGAAATAGCCTCACTCTTTTTATAAATAACGTTATATAAATGTCTTAAGCCCCACTTGCGGTTGTATAGTACATAATAATGTAACTGCTGGTCATGTTGCCATGAAGAAAATGCTCCTTCAGATGATGATTTAGTGTGCTGAACGAACCATGCATTTTGGTACTCCTGTTATGCCTGGTGAATACAGAGGTGGGGCAGGGCCTTCTAGTTTTCAGCAAATAAAAGATTGGCAACCCTCACTTCAGGCTGAATTTTTTTGTTTGAATAATTTCAGCTACCATAGTCCAGGCATTTCTCAGATTGAGGTTAAAGGGAAATAAGTTGTTTTGCCCATGCTACAGCCATTTGTTAGAACTCTGGTGCCTCCACACTTTGGAACAGGGACTTCAAATTTGGAGGAGGTTGCCCTAGTGTCAAGGATGTATCTTTTTTTCTGTCTGGGAACACCTGCCCAAATTTGGCCAAATTATGAGCCTCTGAAAATCTCAGTTCACACATGCTCAGTAGAGACTAGTTGGAGTTACGTTCTCCGAGTATTTCACTTTCACTGGGCATGCTCCCATGCCAGGGCAGCAGGGGCTGAGCAGGACCTTTCCCTGCAATTGTTCCTCCTGGCTATCAGGCACCATTGGGGTGCTAAACAGAAAGTGAAAGACAAAAGACTGTCTCTCCTGCATTCTCAATGCTCCTGCTGCTGGCACCCATGCAGCAAAGACAAGAAGGGGGAGGAAGGGTAGATAACTCAAGACTCTCACAGTCTCATAACCACAAGGTTGTATGGGCAACCTGAACTCTGGTATTTTGCAATGTTTGGATGCGTGACTTTGCAACCTAATTGTTCTTTTAATATCATTTTTTGTATGTAATATAGATATAAACATGTATAAACGTACGTTTATAAATACATACACAAATTTGCCAGGTTTATTTCTGGCTACATGTTTGTACTCTAGGCACACAATCCTAATCCCTCCCATACTTACATACAATTAGTCAGTTAAAATTGGGATATATTTTAAAGAATCACCACAACAACCTTCCCTAAAAGCACAGGCCAGCCCTGTGCACAGTGGTGTAATCATGGTGGATGTGTTTGCCACATTCCTGTTTGGGATGTGCAATATATGCAATGTGGGGAAATTGTTCCTGGAGAACTCCCATAGTCTTAGACCTACATTTTCTTTTAGCTTTGCGTGGCTCAATATTTTCAAGTTGAAATGTGTAGGTTCTCTTTCCTGTGGTGCTGAGCACCCAACAGTTACAATTCACTTCTGTGACAAAGTGGGAATGTTATGTTTTCTCTGAATAATCTGTGTGTGCCTCAGTTTCCCCTATCTTTCCCCTAGTCCTCTAAATTACTCAAGTATTTAGGTGGTGGGATAAAAGTATGTGATCACTGCAGTGACCCTACTACCTGCTGTACTGGCAGGCAACAATCGGTCCAGTGGGGTCGATTTACCACATCTAGGCTAAACGCGATAAATTGACTGCCAAGCGCTCTCCCGTCGACTCCAGTACTCCACTGGAGCGAGAGGCACAGGCAGAGTCGACAGGAGAGCATCAGCAGTTGACTCACCACAGTGAAGACAGACTCACTGTGGCGAGTAGATCTAATTCAGCTACGTTATTTGCATAGCTGAAGTTGCATAACTTAGATCGATTCCCCCCACCTCCCCAGAGTAGACCAGGCCTTAGTTTAATGGTTTTAAGTGCTATGTTTATAGAAGCTCCTGTCACTAATAAATTGGGACCATGGACCAAAGTGGGGATCAATTATAATTAAACATTGGCCTGAGCCACAGAGTACAGATCCCAGTCCAAACCACTCCAAATTTTCAGAGGCGGGTTGGATTAGAGCCTAGCTCCACTTAACCTTTTGGAAAACTCAGTTATTCCCTTCCAGGCTAATGTAGCCATACAGTGCCCTCTTTGCTTCCATAGCTCCGTTATTTGTGTATCTTAATCTCGAGGTCCTTTGATCTCCCAATGCTTTTCACAGCTGAAGCTCCCCATCAGTGGGTCGTCTTCCTTCCAGCCTAATATCTCACTAATGCCGAACCACAGCTGTTTAGAAGCAGAGATATTCAGCTTCTGGGTGACTACCTAAGATCTGCTTGAAGAAACTAGCTTTCGATTTAACCATCCCTTTTTAATAACTACTCTGTTGATGCTTATGCTGAGGAGTGGGAAAAGTTTTACATTTTGCTTTTACTGTCTAGCCACTTCAAATGTTTAATAATAAATTCTCTCCACTATTACACCAAAAACCTAGGCTGTTTAAACAGGTTTTTAGCTATAATAAACATATATTTTAACTCATTTTTATTAAGTTTACATAAGTAATAGAGATAAGTGGCAAAGAAAATCCAAGCACTAAGTGCAAAATAAACTCCTCAGAACCCTTCCTACAAAGAATTTGAGAACTTTAATATGAATTACATACATCTCCAGCTTTGACACATAAACCAAAGATAATGTTTAGCGAAAATAATAAAATGCGAAGGGGAAGCAGTAAAATCAGAAATGTGATATGAAACTCGGTAATTTAGAGAACTGAGAGAGCTATTTCAGAGTCAAGTTATTTTTAGAAAAATGTTTGGCTAAGGCTTTAATTCACCTAGACCGAGAGAAGGAAAACAGTGCATAGAATGGAATAATATTTCAGGAAAACAAACAGAAACTACTTTAATATTTGATGTACTGTTGTTGCTGAATAATCGAATTTTTGAAGCACAAGCACTGAGATTAAAAACATACAGGAAGCTGAAATCACAATAGCTGAGAATGTTAGTGCTACTACTTTAACTAGTCTGTCGGACAAAGGGTGTGGCTTTTGGTTTCTTTTCCACTTGTTTCAACTCTCACACTAATCAGAGTCGGGTCCTGATTTCAAAACTATCATTTTGGGATTGACTCAGCAACAGTTTGGAGCTCTGTTACCTCAGTTTTAAATGACTTCACCAGGGCCAGGTTTAGGCACAGGGTAGACATCTCTGTGAAGGGCACAAGAAAAGACCATCTTGCCTAAGAGACACTGTACTTCACCCCCCTGGAAGCATGCCTGCAGGAGCAGGTCACACAGGCAGAGGACATATTACCACCCTAGCAAGGGTGAATGGAAGATAAATGGGGAAGTTTCAGAGGAGAGAGGTAGGAAACTGGGAATGAGAAGAGATGAGCACTTCAGGAAACCAGCCAGGGTGGAATCAAGGAAGAACATGCTGGTAAGGAATGTTCTTGCCTAGGGTTTGAATTTCATCATCACCCCTGGCTCAGTTACTACAGACCTTCTGAACCAAAAATTGAAATGATAGTCTATTTTGTTTGTCTCACAGATCTTGGATTTTCACCTTCACTACAACCTCCCCTTCCTCCTCTCATCCACTTTTACAGGGCTGCCCTGGTAACAGATTTAGGGTCTTTAATCGTGTAAGAACTAATGAATTTTAAAAAAGGAACAAAAAGAGAATTAAACTTAAAACTAAAAAAGGTCTTAATGAATTAAAACCCTTAAATGGTATAAAAGCAGAAAATTATACAAAAGGAACAGAGTTTAATCAAGTGCAGAAATACAATACCTTTTGTACAGTCCCCTTCTTGTAGTTGCTTTGAAAGAAAAGTTCTCCCTTGGTATTAAGGCCAGGGAATATCTGATGATAACTGTATCTGTCAGAAAAAGAAAGATTTATTATTCTGTGCCAGGAGAGGGAACAACTATGTTTACATAATGAATGAAATTTATGTAGTAAAAACCTTTCAATTTTCAGCCTCCTTGATTCCTCCCTGCTTTTGTGCACAGATGTGAATTGGTGCTTCTGAATTACAGGGGAGGGCAGGAAGCACAGGGGAGGCACAGGAGGGAACGCTGCCTCAAAAGTCTGTTTCCCCCACCCCCGGACTCCATGGAGTCTAAGCTCAGTAGAAGGGATATACTTGGGGAAGTAGATAGTCAAGCTCCCTTCAATTCTCTTACAACATACGATAAATTGCTGTAGAATAAGTCTGTTGTGATGTAGGCTGTTGTCCCCTACCCTGGGGTGGAAACATCAGAAGATTGCAGGAGCACCTGGCATAATGATTCCTGCAAGAACCAGACTGTCAAGCACCTAATAGAGCCAGGTGGCAGGATATTGGCTAGGAGCCTCCATGAAGATAGATATCCCTTTCTTCTGGAGGATCCCTGAGATTCATTGACTTGGGAACATGAAAATGTGGGTTTCACAATGGTGGGAAACAAACACCAACCTCCTCAAAACATGAGAGTTCTAACTTGGTTTTTCTACTCCATTAGACGAGTTGTTCCCACCTAGGAGAAAACAGCCCACTTAAAAACCATGTATCAATATCAGCAGCTTTGAAAATATCTTTTATAGACAGTACAAGCCTAACAGTGTTTTTCATGGCTGTGGTTAAACATTCCTGCTGTCCTGTAAAGGATGTGACTAAGACTCCATTGCACTGTAATGAAAGATTCTTTTCTTCCTACCTGAACTGAAAACATTAATATCTGGCTATATTGTTTGGAAATTCTAGTTTGTGCAAAACTCAGACACAGATCAAAAAGGGCATGTATTATTTCAATTTCAGGAAAAATTTACCTTGGTTCAGTATCCCAATTCTGAGAAAGCTAATCTAGAACCAGTATGGAGGCAAGCAGCTACTCCAATAGTGCATCAGTTCTTCAGCTACTCAATTTACACACAGGTAGAAGAAAGAACCCCAAAAAAGGATGGAGTGGAGGGTGTCAGTGCTTTCCGATTAAATGTTGTACAGCAATTATTAATTTGTAGGGCAGAAACACCACGTGGCCCCCAACAGAAAGAAACTCATTCTCCTCAATGGGGAAAGGGCTGGGCTTTGAATGTTGATTTTAGATAAGCTTTAACCTCTCTCCTTTTGTTTGAACTTAAGTAGTATTTATTTTATAACTAGACAATGCCCAGGAATTTCAGATGTAAACAAGTAACTCACACCAAGCCTCCTTGAGAACTGCATCTCCATTCTTCTTCCCTGCTTCTTCAGCCAAGTGCACTCAGACCAGACAACTCCCCAGACTACCCTTTCTTGATTTCTCACATTCTACAGCCTATCCTCAATACCAGATACACACATATGCTCCTTATAGTTCCATTCTATAGCCACCTCCTTAGCTTTACACCCTGGCTGCAATCTGAAGGGAGAGAAGGTAGGTAAGTAGATTAAGGCCTGGTCTACACTGCTCAGTTAGGTCAATGCAAACCAGCTATGCCGATTTAATAAAACCATCTTCTCCAGCAGCGTAGAGTCAGAGTGAATGTAGTTTGGTCAACAGTGCAAGTGTTGACACTGGTTACTTATGTTGACCATTATTGGGCTCCAGCAGCTGTCCCACAATGCCATACACCAACTGCTCTGGGATCAGGTAGACCCTACTTATGGCTCTGTGAACTTTTGAAAATCCTTTTCCTGATTTCCCAGCTTGGCAAGCACACCTAGCAGCTCTCCATTGTTGTTTATAGCCACCCAGCTGACCATGCTGGTTATATGCTCCAGATGTGCTCCTGCCAAATACTGGATCTTCTGGGCCTGTGGAGAGAAGAGGCTGTGTAGGCACAACTCTGAACCAGCCATAGAAAGGTGGACATCTAAGAGCACATTGCTTGGGGGTTGAAGGAGAAGAGCTATGATAGGAACCAGCAGCAGAGCTGCAAGAAAGCAAAGGAGCTGCAGCAGATATACCAGAAGCCTATGGAAGCCAACAACTGAGCCAGTGCCGAAACACAGACCTGCTGCTTTTACAAATAGCTGCATGCCACTCTCAGCGGAGACTAAAGTACCATCTCCAACAGCACCATGGATACTTTCAAGGAGCCCGAGTCACTGTCTCCTACTGTGAACAGCAAGGAGGAGATGGACAAAGAAGAGGAGTATGGGAAACAGACGACCATGAAATCCAGCTGTGCAACAAGCCAGGACCTGTTTTTGACTCCCCCACAGTCCAGCCAATCCCACCAGTCTAGCCCAGATGAGCCAGATGCAGAGCAAGGACCTCTGGTAAGTATGCAGTTTACTTTGAAATTACAGGAACGGCACCCACAAAGCAGGAGGACAAGTCTTTTGATGCACTCGTTTTTATTTGTGATAGAAGAGGTAGAGGAACAACCAAGAGAGGTAGAGTTGCTATCTGCTTTTCATTTCCCACTACAGTTAGGCAGTGGGGGCCATACAGAGCAGTTTTCTTATGTGCACCAGGAGGTCCCAAGAATCCTCCATAGAGATCTCGATGAAACATTCATGGATGTA
Source organism: Chelonoidis abingdonii (assembly GCF_003597395.2). NCBI lineage: Eukaryota > Metazoa > Chordata > Testudines > Testudinidae > Chelonoidis > Chelonoidis abingdonii. The sequence continues at coordinate 16,851,285 of NC_133790.1, read as the reverse complement.
CTCTGCAATCCTCTGCCAAAGGTTTCCGAGGATGGCTGCCTTCTTCCTTCTGTCGCAGTAGGATGCTTTTCCAAGCCACTCAGCGATTACATCAGCAGGCACCACTGCAGTACACAGGCTAGCAGCATACAGGCTATGCGGTGTTGGGATGCCAGCAGCAGCTATGCGCTGTCTCTTACCCTCAGGATTGAGGTATCAGCTAAAATCACCACCATCTGTGGAGAACAGTGCCAGTAGTCCATTCCATTCCCCTGTACAACTAGAATCATGCAACTGAACTATTTCCTCCTCATTTCCCCAACCCCCAGAGGACCACACTGCTGCTGTGACTGGTGCCATGCTCAATCAATCCCAAGAAGTGAGCACATAGGTTACAACTTTTGGGGAACCAGGGGAGTGAGTTCAGCATCCTAAGTTTTTATTTCTGTTGTTAATACACTGACAATGGTACCTCTGTGTGTTGTATCTGCAGCTGCAGCCATTATAGCTTTCATGGTCCCCTCTACACACACCCGCAATGCCTGAGCCAGAAGAGGAGAAGGAAAAAGAGTACTCAGGATGGCATGTTTCAGGAGATCCTGCAAGCCAGTGCTGCATCAGAGAATGAGCACAGGGCCTGGAGGATCACCCTTGCAGACAGCCTGGAGAAGGATAGGGCGGAGAGGAGAAAGAAGCAGGAAAAGCAGAGGGACATGCAGCAGAACAGAGAGCAGAGATGCTGTAGACTCTGGTGGACTTGCAGGTTAAACAATCCCATGCTCGCCTCCATCTGCAGCCCATAAAGGACTCAATACCTCCGTATACCCCTCTCAACATTCCACGTGACGTCAGGGGTTGGTGCACTACCCCTACTACTGCATCTTGGGGGACATTAAAGACAATTATAGTTTCACATACACTGACCTATGAAAGCCACGGTTGGTGTGGGTATACCTGAAATCAGTGTTCTTTCCCCTTCATAAGTTCTGTTCCCTTAATTTATATATTTATACATTTTATTACATTTTAAATTATTATTTTTAATTGCCTGGTTTGTGTTACAGAATAAAATTCTATTTTTTTTTAACAAAATTCATCTTTATTAGTTCACAGCATATGCTGGCTGGTGCTGAGCAGGTCTGACAGCACCTGATAACCTGTTACTGCACTCTGTCACACAACTCATATCATCATTCACAAACAATATTTATAGGTGCATTGACAATGTTATATTCCTACATATACAGAAATCAGAAGATTCATGCTGGGTCACAAAAGAGCAAGGCCAGGTTCAGCACACTACTGCAACACACACAACTCTGGCTCACTATTAAAATGGTCTTTCAAAGTCTCCCTGAACCGCATAACTCCTCACTGAGCTCTTCTAACAGCCATTGTATCTTGCTGTTCAAATTCAGCAGACTGCTACTCCACCTCTGCAGAAACCTTTCCCCCTTTGCTTCACAGATATTATGCAGGACACAGCACACAGCTATAAGAATTGGGATATTTTTCTCACTGAGGTCCAACCTTATAAGTAAACCATGGCAGTGACCCTTCAAACAACCGAAGGCACATTCAACTATCATTCTGCACCTACTGAGTCTGTAGTTGAAGCGCTCCTCAGTGCTGTCAAAGGTGGCTGGTGTATGACTTCCTGAGCCAAGGAAACAAGGAGGTAGGCTAAGTTGCCCAGGATCACTATTGGCAGTTCAACATTCCCAGTGGTAATCCACCCATCAGAAAAGAAAGTCCTTACTTGCATCTTTCTGAACAAGCCTGAGTTCTTAAAGATGCATGCGTCATGCACTTCTCTGACCAGCCCACAGTGATGTCAGTAAAGCATCACCACTTGCATTACCACAGACAAGTAACCCTTTCTGTTGACGTACTTGTCTCAAGCTGATCTGATGCCAAAATAGGGATGTGTGTGCCATCTATTACCCAACTGCAGTTTGGGAACCTGACTGCTGTAAAATCATCCAGTATGTCTTGCACACGACTGAGAGTTATAGTTCTGCATAGCAGGAGGTGACTAATGGCTCTGCACACTTAAATGGTAACGACCCCTGTGGTGGATCTCCTGATTTCAAATTGATTCCTGACTAACTGGCAGCAATCTGGTGTCACAAGTTTCCACAGTGCAATTGTCACTCACTCTCAACTGTCAATGAAGCTCTCATTTTGGTGGCCCTGCACTAGAGGGCTGGAGCAAGTTCAGCACACGCATTCAGGAATGTGGTCTTGTGCATCCGAAAGTTCTGCAGCTCCTGCTCATCATCCCAAACCTACATTACGATGCGATGCCACCAGTCAGTGTTTTCTTGGGTCCAGAACCAGCACTCCACCACCTCCAGCTGCTCTGTGAATCTCACCAACAACCTTGAATTGTTTCCCACAGCAATCTAGCCTCCAAGGTATTGTCATGTTCCTGTGGCTCCTCTTGTGGCTCTGTAAATCCTGCAGGATCATGTGCCCTGTGCTAGCAATGCTCATGATAATTGCACAGAGCTGAATAGATCTATGCTTCTGAAAGAGATGACGGACACTGAGGAGGACACGCGGGTTTCTGGGATTTTGAAAAGAAGGTGCAAAAATTATGGGATACAGATGAATTTATGGGATGGAGAACACTGCATTATGGGAAGTTGGCCTCACGCTCCCAGTCACCTCTGCATGACTTGTTTCGGTCCCATCAGGCATTGCAAAAACTTCCAAAAGTCCCTGTGCTGGACGGTGGCCAGTTGCACAGTGGAATACCTACCCATGGTGCACTGCTCCTGGTGAGTACATACACCTCCAACACAAGGAGCTAGGTATGTGCATGTGCAACGATGTACTAACTGTGGTGGTTGTATGCTAAAGTAACTTAGGTCGACATAACTTTGTAGTGTAGACATGGCCTAAGTTATCTTCAGCTGAAAAATCTTGAATCCTATAATGCTAGATGTAACCAAGTAAAGATCAAAGAAAATTAAAATGATGTCTTCCATTGAATTAGCTGGTTTATTACAGTCTACTGTTAATTTTTTAAACAGGAAGCCAAGTCATGGTTTGTCTTCAGTGTAACCTATAGCAGCACAAATAACTGAGTTAACAGATTGGTTATTTCCCTTCCCTCGCCTTTTTCCTCTTTTTTGGTTGCTAGATGGGTCTATAGGAAGAAAGGTACAGTGGTTTGGGCACAAGCCTAGGCCTTGGAAGAACAAGGTTCCCATCCTTACTCCACCACAGACTTCCTGTGCGGCCTGGGTCACTTAGGGAACTGAAGCACAGAGAGGCTATGTCTACACTGCAGTAAGACATCCAGAATTGGCTTATGTCAGCTGACTCATGCTCAAGAGTCTGAGCCTAACTGTCTACACTGCAATTTTATAGCCCCGTAAGCCTGAGTCAGCTGACACCGGCCAGCCACTGGTGTTTTATTGTGGCTCAGACACACCTAGAGATAATAGCACTTCCCTATTTCGTAAGTGTGTTCAATAGCTACATACATTAAAGGTTGTGAGGCATTCAGATACTATGGCAAGGGGGGAGCATATCAGTATCTAAAAGAAAAACTTCTAGTGATCATCAAATTTACACAGTCTGCAATGTTTTGCATTTTTTTAAAAGAAGACAATTTATGTTGTTTTAAATACAAGTCTAGTGAATTGTTATGGTTTCTTTAAGCATAAATGTAGGCCTATGAATCTGATCATTAGGTATGGTAAAGACAGGTTTTACAAGGAAAGCAAGTATCCAAATGTCCTTCACTGCTGAAATACTTACACATTACATCTCCTAATAGTGTTAGATTCAGAGTAACAATATATTATATTTTAGTGTAGTAATAAGTAATGTGGCACCAGCAGAGCAATAGTAATGATATCCAAAGTAGATATTGCTGTGTTATTGGCTGGCTCCCTGCTTCCCATCCCATCTTTGGGAGATTTACCAGACATAAGTAGAAAAGAGGAGGTTTCTGATAATTCAAAGGTAAAATTTAATGACACATATTGGCAACTAAAGTAATAAATAATCTCAGTTCCCTGACTTTGTAAGATGTCCAGCAATCCAACTGTCTCCTTTGTGAGAATCCTCTTTCAAAAGTCTCTGTATTATTTCCACTCCCAGAGAAATTGAGCTCTCTGATCCTGGAATCAGTTTTGAGAGAAGTCTGACTGGCGTTCAATCTCAGGCCACATCTAGACTATGCGCTGGATCGGCGCGTTAAAATCGATTGCTCGGGGATCGAAATATTGCGTCTGGTCTGGACGCGATATCTCGATCCCAGAGCATGCTTAGATCGATTCTGGAACTCCAGCTAGACGACTGGACTTCCGGATTCGACACAGCGAGCCGCGCGGATCGATCCCGCGCAGTGAAGACGGGTGAGTAAATCGATTTTAGATATTCGATTTCAGCTACGCTATTCTCGTAGCTGAAATTGCGTATCTAAAATCGATTTAATCTCGTAGTGTAGACCTGGCCTCACTTACACTACTTTCTGTTCTGTTCTCTATCATTTAGTTACTTCTCCTCTGCTTACGCTACAGTCCATAGCCTCTGCTGAATAACAATTTAGCTGACAAAATATTCATTCCAACCTAACATAGCATTCACTTTAATGGGAACTTGATTAAGCCCTAGAGGAGGAAATGGAAAAAGCAAGAAATGTCTACAGTAAGAGAAACACATGGATTCAAGATGACAAGAGACATGGGTGCCCTGTATAACACCCAAAGAGTTGAGGGATTTTTCTTTGGGCCCATCTATCTCACAGAATAACATTAATATAGGGAGTATACTCTATCATGGGTCAGAATTAGGCATATGGACAGATCGAGCGTAGGGAAGGCCAAATTGCCACTGCATGTGCTGCACCCATCCTGTGGATAAACAGAGGACATCAGTCGCCAGGACTCCCAGTCTGGCAGTTTAAAAATCAAACCATACTGAAGCCTGTTGAGGGGTCCCTCACATTCTATTATGCTGGCTGCAACAGCACGTGGCTTCTTTTGGGAAAGGCATTTCCTCACTTCCCATCCACTAGACTGAAAATGTAGCTAGTTGTGTCTACAGAACGCCTGTAACACCAGTGACTTCAGAGGAGTTCCTTGTCATTTACACTGCTGTAATGTGAGGGGAGAAATCACTGCCAGCCTGGAGCTTGTTGATGCTCATTATAGCTTGGAGTCCTTTTTCAATTCTTGGCTGTTGTCCATTTTAATATGTGTGCGCGCGCACAGCACACACACTCCCAGCTCGGACCATATGACACTTAATAAAACAGAATCTGTACTTCATTATCAAAATGCTATACTTAAAATCTGCAATAACATCAAATATCTTACAGCACTCAGATGAGAAAGGTGGAGAAAAACCTGTAATGGCTTTTCTAATTGCTTGTTCTCTCTCACTCGTAACTAATTACCACAGTCACACTGTTACAAGATTCTTGGGTTTTTTACATTCTCTCAACCACAAATATCTACAGTATTAAAAAAAAAAAAAATTAGAGACAATTAAACCATCCCTGTGACAACAAATGCAAATAAATATTTTAAACTACAAGAACATCAAAATGCCTTGAATTGCAAAAAGGATGGGCAAATAAACATGTATGCATTAAGAACTTGTTGTCACCTTCAATGCTCTGTCCCAGCCTAGACCTCTGCCTTCATCTCCTCCTACAACTCCTTACTTTGTCCATGCTTGTTCCCTATCTCCTGTATATGGTTGCATTTATATTAAAATAACAATAAAACAAGGAAGAAGAACCATAAGGGCCATAATACAGCCAAACGTGTGGGTAGCGTGGCCTCGGATGCAGGCTACAGCTGAAGAACATACAAAATGGTAGCAAGAAGCTAGATCTCCCTATTTAAAGGTACAATATACTGAAAATAAGTCACAACAGACACAAACTATGTATACTACACCATACAGATTATAAATTGTAATATCTCACACATTCATATAATGCCTTTCATCCAGAAGAGGCAGACTCCAAGTTGTCTGATTTGCTAATACTTGTTTAATTACTGTTAAGAATTAATTTAAAAAAACATGTATTTTGTGCAACTCATGATTTTGAACTCCCTTGCAAATTCCTACTCGGTTAATTATAATGTAAATTGATGAATTAACATAGAGAAGGTCATCATAAACTAAATCAACTGATATAAACCCGGGCAAAGAATAGACAGAAAGCAGGAGCAAAACACCTAGAAGATTACAGGACACCTTAATAGTGCTTCATTCACCAGGTAAAAGTGCCTGCTGGACAGATATCCACACTTTCCAAAATAGATGTTAAGGGTGAGAGCTGTTATTACCAGTAAATTGTATATAAATATTACATAAGAAGGGAACAAAAGCACATCAGCATGCATATATGCCATAAACAAGAACCATGGCTTTTTAAAATGTCAGGACTTAAAATGCACAGCGGCCTATAAAATGTCACCCAAGTCGTTACAAGATGGCAGTGATGTTAATCATGTATTAAGGAAATGCCATCTAAATTAAGGTTGGAAAACTAAATGCACCTATTTTCTAATGCGTATTCATACAGTAATTTGCTGAAACAGTATTTTTTAGTTTAGCATATTTCTACCTTCAAGGAAAATTAAAAAGCCATCTATAACTACAAAAGCCAACACAAAGCAATGATTCATTTTAACTTAATATGACACCAGCAAATAAATTTAAACTAATCCTAGGCACTAAAGAAATTGTCAAAAAAATTGTGCATTTATAATTAAGAAGCCAAAACATTTTTGTGCTTTTTAATACTAGATCAGGACAACTTCTTCCCAACATAGAATAGAAAGCTGCTCTACAACTGACAATTTCTGGATATTTTCATATCTAAAAGGCAACATTTCCAAGTTTTGTTTTCCAATATGCCATACAGATTAGCAACTGTACACAACTTTGAGATTTGCAAAATCCACTGAGTAGCCATAATTTATAAATTTCAAACTATTTAATGCTAATATACAATAATCTTTCTGTGAAGAAACTGCTGAAGGCTGAGATTACCATCTTTGTAAGGTTACTGATTACAAACAGAAGACATCTAGAAATTGAAAAGCAAATAGATCTTTTATGCATAATGTACATGAGACATAGTAATGTTTTAATAAGCAAGTTCAAATAATTATATATAAAAACAAAACTGTGTAAACAAGATTCCTAAATAAATCTTGAGGGAGGCAATTAAACTATACTTTAATATCTTTTCTAAGAAAATGTAATTTAAATTTTACAACCTCATATGCATAAGGGTTCATCAGGCCAATTAAATTAAAATGTAACATCTGATCACCTTTTATGCAAATTTTTAAAAGAAGTTTAATTATACTATATGCTAATATTAAGTTTCATTTAATTTAGTTGATGAATTACCCAATTTTGATGCCCAGTAAATATACCCCAATCCAGAAATATAATTCTTTATGGTATAACCAGATCCTTCTATAGAGGTGCACAAAAAATGTATTACATTTTCTGGAAGGATCACTTTTCACTCCCATTTAAATTATAATCAAATTATAACCAAAGACCTGTTGTTATTTCAGTGGGAGTTTTGCCTCAGTAAGAATTGCAGGATCAGGCCTCTAATGACTACTTAGCAAGTTCAGGCCAACAACACAGAACATCAGCAGCTTTCATACATGAATTCTTTTTCTCTTTACCAAAAGACGTGTAAATAGGAGTTTCTCAGTCTGTATGAGCGACATTCTGAATTCCTGCCCAACTCACAAGTAGGCCAGCCTTGCACAGCATGGATGTCAGCCTGGAGTGTGTAGCTCATAAAGGGAACATACACTCCTTGAGGGGATTTTGGCTACTGGACCTGAGTAGTTAAGGACCCAAAGGTACCGGAGGGATTTCAAAAGTCATGGGGCAAAGAAACCAAAATGGGCCAAATCTGAGTGGCACTGCAATCCTGTGCACCAGGAGGCAACATGATTCATGCACATCTGGACTGGCCACCCTTCCATCATGACAGCCACCCCTCTACTGTAACAAAGGTGTGGCCAAGCCAAATTTGAGTGAGTGGCATTGCAACCTGGTGCCTTTGGGTCATAGTACTGCTCAAATTTGGCCCACTCGCCCCTCCCTCATGCCAGCAGGTAAGGGGTTCCATTGTTATGCCACTCAGTTTTATTGAGGTGCCCAGAGGGGAGCCCAGGCTCCTGTCTCCCACCCCATCTCATTGTGCCCATTGCGGGATTATGTTCTCAAAAGTGTTATGGGAATGTCCTCATTTAAAAAGGAAATGGGCAAATGCTCTTTACCCTCACCCCCACGCCCAATATATCTCCCTCTGCCTCTGTTCCATCCCAAACCCAGCTTCCACCACAGCACAGACATTCCCATGGAGACTGCTCCAAGGCAAGCAGGGCATGCACTGTAGTACTCTGAGCTAACTTCAAAAAGTTTGTATCTTGGTTTAAAAGAATATTAAGATCTATCAGACTCCCACTCCCTCTCTGTACTACACTGAACCCCTGCCCCAAGCTTCCCCTTCCTCCAGCAAGCCAAGATCCCCTCTTTACACAGCTATTATACTCCAGTGACCACAGGCCTCCCCTCCAAATGTTAATGCACCTACCCCAACCCTTCATACCTTTGAAGATCCCACTGCAGAACTTAGTAGTTCTAGCTGACTTTTTGCTAGGCCATGGCCATCGTGCTCAGCACACGTTGAGCCGTGAAGGAGAACCAGTGTGTAATGGACAGATATGAGGAGGGCAAAAAGGCATTCTTGAGAGGTTGTAATGGGGAAACAGTGTAGGTTCATTCAGGGAACTATGAAGTCTATGCTTGTATAAGCACATTCATTCCTAATCCAGTGTTTTTTATCTGAAATGAACTACTCATATGCCAAAATGTTATTATAGAAACATCACCATGTGGAAGTTTTAATAAGTAACAACTTCCAAACAAATTAAAAAATATACTTGCCAAGAACATGCAGCACTGAAAATCATTCCTCTGGAATACGCTCTCCACAGAATGTCACATTCAATAAGATTTTGTCATGAACAGTTAGTCAATTCATAAGATGAATTTAACCACTTGTGAGAGACCTGAGTATAAATGTTTAATTTTATTTTATTTTAACAGATTACATATTTCTTTGCTCTTTTCAACAAAACATCATTTAAAACAGCTTGCTCAGATCTCAACACAAATGTAACACTAGAGCCATAAATTTAAATTTCAATATAAGAATTATTGTAACTTTGTAGAATAGAAATAACAAGTCATGAAGTAGATATATGATTCATGGTGCTCTGCAATAAAACCAATCATTTACTAAAAGAATAATAATTCTAGCAACTTTTCATCTTCAAGATAGATAAACAAATACACTGTCTCATAAGTGAGAGAAACAGAGTTGCTTTACATGATCAATCTCAATTTGAAAAGTTTCTGCTGATGATCAAATACCACTTTAAAAACATTGTTTTAAATTCACTGTGGAAACTGCACAGCATCTCAATTACCCCAGTAGTATCCACTCATCCCCCCAGCAGGAAAATCCTGCTTTTTTTGCATGGCCAGTTGATTTCCTGGTGAGCAAAGGGCTTTTAACTCCACCCTACTCAGCTCATCAGCCAATCCAGAAGCCCAATTGATGTTTAGGGGAGAGAAGTGGCTTCAGAGCCTGTCTCCCTAAGTCAGGGTTATAGCCTATGCACTCTGGCAGTACCAAGTGCAGGACAGATAGAGAATGAGAAGGAGAGAAAACTAGAGCAGAAAGAACCAAATAAAAATGTCAAATGTGGACATAGGAGGGAGTGAAAAGGAAAGAAACAAGTTGTTTAGTTTTAGGGTGGATGTCCAAGTTCACCACTGACTGCAGGAGGCAAAGCTCCACTGATTCCAGCAGTGAATTCTGCCCACCAGTGTATTTGAGTTTCTTGCAATTAACAAACCAGTTCACTGTAATTTAATTAAATTGGTAGCCAAATGGAATCATGGTGGCCATTTCAAAAGGTTTTTATAAGGAATAGTAAGATTTCTCCTAGAGAAAAAGGGAAATGTAATATATTTGTGTCACCAACTATTCAAATAATTGCTTTGAAAGATTTACTGTATAAGTGAAGACAAGAAGTAGGAAGAGGCTTCAGATATCTCCCCCAGAAGACAGATATCTCAGAGAAATCTGGATTTTTCAATAGTAAACTCTAAAAAGGAAATCTTTGCAACAATTTTAATTTACAAAGAAAACTGTGATTTCCAATCCATTCCTTATTGTATTCTAACAACCCAGATTAGCTGCTATAAAACCATACAATGCTGTAACAATTTCTTTATAATTACAATAACCAGAAGCACTCTACAGTCAACATTGTCATACGTTTCTGTGTTTATCTGACATCCTTCTAGAATTTTAATTATGCTGTACTGGCTGCCAGTGGCTAACATCTACCAGCTTAGCAATTAAGCTGGCAAGGTCTCAGCTCTGAACAAAAGGCAGCTACCAGATATTTTATTTGGCTGGATTACTTCTTGCTTAAAGTATGTACTAAAAATATCAAGTTCTTTTCTTCCATACACAAAAGGAAGAAAGGACTCCCCAAATTATCTTGGGAGGGAGTGTGAACATTTGACAATTAACAGCATTTTATGAGTTAAATTAAAAAAGTCTGTCTTACCTTAAGAACTGTATTCTGTTTCAAAGTTACATTAGGACTAAGTAATATTATTAATAATTATAGTCTACGATAGCATTAATTACTGTTACAATAGTACCCAACAGCCCCAATTAACGTAGCTCCCCCGCCATACTATACATCTTACAAAAACATAGTAAAGAGGCGGTCCCTACATTCCCATTGTTTTCTAAACAGACAAGAGACAAAGGGTAGAAGAAAGGAATGCAACATAGAAGCAGAAGTATGGAAAATTATGGAGAGAGATTAAGAAGGTTGCTGAAGGTCGAAGACAGGCATAAATTTAACCCAGATTTTCCAATTCACAACCCTGCCTTAATCACAAAACCATCCCTTTCTCTCTTATAAAAACTGATAGAACAAGGCCTCAGCCTCATTACCACCGCTTATAGTTACCTATGTCAAGCAGCATTTTTTAGCACAATTGAAGAAAACAGGCAATTAACAGTTACAAAGCTGATATCAAGGCAGTGGAATCCAGCTCACTTTTTCAAAGGTCAGCTGGCCTAACTTTAGTGCCAAGAGTGAGTGACTGTGTGTATGTGGGGGGACAATGGTCAAATCAACATGAGCATCTCCATGGAGGAGAACAAGGAGCACTGTGCTTGTCACAAGGAACTTTACAGAAACATGTCCCAGTTGGACCAATTGCAAACATGCCAGAAGTAACAGACACTTATAAAATCCAAAGGCAGTATTGATAACTGTGAGTTGGATCATTTCAAGTGCCCTTTCCAAACTCCCCGTAAAGTGTTGCCTGATCAATCATCTTACTATCAGGGGAGGATATTCTGCCACTGAATTCTGGGCAGATAAATGTTACAAGCATGTGAATGTTGTCATCCAAGGAACTGAAAGAGATAATACTAGTTTCATTTATTTAACACTATATATTTACAGACATTGACTGGAAAGGTGATGTGATGTTCACATGAAGGGACGCAAGAGGCAAATTCTGTCTTGGACTTCTTCAGTCATACACACAGAGCAGCATTATATTAGCACAGATTAAAATCACTAATATAAACGGTCCCACAGAGAAAGGTGAAAAGTAAAGATGAAATGCTGTAGCACTCTACACTGAAAAACAACTGCCAGAAAAAGGAGTTCTAAATATCATCCAACCACTAAGCTCTATGAATATAAAAGAAATGGCTAGATGGATACATAAGGAAAGAAGAAATCAATCATTTATAGTTGCTATATATCAAAGCTTACTAACCCTTACTGACAAACCAAACCACATACACAACAAAAGAAAGCTTACTAAAAGAGAATACACGAAACATATTTGTGTTCCAAGTCCAGAACGTGTGTAAGCAATATGTTTAATTTCTAATATGATCAAACTGCTGGGCAGTTACTGTAGGCTACTTAAAGGGAAGCTATCACATTAAGATATTTGGCATAGCTTTGTTCAACTACTTTTTATAACAGAAAGAGTTACTAAAATGGATCAGGATATATTAGTTCCCAGGTATGCAAATATCCAGATCTTAAAGAAATAAAATATGGAATCACTGAAAATATGATGTTGATTGGACTGTTAAAATATATTATCTACTGAAAAAAATACATAAACATGTCTGGTTTTCTAACACAGGGGTTCTCAACCTTTTTCTTTCTGAGGCTTCCCCACTCCATGCTATAAAAACTCCACGGTCCAGCTGTGCCACAACAACTGTTTTTCTGCATATAAAAGCCAGGGCTGGCGTTAGGGGGTAGCAAGGAAGGCAATTGCCTGGGGCCTCACACCATAGGGGGCAACACAAAGCTAAGTTGCTCAGACTTTAGCTTCAGTCCCAGGTGATGGAGTTTGGGGCCCCGGGCTGCAGTCCCACATGGCGGAGCTTTGGCTTTCTGCCCGGACCCTAGTGAGTCTAACACCAGCCATGCTTGGTGCATCTCCTGAAACCTGCTTGTGGTCCCCCAGGGCTCCCCGGACCCCTGGTTGAGACCCACTGTTCTAACAGATTCTCGGGTTAGGAAGGGCCGGTGCAAGGATGTTTCGCGCCCTAGGTGAAACTTATACCTTGTGCCCCCCTCCCCCCACAGCAGCTCCCCCTCTCTGCCTTGAGGTACCCCCCTTGCGGCAGCTCCCCACCTTTCAGCCCACCTCCTCAGGCAGCTCCCCTGCCCCAGCCCACCCCTGGCCCACCTCCTCCCCAAGCACGCCCTGGTTGCTTCCCTTCTCCCACCTCCCAGGCTTGTGGCGCCAATCAGCTTAGGTACCGCAAGCCTTGGAGGTGGGAGAAGTGAAGCAGCCATGGCGTGCTCGGGATGGAGGTGGGGCAGGGAGTTCCCCTGTGTGCCCCCCACCCACTTGCTGCAGGCAGCCCTCCTCGCGTTCCCCTGCCCCAGCTCCCTCTGCCTAAATGCCAGCTGTCATAAAGCATACTTCCCAATTCTGAACCTTAGCGTCCAAAATGTGGGTGCTTGCATGAGCCTCCAAGCTTAATTACCAGCTTGGATGTGATAGCGCTGCCACCAGCCAGAAATTCCAGTGTCTGACTCACTCTGGTCTCCCCAAAACCTTTCCTGGGGAACCCCAAGACTCAGATGCCCTGAGTTTCACAACAAAGGGAAATAACCCACTTCCCTTCCCCCTCTTTCCCTCCTCCCAGATCTTCCCACCCTGGGTACACTAGGAGATTACCCTGCTTCAATTCCTTGAAACACAACACCGGAGGCATTCACGTTTCTCGTCTTTTTCCCTTTCCCCAGTCTTTCCTGAAGACGTAAATGGATCAGAGATTTCCTATCCGTCCTTTTGCTCACATAGGTAAAGAAAATTCAAAATTTTAAAAAGTAAGCTTTATATAAGAGAAAGAGAAACGATAAAATTGGTCTCCTGTATCAAGGTGACCAATAGCAGGGTCCCTGGGATTAAAGAATAACATGACTAATACAGCTATTCAAAGAATACAATTTAAACAGTCGCAGAAAACTACACACATGTAAATACAAAAACAATATAAAAACCTATATTGTCTTATACCTGTACTTACAACTGGGAAACAGAAGATTGTAAAGCCTAGAGATAGAGAGCTGACTCTCAGAGCCGAGAGAGCACAGAGACGAGACAAAGACCATACACCCAAAAATTCCCTCCCTGAGCTTTGAAAAATCCGGTTTCCTGATTGGACCTCTGGTCAGGTGTTTGGTTCCCTTTGTTAACCCTTTACAGGTAAAAGAAACATTAAACCTTAGCTATCTGTTTATGACACCAGCGGTGACCGGGGAGGCCGAAGATCCGGCCGCCACGGTCGCTGCCAAAGAAAATGGTGCCCCCCAAATCCCAGTGCCCTAGGCGACTGCCTAGGTCGCCTAAATGGTTGCACCGGCCCTGGGGTTAGGGAGTTCAGTAGCTAGAGAGTTATGCACATTTGTTGGGTTAAACAACAAAAGGAGTTCTAACCATTCATTTAAAAGGTTAAAGCAATATTACTATCTGTACCATATGTGTACAGAAGCAGGAATCTGAATACCTTGAAACAAACGTAAGCAGCGGCATTTGCTAAATTATCTCATCTACGCATTGTATTATTCATTCTGTAATAAAACTCAAAGGAAATTCACACTAAAATCAAATTACAGAAACACCACTACTCCACTTGGGCAGTGCCAGTAGATAAGCAAAGCACACATCAGCATACACTATATTCAATGGGTGAAAAACAGGTCGTCCTTATCCTGCCTGTAGTACCTTGTCATATGTATAAGCTGAAGATTTTTTGTAAGGGACACTGCCTGTAGTCTGGCTTAGGTTAGTATTGTAAGTCAATGGCAAAGCTGGAATAAAACCCGTTCCTCCTGATGCCCAGTACAGTGCCCTATCTATTGGACCATATTTCTTCCTTTCCCTTGATGGTGGATGTTATCTGATATTCATTATCTAGTTTACCTTTACAGATGTAGGAAATTTATTACATTCTTGTTGCAGATATTTTTAAACTATTTTCATAGGATCTACAAGGTTCTGTGTTCATTTGCTGGGTCAGCTATGGGAGAATAAATTAACATATTCTTAGAGCAGTGCTAACAATAATTAACCTTATTAATGTCAAGGGTTTGTTGATTTCTTAAAAAAAAAATTAGGAGGAAAATCTGTCTGCCAAATTGACAGAACTGATAAGGAAAGAATGTGTTCCAGGTTCTGAGAGGATACAAAGAACAAGAGTAAAAAAATAGAGTTATTAGAATACTTGCCAGTTCTCCTTTAACTATCAAATCACAGATCACAGGAAAATTAGCAATTATAGCAAACTGACTGTAGCTAGCTTCAATGACAGCCTGATCTTACTCTGTCCTTAACATTGCATTTTATTAACACTGGAGGCATGAACAAGAGATCAAAGACTTTTGAGAGACCAACCTAACATCCAAGTAAATATCCAGATACGAATACTGAAAAGTGCAGCACATGCCAGAAAACCTAGCATATGAAACTTACTGATATAAATTCATCTTCTGAGTGGGAAGAACACAATAAAACTAGCAAGGAATGAGCCTAGGGGATCCATGCTTTCATTCTGTCAACAGAAGCAGCAATGCCAAGTGAGAACTGGCAATATATGCCTATGCCAATGTGCATTTGGAACTAAAGGTGAAAATAGCGTCAGTAAGAGCCTGAATTGTTGTATTTATCCCTTTGAGTGCATTTCTGTCATGTGGCTGTTACAAGAACTTGCCTAGAAAGAGTATAACAAGGTTTGAAATAAGTAACTGAAACTAGAGAACTTCTGAGGATATCACTTTGGTACCTGATTCAGCTACTATGGAGACCACAGCTAGAAAAGAATACACAAGCAGGAAAAATAGCCAAGTGGACGGCTATGGCAAGATGCAGCTGATGCCATCCTACTCCACAACCCTGATAGGAAAGAAAAGAGGTGATTGCATAAGAAAGATCAATCGGAAAATAATTCTTAGAAAAATCCACACCCTAACAGATGAGTTCTTTAAAGATGCCTAGGGTTCTAGAAAACCATTAATTTCAATACAAACCAAGCATTCAAATCACATAGTTTTTTAAAAATCTCAGCCTACAATCACTAGGAACACTTCCTTCATACCAGTTAGAGCTGGGCACGTGGATGAAAAATAGTGTCTGGCACTTGGGGAGGAGGAGTACACAGACAGAGTGTTAATACTGCACATGCTCCCATGGTATAATGACCATATTTGTAATGATGAGCCAGTTTCTGCAATGCTTGATATTTTTTAAACTTCCTAGTTTAAAATAACATATAGACATAGAAGAAGTTTGTTTTCAAGAAGCTGCATGGGTTTTAAGCCACATGATAGTTATCACCTAGAATTCTGTTCGATTCCTGCTAAGTGCTCATATAACGACAAAAATCCTGTTTGTCTTAATTACACAAGCAGTAACAGAGACTGAGAAAGGAGTACTTGCTCAAGTGAGGTGAGCAGGATTCAGCCTATTGTCTAGGAAGGCTATAGGTTAGTCATTTCTGGTCTTCCCTGATCTGTGATATCCATGGGTACTTAAATGTTAATGTGGATGGCTAAATATTTAGAACCATTTTTTCAAAGTCACCTCTTATTTGGGGTGCACAAATTTAAATAAAAATTGGGCCCAATTTTCAGAGGAGTTGAGCACTTGCAGTTACCACTGATTTCAGTCAGCATTGTGGATGCTCAGCACTTCTAAAAGATAAGGTCACGTGGGTATCTCCAGTTGGACACTCAAAATCAGAGGACACTTTTGAAAATGGGTGTCAGCACATTACATACGGGTTTCTTGCAATTGGGAAGACATCTCATGACAGAGAGACATTGAATACTGAAAGGGGAAAAAACCAAATAGTTTAGCACTACCAAAATTCAGAACCGATATGGAAACAAGCTTCTGATCAGTAAACATACATCACTAATTTGCCTATGTATGTGCTAGTAGTTTCATTCTGAGATTTAACATACCATGGTTTGGTCCCAGAAAGTAAGCAAGGTCTAATTTTCTTTGTAAAGGCAACAGATCCAGATCTATTCTGGAGCACACTTTTTAAAACTAAATTTTAAATGATAAAACCGTATTACAGCATTTGCAGAAGTACATGTATCAAATATCAGAACAGACTAATTGGGTTAAATTCACTGTTGGTGTAAATGTGAGACTCCAGTGGAATTAATGCAAAGCAGGGTGAGTTTGAGGAGGATGATTCCATACCTAACCCTGATTTCTGCCAAAAATCATGGCCTGTCCACATTCCCCTCATGACAAGAGCCATGGAAGGGCATTCTAGGGTAGGACCTGGGGTCAGGAAGCATAGTCCACATTTTAATGCACACACACTGAGCTGGCAATGACCCCGCCAGCTATCTATAGAGACTATTTCATCTAAGCATTTACACCACATTCATCACCATAATTCCTAAGACTGGTTGTGATCCTGGCAGGATTAATATGTATGGAGCTAAAGAAGGTCTGAACAAATACATGATAGCACAGCTTGAAGATTATATGTGTTCATCAGTCTTGAGGTCATTGACCTTACTGGCTGGTCCAGTATTTAGTACCATGAATATACATACTAGCTCTTTCCTTTTGTTCCCCTAATAAAATAAAAATTTGAAACACAGGTCGAAATAACAAACAAAGACATGGGATTTGTTTGAAACTGTGGGCACATTATGCTGCACTGCTGATCTGTCTGCTCTGATCTCAGAGGCAAGCAGAATATTGAGATTTACAAGAGCCTTGCTGTCTAAGCACACTACTCATTACATTTCAAACCCACTCCTTGCTCACAAGAATGCAGCAAGTAAAACGGAGGCCAGTGCGACATGAGTGCCCACAAACCAGAAACAGAAGTGGCAGATCTAATTTTAGTTCTGGCAGCCCTGACAGCGTCCTTTTAACAAGCATCAAATGTGATAAAACTGATGAATAGGTCTAACTGTCAAAAGTATGGAAGCAATAATTCTGCTGCACAGATCTGATTTGCCTCTTAAATATTTATAACCTTCAAATTTAAGATACAATATGTGGCTGCACATCTGTTCTTTTAATCTGAATGAACACCCATTATTATAAACAAGTAAGCAACTTCAAGAAATAGTGTATAGTTTCATGACTGTGGTGGAACCTTGCAAGCAGGTTTAAAATATCTCTAGCAACTTCATCATTAGAAGACTCCATCAAGCTATTAATGTGCAGATGCAACTTGATGCAACTCTCTCACTACTCCTACCTGTTACTGTCCATTTTTTGTGGCATCACAGTGAAGGAATTATGAGTCCAGAGATATTGGACTAAAACCTCAACCTGAAAGGAAGATGCTGATTAAAACGGAGAAAATATCTTCACGCAAATAGCTTGGAAGTCAGGGAGATAATGAATAATAATTTTTACTTAAGCCAAGATGATGTCACAGGCTTTAGGTGCTTTACAAGTTTTAAATATAGAAAATAAAATGGATACTATGAGTACAATATATAATATAATGATAACATAACAGTCCTGCAAAATTGACATGAAACTTTACCTCCCGAGGCACAAAATCTACCCGCCTGCATTTTACCGTGATGACTGATGGTAATGCAAAAACTAATGATATTTTACTTGCCTGTCAAAAAAAATTTAATCACCTTAAGTGAGTAGGCACACAGAATTTTGCATGGCTGCAATATATTGGACTGCCCATACAATGTCACAGTGCTAATATTTACCCATCACTTGCTGGAAGAGTCTCTGCAGCTTGAGGTCTTCAAACCACAATTTGAGGACTTCAGTAACTCAGACATAGGTTAGGGATTTGTTACTGAAGTGGATGGGTGAGATTCTGTGGCCTGCATTGTGCAGGAGGTCAGACTAGATGATCATAATGGTCCCTTCTGACCTTAAAGTCTATGAGGCTATGAGTCTATAAAGCAAGCTGCCATAATCTCTAATCCTCAACTCTCTCCCTTCTCCAAAGGACCAATGGGGGAAAAAGTAGATGGGCTTTGCACTGTGCCTGGAAGAAATGAGGAAAACAAGTCACTGAAAACATGTTTATACCAGCTGGCTCTGTAAGTATAAGTATGTGACCATTCAACAGATTTTTGATAATTCTGTATAAATTTTGGCAGTATCCTTTAAGCATGCATTAGGGTTTCCACTCTGAATATCTATTTTCTGTAATTAAGAGGTATGGCATAAATTCCCTTATAGCTGGTACATGCACCATAGTTAAGGATACAATTTAATCATGGAGGTCACAGAAGTCATGGATTCTGTGACATTACCAGACCTCTATGACTTTTTTGGCTTCAGCTGTCAGTGGCTGCAGCTGGGGCCAGAGCTGTGTGCCCCACTCCATGGTTTTGGCTGGGGCTGTGACTGGGAGGGGGCAAGTGGGGCAATTTGCCCCAGGCTCCGGGCCCCGCAGGAGCCCCCAAGAGAATATAGTATTCTATAGTATTGCAACTTTTTTTTATGGAATGCGCCCCTAAAATTGCTTTGCCCCAGGCCCCCTGAATCCTCTGGGTGGCCCTGGCTGTGCCTCTCCCTTCCTCCCACCCATGGCTGCGGCCAGGACTGGAAGTAGGGCTGTGTACCTCCACCCCACGGCTTCAGACAGGGATGGGGCTGTGTGCTCCTCCCCGTGTGTGGCGGTGGGACTCCAGGTGTCATTCCTCCTCCCCTCCCCCATCCCTGTTATTTTTAGGAGAAATCTCAGACAGGTCACAGGCTCATGTGAACTTCTGTTTATTGCCTGCAACCCATCTGAGACTTCTAATAAAAATAAATGCGACAAAATCTTAACCACAGTTATTACACTATCATTGACATTTGGAACCAAGCACTGTTGTCTTCCCCCAATTCTCACCTAGACAGAAGTCCCACTGAAGCCAATGGGAAATTTGCCTGTCCAAGGATGGCATGCACTGGCTCTGAATGTGAATTCAAAGAAAATTCACCCAAAGCACTATGCCTTAAACCAATGAGAGGATGGAAATTCCAAGATAGGGATCAGAATTCTAATACAAAGGCCACAGTGGGCCCTATCTTAATATTGCTCTACTGTGCTCCACTGCGTTCAAGTATTAGAGATTTGATCCTTAACTGTGAATTTCAATCCTTTTTTTGGTTGGGATCAGAACCTTAAGATTCCTTTAATGCAGGTATTTTTTTTAAAATGTGAATTAACATTACACAGTGAGCCTTTGAGATAAAAGGTTCAGTAGGAAGGCTTTTACTGGTTCATCTGCCAATCATGGGGGATCCAATGTTCAGCAAATGAAACTCATCCAACTGTCATGGAAATCCAGAGTCATTCCAAAGAGTCAAGAATTAAACTACAACTTGGCTTCCTGGGAACAAAGGTTTTATTGGTGCAATTTATTGAAACTGTCAAGTTTGCATAAATTAAGCTGAATGGAATCACAGTAATGGCCCTGTTGCTTGAAGCAGTGCTCTGCCAAGATTTTAAAAGGATTTAATACATGAATGTCTCTAAAGAGAATAAGCATTATTTTGATATTTTTAACCTCTTAGGTCCCAGGCTATGCTTTCAATTTCATAATAAACTCATACTTTTGTCAATTTCTGTTCAAAGTACCAGGCCTTTCCTTAGAAAAAAATAGTGCTGTAGCTTAAATGTAGTTTACAAAGCTCATTCAGACTTCACACATTGTATAATTACGCAGCTGCATGAAGATTGTTTAGAGAGTAAGAAATGGATTATCCCTCAACATTTGCAAGGTAAGCCAATCAGGAATTTGCTATCCAAAACAGCCTAACAATCAAATTTGCTGGATCACGATTGGCTCCTCTCCACCTCTCACCTTGCTGAAAAAACTATGGGCACATAAATGTTTGAGCACAAAACTGTTTCTTGGTCTACTAGCCATGACCTGACTAAATTACTAGACTTTTTGCAGTAACTCCATGAAGGGATTATGTGGGACCTACTACAGGAGAAATGTTTTAGAGATTTGCTGTGTTTTTTAAACTGCTCCACGGGTAAAGTTGCTGCAGAGTTTTCCGTAAGCCAAATTATAGCAGTAGAACTACAGTACGGCAGAATAGTCATTTGCCGTCCGCGTTCTCCAGCTTCTATGCAAAGCGCAAGAGCACTCAGAATGCTAGGAGAGCAATTCAGTCCCCTGGCAGCTCTGAATCTCCTTCTGAGTCCCTCCTCCATCCAACACTTCGTGGGACTGGCCATCAAACCACCTCACTCATCCCCTCAGGGCATTCTTCAAAAGCCCTCATCCCAACATGCTGCCCAAGAGAAGGAAACATCAATACTGCTGCACTTTCTCCTAACCTGCTGCAACAAGCATCTCACTGCGGGCAGGGAGGCTCTTGAGAGCAAGTTAGTTACACCTCTGAAAGTCATTAAAGGCAACAGAGTTGTACAAATGTCAGAGAGGGCAGAATTTGGCCTACAAAATCCATATTACTGGTGATGTGCAAAATGTTAAGAACCCAGCCTGACTTTCAGAGCATAGGCTCTGTTTCCAGGGGCTCACAGGTGAACATTTTTATGTGTAATCTGGATATAACTGAGGCACCATAAACATGAAACTCCAAATTTCTTCTTAAACCATCACTTTTCAGAGATAGCTGTACTTGAGTCTATGCTTGTGAATCATTCTGAGGTGAAGAACACAATAGAATTAGAAGCAGTATTAGTTCATAAATGTCCAAGTGTGATATCCTCCCCTCAACAAAGTGAAAATGATTACAAGAACAGATAAAATGTTTTTGTAGGGCAGATTGTAGCACAATAGTAAATAGCACCTACAGTTCTACCTTTATTTAACTGCAAGTGTGAAGTAGGATAAAAATAACGTAGTTCACCACTTCTGAAGTCTGTCATCAATCATTTCACACCTGGGCCAAAAAGCAAACATAGCTTGTAAAGACAACTGGCATTTTGCTAGCATTCCAAACTGATAACTCAAGAGGACAATCAACTTGCTGAATTCTTTGTCGAAGCCCCTCCCCCCCACATAGGTTGCTATCAGAAAGGCAGGCACTAAAAGGCAAGTTTAAAATATTTAATTCAAAAATATCATGTGATATGGCACATGAGGTACACTCCGCGCTTGGGAGAGTGGAAGGACATTTATGATTCCATCCATGAGGGAGAACCTAACAAGTGAATTTTTAGATAGATAGATAGATAGATAGTAGATAGATAGAATAAAACATTTGCATTCAGAGCTTCTTCCATCCAAATATCTCAACACATTTTACAAAGGTGAGAAAGTCATCATCCCCGTTTTACGACAGAAAACAGATGCACAGAAAGGTTAAGTGACTCGCCTCAAGGTCACGTCTATAGGAAATCTGGAACTAAAATGATTTTGTGATCTTCACTTCCAGGCTGCAACCCTGAATCACACTGAATGAATAGTATGATCCCTAACTTTTGTAATGAAAAAGCATATTTATATGCAAAGGATTCCTAAGGCAGGGACCATGAACATAAGGGAGGTCATGTAGTTCAGTGGATTGAGTGCTGGACTGTAGGTCAAAGGATCTGGGTTCTGTTCCTGGTTCTGACCTGCTGTGTAACATTGGGCAAATTACTGCACCGATAAAATGGGGGTTACTTACCTTCCTTTAGGCACTTTGAGGTCTATTGGTAAAAAGCACTATTTTAGCACTAAGTATTATTAACCATGGGGGAAATGTCAAAGGAACAGATAAAAAAAGATGCCTGCAAAATTTGCATTAAAATTCAAACTCCTGAATAATGGTACACATGAGCCCATACAATTATGGTCTCTTACATACACAATTTGCTATGCGCATGAATATAGAGAAATGTAAGTGGTAGCCAATTTTGCAGTATGCATTGCCTGAACAATCCAAAAGTGAATGTGAATAAAATGACTATAAATATTATAACTTTGGAGTAACCATATGAGATGAACATATATGCATATATACACTACCTGATATATTTCAATTTACAGTGATATTGCTATCATGTGCAATTTTACGACTGGATAAGAATCAAGGTGCCTCATATCCTGAACATCTTGAAATTTAGTTATTTAATCTCTAATTTATATGTTATCTTGTACAACTCTCATCCCATAGAAATGAATAAAATAAGAATCTGATTGTGTTCTAAAATCAGATTCTTTTCCTTGTCTATAAACAAATAAATCAAGCTGCAGAAACCATACATACTAAATCTGGAGAGCTGGGGAAAGAATGCCAGGAACATCTTGTTTATTGGAACAACAGAACATAAACAGCATAACTCGATAAAACACTCTATCCAGTACAGTAGCAGATAGTGTCTTGTTTTAAAATGTGAATACTGTATGTAAAAGGGTAACAGTGAGACCACATGATTTCAGTGATCTCTGGAGAGAACACTGAATCAGTAATGCAAGTTACCATGGAATTACCACATAGTGAATGCATGGTTAGTGAAAAATAGCATGCTACTTTGAATTACACAAGGAAGTCAGATATTGTATGCAACATGGATAGTGGCTGCAATTAAAAAGTCAACAGTTGTCACACAGATATTACAGTATTTCTCCCTACTTAGAACAGGAAATAATTTTGGTATTTGAAATCATGATGTGGTAACTATGGGTAAAAGAAAGCCCTTGATGAATTCTACCAGGATTTCAACAATTTCCACCCCACCATCAACCTCAGCCTGGACCAGCCCACGCAAGAGATCCACGTCCTGGACACTACAGTGCAAATAAGCAATGGTCACAAACAGCACCCTATACCGGAAACCTACTGACCACCATACTTACCTACATGCCTCTAGCTTTCATCCAGACCACATCACGCAATCCATTGTCTACAGCCAAGCTCTAAGATACAACCGGATTTTCTCCAATCCTTCAGACAGAGACAAACACCTACAGGATCTCTATCAAGCATTCTTAAAACTACAATACCCACCTGCTGAAGTGAAGAAACAGATCGACAGAGCCAGAAGGGTATCCAGAAGTCACCTACTACAGGACAGGCCCAACAAATTAAGTAACAGAATGCCACTAGCCGTCACCTTCAGCCACTAACTAAAACCTATCCAGCGCATCATCAAGGATCTACAACCTATCCTGAAGGATGATCTCTTACTCTCACAGACTTTGGGAGACAGGCCAGTCCTTGCTTACAGACAGCCCCCCAACCTGAAGCAAATACTCACCAGCAGCTACACACCACAGAACAAAAACACTAACCCAGGAACATATCCTTGCAACAAACCCCGTTGCCAACTCTGTTCACATATCTATTCAAGAGACACCATCATAGGATCTAATCACATCAGCCACACCATCAAGGGCTCATTCACCTGCACATCTACCAATGTGATATATGCCATCATCTGCCAGCAATGCCCCTCTGCCATGTACATTGGCCAAACCGGACAGTCTCTATGCAAAAGAATAAACGGACACAAATCAGACATCAAGAATTATAACATTCAAAAACCAGTCGGCGAAAACTTCAATCTCCCTGGACACTCAATAACAGATTTAAAAGTGGCAATCTTTCAACAAAAAAACTTCAAAAACAGACTCCAACGAGAAACTGCAGAACTGGAATTAATTTGCAAACTGGACACTATCACATTAGGCCTGAATAAAGACTGGGAGTGGATGAGTCACTACAAGAACTAAAAAAAACCTAATTTCTCCATGCTAATTTGCCCCTACTGTTACTCACACGTTCTTGTTAACTGTTTGAAATGAGCAACCCTGATTACCACTACAAAAGTGATTTCTCATCCGGTTGATAATAGCCCACTTTAATTGATCTGTCTCGACCCCCCACTGTGTAAGGCAACTCTCATCTTTTCATGTACTGCTATATATATCTTCCTACTGCATTTTCCACTCCATGTATCTGATGAAGTGGGTTTTAGCCCACGTAAGCTTATGCCCAAATAAACTTGTTAGTCTGTAAGGTGTCACAAGTACTCTTCGTTGTTTTTTCTGGGTAAAACTGAATTTTTTAATGGTTTCCACCAAACAGGTAAAAGATCTAATTGACACAATGGTAGCAGTAAACAATAACACGGTATTTTTGTTTCATATACTGTATGTACCTAAAAGTGAATGGCAGTAGAAAAAAAAGGTCACTACTTCCCCCATCATAAGGAGAAGGGGAACAGTGGAGTGCACACATGAAACATGCTCTAGTCCACACAATGGTTTTCTGATTTGCATTCCAAGATAGAACCTTAGAATACAGTTCTGTTTTGAAAAGGGGATTCTAGATATGGCATTAAGAGGTTCCTTCTTTCAGGCTTTATCTAGATTAGGAAAATGGCATGTATTTTTTTTAATACAGTAAGCTCAACTTAACTAGCTTAACCCAATGGAAATCTCACTTAACATCAATGTCTAGAACATAACTTGACCTGCCAAAAATCAAGCTAAAGATGTTAAATTGTGTCTAAAATGGTGTTATGTGGAGTTTTCAATAGCGTTAAGATAGATCAATTGAACTAAGCTAATGAAATAGGTGCTTTTCCCCAATTATCTAAAAAAGACAGCAGCGATTCCAGATGAAATTTGTTCATTTTACAAACAAAAGGATGTTCTAATTTCAACCCTACAAACTCATCCTGGGATTTTAAACTGGTCTCTGGTTTGTAATCACCCCACCAGTAATAAAAGTTAACCAGGCATAACTTTAGATTCCTGCTCCGGCTCCTACCATAGCTGTGTTGGTTCTGCTCATCTGATGAGTAAGAATGTGCCAGTATTATAGTATCTTCTGAGCATAATCACACTTTAAAGTCAGATGGAGAGAGAGGTCATTCTGCTAAACTTTTTGTCTTGTTCAAAAGCCAAGTGAACAACAATACTAATACACCAATTTTAAATGTTAATCATTTCCCTCTCTCTGTTTATTACATGAATTTATACAATTTCTTGCATCATATTTGGCCCTTGAACTTTTATATTCTTCCATTCTTCTTTCTATGAGCTGCTGCAAGAAAAACTTAATAGCGAATATGTTTCCCAGGACAATAGGTTCTAGCTGAGATTCTCATTCTCTAGGGTGATGCACCACCCTTTATAATGGAAATGTGTTCAAAAAAAGAAATTCTGTCAATATTGACTACAAAAATGAGCCACATGAGTAAATAAATAGTCATCAAATCTCGAGAAAATGATGAATGTAATTCTGCAACCCTTACTCATCCAGCTAGTTCCATTAGAATCAGCAGAACTGTGATTAAAGGCTGCTACACTAAATCCAATGTTTGTGGATGTGGCTAAATACCCATTGAATATATTTTAAAACTGTATGTCCTGGAACAAATCCAATCCTGGTGCAACTCCACTGAAGGGAATCATGGAATCATAGAGAATCATATAAATGTTGGGTTGGAAAGGACCTCAGTAAGTCATCCAGTCCAGCTTCCTGCACTGAGGCAAGCCCAAGTCAACTTAGACCATCCCTAACATGCATTTATCCAATCTGTTCTTAAAAATCTCTAGTGACGGGGATTCCACAACCTCCCTTGCAAGACTGTGCCAGAGCTTAAATACCCTTATAGCTAGAAATGTTTTCCTAATATTTAACCTAAATATTAACCTTAACCTTGCTGCAGCTTAAGCCCATTACTTCTTGTTCTACCTTCATGGTAGTACATGGAGACCAGCTGATAACCATCCTTTTTATATCCACCCTAAACACATTTGAAGACTGTACCGGTTCCTCCTCAGTCTTCTTTTCTCAAGGCTAAACATGACCAGGTTTTTTAACCTTTCCTCATAGGTCAGGTTTTCTAAACCTTTTATCAATTTTGTTGCTCTCCTCTGGACTCTCTCCAATTTGTCTAAATCTCTCCTAAAGTGTGGCACCCAGAATTGGACACATTATTCCAGCTGAGGCCTCGCCAGTGCTGAATAGAGCAAGACAATTGCCTCCTACAATTACCTACACATGACAATCCTGTTACTATACCTCGGAATGATATTAGCCTTTTTCATAACTGCACCACAATGTGGGCTCATATTCAATTTGTGATCCACTAGAACCAGATCCTTTTCAGCAGTACAGCTGCCTAGCCTGTTATTCCCCATTTTCTAGTTGTGCATTTGATTTTTCCATCCTAAGTGTAGTACTTTGCACTCATGTTACATCAGGACAATCTAGCCCACTGAAGCACATGTGCTATCACTGTACATGGTAGCATTTGCAGCCGGGGGCCAAGGTGTACTGAAATTTTTCTGAACACTCACAGCATGGAGAGATGACCCTACTCTTTGCAGACTGACCCTTTATATATATATATATATGGAGATACACCTATCTCATAGAGCTAGAAGGGACCCTGAAAGGTCATCAAGTCCAGCCCTCTGCCTTCCCTAGCAGGACCAAGTACTGATTTTGCTCCAGATCTCCAAGTGGCCCCCTCAAGAACTGAACTCACAACCCTGGGGTGAGAGGCCAATGCTCAAACCACTGAGCTATCTCTCCCCCAAACATGAGTGTTTAGACATTCAGTCAGGTGTTTATATTTTGCCATTCTAAGATGAGGAAATCTGTAAACAGTAAATTAATGCTGCTCAGTGCACTGTAAGTTAGACATCTTTGCGGCACTACTTGTAAAGGTTGTAGGATTACTGAAAGCAGCATCACTTTGCTGTATATTTCCTGTAGTGACGTATACCAGATTTCCCATGAGAACATATGTAATATTTTGGCATTCCCCTGTCTTCATCCCACCACAGTAATTTTGAGTTTGTGGATCTTGTTTTGACCTTCTTTGTGGCACTGTGCTGTAAGTTCCTATGATGGCACACCAATAGGAAACTTCTGAAGCAGAATTTTGAGTAGATAGTTACATTTTCAGCAGCTAGATGTAGGCGCATATGGCCATACATTTGTAATTTTAAGTGGATGTTACTAAAACTATGATTTTGTTGAAAGCTAGAGTGGGTCTAGCTTTCAAACTTACATTAATTTGCTTAGGAAGTTCTCTAAGATAGGAAACAAGTTGGGACACTCAGAGCATAATGAGGCAACGGAAGCATAGCTGTTCAGAGTTCTGAACACATCTTCATTCCTATAAACCCTGAAGGGGACTAACATAATCTAGAGGACTCTCTCATGAGTAAGTCTCTCATGCAAGTCTGTCATGGAGGTCACGGAAGTCACAGATTCCATGATTTTCTGGGACATCAGTGACTTGTGCAGCCTTCAGATATGCCTGACCCCAGGGCTGCCCAAGCAGCTTGGCAGCCCTGGGGACAGCTGCATTGCCCCCCCAGGAACAGCAGCGAGTCCTATGCCCCCCCCCGTGCCTCCTCCAGCAACAGCAGCGGTCCTGGGCCGTTCCCCACCTGCACCAGTAGTCCCAGGGCTGGCGGCGGCCAGCAGCAGTGATCCGGGGACTAGTGGTGGCCAGTAGCAGTGATCCTGCGCTGCCCCCCACCAGCAGTGGCAGCAGCAGTCCCAGGTGCTCCCTGCCAGCTCTGGTGGTCCCAGGATGCCTCCCGCCAGCGTCAGCGTTCCCAGCTCCCACAGCAGCGGTGGTCCCTGATGGCTCCTGCTAGCAGCAGTGGTCCCAGGCCATTCCCCCATCCTTGAGCTCCAGTGGGTGCCCCAGAGCACCCCCTCAAGTGCCAGTGGGCACCCTGAAGTCCCCACAAGCACCAGTGGACACCCCAGAGCCCCCCAGCACCCGCAGAGTCCCCAGAACACCCAAGTTTTAGTCAAGGGTATTTTTAGTAAAAGTCATGGACGGGTCACCTGCCCATGAAATTTTATTTATTGCCTGTGACCTGTCCATGACTTTTACTAAAAATACCCATGACCAAAACATAGCCTTACTCATGAGGTATCATTTTATGAAGATTTAAAGTATCAGGCCACATGAAGATCCCAATTTTCCCCTTTCTGTTTCTATAAATATAGGAGAATTAGGCTTGGAGGAGCTGGCCTGAGAGTACGAAGTCTGGGTCTGAAGCATAATTTACCTCTCAGCCCACTTCTTTGATTTCACCGTGGAGGTTGGACTTGACAGTTCAGAGGGCAATGGAGAATAGAAAGATGGCCACTAGGTGACTAATCTCCCTATGTTCACCAACACTCTGCAGCCAGATTATGGCTGCCTCTTTCATAAGTACAGGGCAGAATGAACCCACATAAGGCCAGCCATAAAGTGACCCTCACTTGAGCTGTGAACTCCATTAGTACAGCCAGTTTTACATTAAGATTTACAAGTCTTCCATAGACAGCAAAAATGGTCAACAATTAACTTCTCAATCATTTAAAATCCAACCCAAGTATAAAAATAGAGAAGTAAGGTGTGTCTGCTGAGGCATGGAATATTCCCCACTCCATGTCCTGTAATCTGTCCCTCACAGTGTAACTTCAGAGTGTGAAGCTACATTTTGGGGAGGGGCTATCAGTATCTCTCTCCAAGAACATAAATGTGGTCTAACCCATGACTGGGATGCCAAGCCTGTACTGCAGTGCAAATAATAAATAAAATGTTCCCCGTGTTGCCTACTGAATGCAATCAAAATGTCAAGCCTTGTTCCCATTTCTTTAAATAAAATTGACCAAAATAAAATAAAACAAAACACTATTTCCTGTGGTAAATAGTCACATTTCCTAAAGAGGTTTGTGAGAGGCAGTGTTCTCTAGTGGTCTGTGCACAGGGCTGGGAGTCAGTCGTTCTAGCTCTAACACAGGCTTGCTGGGTGACCTTGAGCAAGACTCTTTCCCTCTGTCTCTAAAACAGGGATAATTGAAGTATTTACTTATTTTGCAAGAGCTATTGCATTAATGTTTCAGTGTTTTGAAGATAAAGTACCAAGTATTATTTAATTATTAGAACTGTCTACTGATGAATAAACTACTGCTATAGAAGCAGCATCAAAAGCCTAAAGCTAAATTTCACTTGTATGATTCATTTACTAGAAAGATTTAATTGACATACCAATGGGTTGTTTTGCTGAATTTGCTGTTTGTATTCAGGTTCCTCTACTAGGTAAATCAACTATATTCAAATCCTGTTGCTTTCCTATGTGGCTTCAGAACATCTGACTGGGCAGATTATTATTTTATCCCTTATAATTTGGTAGGATAGCTGTTTTATGCACAGTATTGTCACAGCAGAGAGCTATCTCCAGCTTCAGCAGTTCAATATAACCTTGAATGAAGAATTACTTATTAATATCAGTGTACCTGTGAAGCTATTAACCTCATACAGCACAAAAACTAGACCTGCAAAGAGCCCAGGAAACACTGGAATATGACAAGTAAATGCTCTTTCAGTTCATCTTAAATTTCATTTTGTGGTGGCCACCACTAATCATTTAAGATGA
Organism: Chelonoidis abingdonii; assembly: GCF_003597395.2. Lineage (NCBI taxonomy): Eukaryota > Metazoa > Chordata > Testudines > Testudinidae > Chelonoidis > Chelonoidis abingdonii. The sequence goes on along the minus strand of NC_133790.1, from coordinate 16,821,328 downwards.
CTGATCAGGAAGCCTTTGGGATGAAAGCACTTGGCAATAGCCCATTCAGTTGTCCTGGAGCCCCAGTCTCAGAAACTTAGTGGGAAATTCCAGGCCCTGCTGTGGGTTGATGACTGAGGTTTCATTAGTTATAGAGCCACAGTAATATATGACACGGGGAAGGGCTGTGTGGGACGTGTCACACACACTGGATTGAAGGTGCCCTCTGTTGGCAGATCCCTGCAACATTTTAGGATGCCACCCTGAAGGATGGACCAACCTATGGAAGAGCTTTGAGGATGGGGGTTAGATGTCTGGATAAAGGAGAAAGAAAAATGACAGCCCCCTTTTCTAGTAATAACTTGTACATTAATAAAAAAGCACTAATGTGTATCACTAAACACTTTTCTTTGGAGAATTAACAGAAAGTGAGTTGTGGCTAAAGTCCTAACACAACTGTATAGAAATATCCTACATATTCTGGCATTTCAATGAAACTCCCACAAAGGTACGACCTTAAGGAGCACGCTGGGGAAAGGTAATGGGTAAATTAATCTCTCACAGGAGAATATGCAATAGTAATTACCAAGCAACATGTGAGAGCATAGGAAAGTATCAGGGGACAGGTATCCCTAGACCAAGAGCTATGACAACAGAAAAAGCCACCAATGATTTTTTTCTAGCTTACAGGACTATCAAGATAGTCACTAGATGAGCATGAAAAAGGAAGAGAAGGTAGGAACTAGAGGACAGTCTGTGTTTCTAATATTTTTAATTAAACACTGGAATTGTTGCATAGGGTTCACATATCTCACCCTGCTAGACAAGCCAAGCAATCTTTTCTATTATCTAATTCTGTACTTAGCCACAGGGCTCCTGCCAATCTGAAGGGCTGGCTTGCTCTATAATTTTCACACTACTGTAGGAGCAGGCAGAACAGTAAAAGCAGATTAGGACAGAAGAGTCATTGTAATATAAAACATTTTATAGATTTATTGACTAGTGCCTTCACGTAGTTCCACTGAGCAGCCCAATAAACCTGAGTGGAACTGCTTCAAGTTTACGTGCAATGAGATTAATACAGAGGGCAAGAAGAACCTGTACTCTGCTTTTTAACATTACAGTTACAGAAGGGTGAATACCTCCAAATATTTTCTATGAATGTTTACTTAAACAGTTGAGTGTATCTGAATTGTGTTGACATAACCTCTTTCTATATTCCTCAAATATTTACGCGAACGAGTTTTATGAACATTCCTGTCAGTAAAAGCTAACTTTAAGTAAATATTACAGATACTTATGGACAGCAAATTTTGAATCTGTTAACATATTTGCAACAGAAGCACAATTTTAATTATGTGACCTATGTTCCCAATCAAAACTAATGTTTGAATTTTGAATATCAAACACGTTGTGACAGAGGGACTGTAATCCGTCAGTTTACATTTCATAGTAGAAGCAAATTTAAAGAGTCAAATCCATGCTACCGCTGATCATCCAAGACACATCCACCATGAGGACATGATTCAAAACCTATAGCCAAGAAAAACTGATCTATAAATTAAAATTTCAATCACCTTGACTGGTGAGGAGTATCAAAGGAGCGGCGATCAAAATGGCCTGTGAACTTAGAGATAGGAAGGTGGAGGAATCTCCTAAAGGTAAAAAGAGGGCACAAAAGTCCTTACATGAGGAGGGAAAAGACTATTTCTTCCATATGCTATTCCTGGCTCAAAGACTCCTTTGTGGAAATGTTAATGTAAGCTCACCTGATAGCGAACTCTAACACCTGGACTTGATAAACAGGTCTGCTACAGAGAGGGACTTCTAGACACAGCAGCGAGAAGCGATGTGTGGATTGGTCAGAGGGATCCGACTTTGAGATATGTAAGATTCTTTCCCCTGGAACTAAGAATTTTTTTCAAAGATTTCTAGAGGTGAAAGGCATCATAGAAACACAAAGTGCCAAGCAAACACTTATTCAGGCATAATAGGAACACAGCTCTTTTTCTGTTGGTTGGACACTGCTCCAGCATTTGAAAGCTATTATCCTGCATCTGTTGTAGCAACTGCAAATCTGTACGAGTTCTACCCATCATAGTTTGCTTTCTCTTCTCACAACTTCATATAGTCGGGTTTTGTCTCTGTTTTTACAAAATTATTTCAGAAGTTCCCTGGGGACATATTTGTATACATGCCGCTTCATTTCATCCACCAAACAGCACTAATGTGTACATCTGTGCAGACTGTGCAACTTGTTGCTATGAGGTGAAAGGGGCATACATCCTGGGAAGACTATCATGATTTGCCATGCGCATGTATCCCCATTTCTTCTCTCATTTGTCTGCAGTTTGTGCAGAGCTCTGAAGCCAAAATTGTCACTAGGCCCAGCAGTTCAGACACATCTGAACTTTAAACAGGCTAAATATCAACTGTTTTGATCCACAGCCCCAGCAGGGCAACTCAATCACAGAGGCCTCAGGTTAAACTAATTTACCATCCTGATCTGTCTGTAAGACATGCCTAACCTGCAAAGAATATAAGGAATAACTATGAAGCAGATTGTTTATTTGCTTCCATTGGACAAAATGGCACAAAACTCCATCTTCTTAATGATCACGTATTCAGTGTATCCCTTGGCCCATCCAGACTTTGAATCTAGGATCCCTTCACATAGGTGTCAAGCAGGGATGTCTCCACACAGGAGTGAATGCTATTAGTCTAGGGAACATTATAGCATTTTTCTCTGGCATCTGTTCAGGAGGTAGAGCATTAGGCAAGTTTCCCAATTCAGGTCTTGCTTTTAAAACGAATCAGTAGAAGTATTTCATATCAATATAGCAAATAAAGAGTCTAAACTATCTGATGCAGATACATGAATCCAGAACATTTATTTTACAATCTAAAAGATTCAGTCTGGTGTATTTTAGATTACTCAGACCAGTTTGAGTTGTATCTGACACCACCCAAATGATGGTGATTAGATAGGACTTCTCTGCCTGGCTTACATTTACATAAAGATGGAGACCAAATTCACTGTGCTATTTAGAGCAGAAGAAAAACTGAATTTGATGGTCATTTATCTGTACCAGACACCATAAAATGCAGCACAACTGACTGTCCATTACAAAGCTGATGGGGGTAGGTGTGAGGCAACCTTTCCCAAAGCTGCCTGGGTTTCAGCCACTGCTGACAGTTTCTCACCTTCATGAGTGCCAAATTCACTTCCCAAAACCAAAGCGTCTGATAGTAAATTCCAGTTACTTGATATTGCTGTTATATTTCAGTAGCCTGGACTGTCTCATCACTGAATGAAATGAGCAGGAGGAAAGTTTCTGTTACACAGAAATTTTTAGAATCAGATACACTGCTACCTCAATATAACATGAATTTGGATATAACGTGGTAAAGCAGTGCTCGGGTGGGGGGCAATCCAGTGGATCAAATCAAGTTCAATGTAACACGGTTTCACCTATAATGTGGTAAGATTTTCTGGCTCTCAAGGACAGCATTATATTGAGGTAGAGGTGTATAAAGAAAAACAATTGAGAAACAAGTGATAGCTCAAAAACTAAATCACATGCTTGAGACTCTGTACTCTCTTAGTGTTGGGCAATTCTGAAGATCCTTCCTTAGGACTAATACCTCTTGCAAGAACAGCGCTTCCCAGCATGAACAACTCAACAGTGTTTGTATTAAAGAATCGGGGCTAGTCTTTACTAGCAACAGCATTGTTATAGAAACTGTGGACCAACAGTGCCCCCACCGTTATAAGTGCAGGCCCAGAGTAACTGCAATAACTTCCCAATGTTGTCATCCAATAGTTGAAGAGAAGAGTCAAGGAAGGCCAGCTTCCCATCAATAACAGTCACACCTGTTGCCTGACAGGTTCTAGAGAGAGTCTTAGACAGACTTTTCAGGCATTTAAGAGTCAGGGCTGAACTAAGAAATTTCTATCCAGATCCAAGCTTCTCCAAAGTTAAAGGGGCTTCAGGCCCGCTGTTCTGATTTGAGCCACTCTTTAGTTAAAAGAGTGATAAAATGTGGTGAGATGGGCCATCCATGCTGGAGGGATTCAAAGTCAGCAACCTATCTTCGTTCTTATCTCCTGGGACATTAGGTTCTAGGGGTCTTTGCCAAGTACCAAGTTCAATTTCTGGTTGATAATGACCCTTAGGTAGTTATAATTTGGGCTCCTTCTACAGGAAATCTGTCAACATACACGGTAGAACTCAGGAAGCTCAGGGACTCTAGTAAATTACGAGAATACCTGGGGTGACAGTCCAAGCAATCAATGGAATTCTGTTCCAAGAATGCTTCATGCTTAGTAGACAAAGCATCCAATCAGCAGAAGCCCATCTTCCACCTCTGTTTTCGAGAGTATACTAGCAACAATGGCTGAATCTTAAAATTGGAGAAAATACACATTGGTGCTAAAATGTTAAGAAAATCACATTATTCTGCCACACACTCCAAAACAATAGCTCTAGGACTTAGACATATGATGAATTCACAGTTCACATGTAACATTACCACGCCTATGTTTTAGAAATTTCCTGCATATCCTCTGTCTGGTTACTTTTTGCAGAATAGTGAGGGGAGTGGCACTCTGAAGTTTAGCAGAAAATGCGCTGAGGTCACAATCTTCCTTCTCCCAACCTTCTCCTCCCCTCTCCCCAACGTAACTTTATGCTTCATATTTTTCTGCATACTACAGTAGATTCAAATTACTAGGTAAAAAAATTAATACAATTTTCTAAGAACCATTTAAAGCTTAAAACATAAGGCAAAACAAATTAAATTAAATTTAAACAAAGCAAATTATTTATTTTCCCACTGTCCCATTATAAGAGATTTAATCTCATTCATTTAATTCTATGCTTATGCATGTCACCAACATTGTAACAACAGCCACAATTCCCAGAAGTTAGCCCCACCTATGCTCTGAGAGATTTATCGAAAGAAAGTGAAACAAACTGCAAGATCCAGGTCATTAGGGGTAAGACATTAAATTCTTCATATTCTGATAAATTCAGACACATAGGCCCACTTCTTATGTGTGCATGAGGAGCGGGACATAACAAGCTTTAGTTCACATTCCTAGGTCACTGCATTTGTGAATAAATTCAGGGAACCATCCAGTTTGACCTCCTTTGTTTTTTATTTCAATATAATGTGCTACAAGAGCCAGCATTGTGCACAATAGGACAAATCTATTGCACAATGCAGGAAATCTCCTCTTTAACAGTGAGGATGCTAACAGTAAGGGCAATAAGTCATTTGGCTGCTGTTATCATCAATCAGGCATGAAGGCTCTGGTATTCTGCAGTCTGAATTCTTTATCTAACTGATTAGTCATACAGGCCAACTGTATTACAGTATTGCTTCTCCACTCTCATTACAGGTTTCCTCCATTTAGAGTATTAAAACCCTGCTGATGAGCTCAGCTTTGCATAGAACAACTAGCTTTATTACAAAGCCACAGACCTCTCTTTAGAGAGTGAGTGGAAGCCTGAAAAATCAATCCAAACACAAATAAAGCAACAAGAAACCACCCAGACAAGCAGTGAAAAGATATTTTAAGGTGAAGAGTGAATGAAGTATGCAAAGAAATGAAGTGTAACAAGAAGGTAGAAATTTTTATTACCAAAAACTTAGTAATTTCCATAATGATCACTGAAGAGCTGAGAACAGTGTGTTAGAGTGGCAAACATATCACTAATAACTAGTTTTGAATTCTCAATATAAAATTGTGCAGGGAGGTTATACTTGTCACAGGGTCACAAAAGCAAGACCACTGAAGAATTTGTTCCCTGTTCCTTTTCATGTTACATCCTAATTAGGGCTGCCCATTAATCGCAGTCAACTCACATGATTAACTCAAAAAAATTACTTGCAATTAACCGCAGTTTTAATTGCACTGTTAAACAATAGAATATCAATTGAAATTTATTAAATATTTTGGATGTTTTTCTGCATTTTCAAGTATATTGAATTCAGTTACAATGCAGAATACAAAGTGCACAGTGCTCACTTTATATTATTTTTATTACAAATATTTGAGCTGTAAAAATGATAAAAGAAATAGTATTTTTCAATTCACCTCATACAAGTACTGTAGTGCAATATCTTTATTCTGAAAATGTAAGTTACAAATGTCAATATTTTTTGTTACATAACAGCACTCAAAAACAAAACAATGCAAAACTTTAGAATCTACAAGTCCACTCAGTCCTAATTCTTGTGCAGCCAATGGCTAAGAGAAACAAGTTTGTTTACATTTACATGTGATAATGCTGCCCACTTCTTATTGACAATGTCACCTGAAAGTGAGAACAGGTATTCGTGTGGCACTGTTGTAGCTGGCATCACAAGATATTTATGTGCCAGATGCGCTAAAAATTCGTATGCCTCTTCATGCTTCAGCCATCGTTCCAGAGGACATGCTTCCATGCTGATGACGCTCGTTAAAAAAATAATGCGTTAATTAAATTTGCAACTGCCCCCCGCGGGAGACTTGTACGTCTCCTGCTCTGTGTTTTACCACATTCTGCCATATATTTCATGTTTTGGCAGTCTTGGATGATGACCCAGCACATGTTGTTCATTTTAAGAACACTTTCACTGCAGATTTGATAAAATGCAAAGAAGGTACCAATGTGAGATTTCTAAAGATAGCTACAGTACTCGACCCAAGGTTTAAGAATCTGAAGTGCCTGTCCAAATCTGAGAGGTGTTGACTAATTTGATGGGTTAGTTGTTATGGCTCACACTGATCACATCCGACCAGAAGATATATACTTATCCAATTCAGATTACAGAGTTCAAGAACTCGAGAGTTCTATATCAGGAGAGGATTCTCGGGGGGCTTGGCAAGATCAATACACTGAGGACAATACAAATTGATAAAATCTTTATTGACATTAACATAAAAGAAGAAATGCAATGAAACTTATAACTGCAAAACAGTAAAAGAATTCCAAAACTCCTGGTGGTAACATTTCTATTATAAGTACTTAATCTAACATACTCACACCCTTTTGAGGATCTGGTAATAGGAGTGAGGACCAGACTCACTCTGGCATGCCCGATGGTGCTGGCTTCCCAATGGTTAGGAATGTTGAATAGTTATACTGTACTGCACAAGCTGAGCTGACAGTGTGATAGAAGATAGAATAGAGAATCGGAGAATGGAAAAAGAACTCCAAGAAACCGAAGCTTCAGGAGTTAGAAGAGCAAGAATTTAGAAGATTAAGACCCTTAGATATAGAATACAGCGACGTAAGAGCTCTCTTACAAGGTATTTTATAGGATCCTGACCTATGTATTCAGGCCCAATATCTTATTTCCGTACCTAAGAAATTTATGGGTACCCTTCTCATAGGTTATAGATTATGACACTACTTTCTAAATATATTAATAAGGATTATCTCACTCCAAAACTGCCATCTGCTCTCCTGATGACCTCCATGTTGTGGTGTACCCTGCGGTTACCAAACCAGTTGTAGATGCCGGATAAACCTGTGATGTGATGTGGATAGTTCCTACCGTTGGTCCCACAAGTTCAGGACCATTCTTATCTGTCCAAGGTTGCCAGCTTTTATTGCTAACATGATCATAACTGTTATAGTTTTTGCTATTATAGCCGATCTTACCGATCTACAGCCGGTACGCTTCTTGCATTTCAGCAAACTTATTATTAGGAAACACATGCCTCCACACATCCTAAATTCAAGGAATTAATACTGATAAAATATAAAATAAAATGGATTAATTTAGAAAAAGAAACTATTAATAGATACGTCTGCTATTAGTAGGATATAATAGTTAGCAAAATAATCCTATGGGGTACAGAGGGATGAGGTGTGGACATTCTTTCAAAAGTCTTAAAGAGCAACACTCTGATGCAGAAAACTACAGAACCCAAACCACCAAAAAAGAAAAAAAGGCTTCTGCTGGTAACATCCAGCTCAGCTAATGAAAATGAGCATGCATTGGGCTTCACTGCTTTGGATCATTACTGAGCAGAGCCATCACCAGCATGGACGCGTGTCTCTGGAATGGTGGTTGAAGCATGAAGGGACATGGAATCTTTAGTGCATCTGGACATAAGTATCTTGCAACACCGGCTACAATAGTCCCATTGAATGCCTGTTCTCACTTCAGGTGAGTTGTCTAAACAAGAAGTGGGCAGCATTATCTCCTGCAAATGTAACAAACTTGTTTGTCTTAGCAATTGGCTGAACAAGAAGTAGGACTGAGTGACTTGTAGACTCTCAAGTTTTACGCTGTTTATATTCTGAATGCAGTTATTTCTTGTACTTAACTCTACATTTGTAAGTTCAACTTTCATGATAAGAGATTGCACTACAGTACTTGTATTAAGAAGACTATTTTCTTTTATTTTTACAGTGCAAATATTTATAACAATAAATGAATATAAAGTGAGCACTGTACACTTTATATTCTGTATTGGAATTGAAATCAATATATTTGAAAATATGGAAAACATCCAAAAATATTTACATAAATGGTATTCTATTATTGTTTAACAGCACAAGTAATCGCGATGCTTTTTTTTAATCTCTTGACAGCCCTAATCCTAATGCATTTGCTACAGTGACCTCAAGTCACGGGCGACATCTCTTGGCTGAGAAATGGACAGGGCTACCTACAGAATTTGGCAATGCTGCTCTTCGATTCAGCAGGAAGGGAGCTCAGAGTTCAGTGATATGAGGCACTTCCCTCCAGCCCCTTTCCTCAATATTAAATACACTGCTACTACAGCACCTGCAACACTTTGCACCCAGAAATGGGACACTGAAGCAGTATTCTCTCTGCTTTCATATACTGACATGCCTGCAGACCTACTTCTGAGAAAAATAATAGCACAAGGAGTCTCAACAAAAAGCTACCCTTACTGCAGCTGTATTCCAGCCTCCATTTCCTCTTCTTTCCCACTCCCAAATCCAGTAGCTGTCCACCAGGTTCCTAATGTATAATTTCTTCTGACACAATTTGTTCCAAAAAGCCTTGAACACAGTGTACCATCTAATCACACTGCAACCAACATCTTAATATAAAGAATGAACACTTCTCATAGTAATCTACACATTTGTATAGCATCCATTCACCCACAAATGTCCATAATTAATAAACAAAATCACTCATCTCACTTCTGTGCAAAATATATATATATTTTTTACGATTGGACCTATCAGTCTCAACAGCTGAACTGCTAGTCCAGAAAAGAACCTTTTTTCTCTCATTTCCAGAACTATGCGAGTTACCATTCACCTCTACCACAGTCAGATACAGTCCACTACACACTGCATGCCCTGTGGGTCCTAGTTACCTCTCCATAAATAAATATATCATAGTAAGTGACCTTCTGAAATTTTTTTCCCATTGCACCATAGACAGCACTGGGTATTATAAACTGCACCAAGCTTCTCTTCTGCTTCTTTCCGGCTTGGTTTAAAATATTCAATTCCCAGCATACCTGATGGTTTCTATATTCAGGAGTCAAAGCACTGCTGAGCTGGCACCCAGTGGGATTTCAGCACAGAATGTGGAGAGGAATTACTCACAGAAAAAACCTGCAACGATGGTGAAGTCCTGCAGCCAGCAACCGCTGCCATTCCCAAGCCCCCCCTCCATCCCTCGCACAATACTGAAGATAAGAGAAATAAAGGAGGATAGAAACATCTAGACCTGCCACCTACTCCCAGTCAGATATTCTACACGATGTGGGCACTAGGAATTGGTTAGGGAATGCAGTTTTGACTGTAGTCTGTTCTACATTTTTTAAAAAAACAGTCGTTTTCAAAGCTGAAGTCAAGTAAAATGAACACGCCCTCTATTTGAATATTTTGGACTAAGTTCTTCTGCTGTCTCCTGTTGTACATTGATACTTACATTAAAGACAGCAGAACAGAAATATTCATATTTTCTATTGTGTATTCCATATAACAGGTGTTGATTTATCATTTTAGGTGTGCATACACACAGGACAAACAGCAACTGTCATCACATCTAATCTTTACTAGACTGAGTTCTGTGGGGAGAGAACACTCTTCATTTTACTCATCTGTACGGTGTTTAGTTTAGTGAGGTCCTGACCGTAACATAAATAATAATTAACAAACAAGTGAGGCAATGTGCTCACTGCAAAATTCTTCAGTCTTAAGAAACTGGCAACAGTCTGTCATTGATCAACATGCTGACATGAAATTAAACCACTGAAATATTTGGAAACAGAGTAACAGAAATATAAGGCTGAGAGGTCCACAAATTTTATAAGCATACTCTCCAATCCATTATCCAAGTCAGTAATGAAAATGTTGACTAGTACAGACCCAGAAAAGACCCTTGTGGGACATGATTAGATACATCCTCCAGGTTTGACAGTAAACCACTGAAAACTACTCTTTGAGTACGATCTTTCAACCAGTTATGCCCCCCACTGCATAGTAGTATCATCTAGACCACACTTCCTAGTTTGCTTATGAGAGTGTCATGTGGGACTGTGTTGAAAGCCCTATTAAAATCAAGATATGTCACACCTACTGCTTCCCCTATCCAGTAGGCCAGTGGTTCTCTACCGTGGAGTATGCAGAGGTCTTCCAGGGGGTACATCAACTCCTGTAGATATTTGCCTAGTTTTACAACATGCTACATAAAAAGCACTAACAAAGTCAGCACAAACTAAATTTCATTTAGACAATTATTTTTTATACTGCTCTCTATGCTATACAATATTTATATTCCAGTCAATTTATTTTATAATTATATGTAAAAATGAGAATGTGAGCAATTTTTCTGTAAGGAGTATAACACAAGTAACAGTACTGATGTTAGTCTTAACCCAAAGGCACTCCATGAAAGCTCCCCATGGTTTGCGTCCCTATTTAGGTTTATTCAAATTTACTTCCACCATCACAGAACTGGTCCTATTCTGCCTTTTATTGTTTACATTAGAAATGGTGAATCATAGAACTGAGGTTACATGAACCTACACTTATGTTAAAGAAAAATCATTCCACATCTTTTCAAGTTCCCTTTCCTACTATTTCTGTGGTATGCCTCCTGCTGAGTCTAGGAGATTGAAACTCCTTACTCCCACTTTACAGACCTTCATACTCTCCTGCTGATTTAGAAGAAGTGGTTGCATTTTCTATCAGACAGAACCTAAATGATCAGGTACAGGAACACCCACATGAGCTGCACCTGTAAGCGACCAGGTAATTCCTTCACACAGCCAACCAACTGAGAGTTCTATTAGTGTCATCCCAAAAATAAATGTGTGCGCCTTGTTTGGGCTATCAGGACTGCTGGGGATGATGACAGGAACATAAAAATGAAGTCACAGTTTGCAGAACATAATACCTGTGCCTACCTCCAAAAACAATTTCATTTTATAATTTATTTTACAACACTGGAAAAGAGCCTGAATCTTCCAGCAAAACTTAGAGCCTAGGGGAAAAAATACCCAAGATAGCTGTCCCCTGGAGAAACAAATGGCCTTGCTGTATCTGCTTTTTGAGCATCATTCGCTTTCTAAAATGATGTAAATGGAATAAAAATACGAAGTATATGATGAGTATGTGATATTTTCTCCCTGTATCTACATAAAATCATAGAACTGTAGGGCTGGAAGAGACCTTGAGAGATCATCTAGTTCAGGCCCCTAATCTGAGACAGGCATACTGCTATGTACAGTTTTGGGGAGGCTGTATTGGTTTGTGGTTCAATAAGACCAAGAGCATTGACGGTAACATATTCCAAGGGGATAATGAAGGGGTGGGCAAACTACGACCGATAGGTCGGATCCGGCCCCTCAGGGCTTTGGAACTGGCCTGCAGGATTGCCCCCTATGGCTCCATGGCTCCTCTGTGGCTCCCGTGACGCTCTCAGAAACAGCCGGCACCACTTTCCCTGCAGTCTCCAGGAGCAGGGTGGAAGAGGGCTACATGTGTTGCCCTTGCCTCCAGGCACCACCCCTCGCAACTCCAATTGGCCGGGAAGGAGGACTGTGGACAATGGGAGCTTCAGGGATGGTACCTGGAGGCGCAGCAAGGGCAGAGCACACGGACCCCTCCACCCACCCTCCCCTAGGGGCCGCAGCACTTCCTGGAGCGTTGCGGAGCTAGTGACAGGGAAGGCAGCCAGGGAGCCTGCCCTGGCCTCAGTGAGTGCCACTGCCACCCCAGAGCCGCTTTAGGTAAGCAGCACCGGGCTGGAGTCCGAACCCCTCCTGCAACCCACCCCCAACTCCCTGCCCTAAGCCCCCTGCCTGCACCTCGCACCCCTCCTGCACCCCAACTCCCTGCCCTGAGCCCCCTCATATACCCCACACCTTTCCTGCACCCCAATCCCCTGCCCGGAGCTCCTTGCTGCACCCCTGTGCACACACAACCCCCCTGCCACACCCCGTACCCTGCCTGCACCCCTCCTAGCTGCCTCCCTCTACTCCTGAATTAGCTGCATTGCAGTGGTGCAATATAAATGGTTATAGAGTGCTTTGGGATCCTTTGGGGTGAAAGACACAAAGGCTTTTCACTTGAATTTGTTACTACACAGCAGCATTTGTGGTAATTAGATATCACAATCAAAGTTAAAAAGAGCGAACACCTTATGTAAAATGTAAATTATTCACAACTCTTTTATTTAATAGGACAATTTTTGAGAGGGGAAAGATTTCCTTTTATAAGAAATGCAGTCACACAGAGCTGAGAGAGATTTATACACTTAGATTTAAGCTTTTACAGTTTAGACAGCAGGATTTTTAACTTGTACAAGTTCTTTATTCATTTTAGACATGCTAAGCAAGACTGATGGGATGAAAGACTGACAGGAAGCATGTGATGCTGGTTTGGGCTCCAGGTCTGATCCAGAATCACTACTCTAAGAAGCCAGACAACCAGAAAATGAAATCTGATCAGATACCCTGCTTGCTTTCCTCTCCAGACACTAGGCGTGGAGGCTTGGATCTAGAATGAACTCTGCTATACTTTTGACATGCTTCTGTTGAAAAAGAACTTCTGCTAACTCTTGTTAGGCTAACTAAGGAGAGAAGGTGGGCTCAGGAGATACAGTCTGTTTATTATTCCTTCTATCAGAAATGCTATTACCATAGCCATTATATTGGTTAAATCCTTGAAGGCAAGAGCCATCCAAAGGAGATTACAGTATTGCAGATTGCAATTCGTGGTAACCACAATCTTGAGGACTGCTGTTTATTCGTCACTGGAGGCACATGTCTTAGAGATCTAGGGATGCTCAATCTCTAGGCTGACTGCTAAAACAAATTCTCAATTGCAACAGAGTATACCCGGCCTTTGTGTCTTCCTACAGGAGGCCCCGCAGTCCTACCACACACCGCCTCAGGAAGCAGCAAAGTGACAGAAAGGAGGAGCAAACCTGGATCCTCCAGACCAGCCTAGAGATGCCTTATAGAAATAGCCAATCAAAGCCCAGCCAGCTCAGATAAAAGGAGCTGCCTGACCTTAGCAGGTCAGTTTCTGGCTGGGACCACAAAAGTGAAGAAGGGTGCTCCTCTCTGGTCAAAGGAGCCCGCTAGTAGCCAGAGTTTATGGTGGGCTGAACTTACACTGAGCTAGTGGAGTCCAGCAGGAGTCTGTTTTGGTTTCAGTACTATTCAATATTTTTACTATTGACTTGGACAATGGAGCAGAGAGTATGCTAATAAAATCTGGGGATGACAACAAATTGGGAAGGGCTGCAAGCATTTTGGAGGATAAGATTAGAATTCACAACAACCTTGACAAACTGGAGAACTGCTCTGAAATCAAGAAGATGAAAGTTAATAAAGACAAGTGCAAAGTACTACACTTAGGAGGGGGGGGGAAATGCACAGCTACAAAATGAGGAATAACTAGCTAGGTGACAGTACTGCTGAAAAGAATGTGAGGGTCACAGTGGATCACAAATGGCATATGTGGCGCAATTGTGAAAAAGGTTAACAGTGTGGTGCAAAAAGGGTAACATCATTTGGAGGTGTATTAACAGTAGTGTTGTATGTATCACATGGGAGGTAACTGCCCCATTCTACTCTGGTCTGATGATGCCACATCTGAAATATCATGTCCAGTTTTGGGTATCACACTTGAGGAAAGATGTAGACAAACTGGAGAGAGTCCAGAGGAGAGCAACAAATGACAGAGATTCGGAAAACCTGACCTATGAGGTAAGGTTAAAAAATCTGGCCACGTTTAGTTTTGAAAAAAGAAAATTGAGGGGGGACCTGAAAGCAGTCTTCAAATATATCTTAAAGACGACAATAATCAATTGTTCTCCACGTCTTCTACAGGTACAACGAGAAGTAATGGGCATAATCTGTAGCAAGGGAGACTTAAGTTAGATATTAGGAAAAACTTTATATTGTAAGAGTAGTTAAGTTCTGGAACAGGCTTCCGAGAGTGGCTGTGGAATCCCTTTCATTGGAGGATTTTAAGAAAAGGCTGGACAAACACCTATCAGAGAAGGTCTAGGTTTACTTGGACCTGCCTCATCAAAGGGTGCTGGACTTGATGACCTCTTGAAGTCCCTCTTGGCCCTACATTTCTGAGGGTATGGCTACACCTGCAGCCGTACAGAGCTGCTGCAGGAGAGCTCCCACGGCAGCGCTTTGAAGTGTGAGTGTGGTTGCAGCGCCAGCGCTGGGAGACAGCTCTCCCAGCACTGCAGGTACTTAACCTTCCCATGGGGATTAGCTTACAGTGCTGGAAACCGCGTTCCCAGTGCTGGGGCAGTGTTTACACTGGCGCTTTGCAGCGCTGTAACTTACTGCGCTCAGGGGTGTGTTTTTTCACACCCCTGAGCGAGAAAGTTGCAGTGCTGTAAAGTGCCAATGTAGCCGCGGCCTGACTGTATGAACATTAGCCTTCCATTTTCAACTTTTCCTTTGATCACAAAATGGCTCAGTTACCTGAGGTCCAAAACTGGACATTTCAGACATATTATAGAATGCCAAATCAAACTGATCCTTGAAATATTCTAGGAAAGATGACATATGCTCAAGTTCTTGTTTTCTACTTTCCCCACTGTGTCACTTACCTTGCAATGTACAAACTAAAATACAGAACAACTGCAGATGACAAATCTGTCCTTCACAATGTCAAACTTCGATGTCACTGAGCTATCCCAAGTGTTTGGCGAAGATCACGTCCTGGGCACAAGCAATATGGAGGTTATACTGGTTAGCAGAGGAAAACACTTGGAGTTTTTAGCTACACTGCAGTCTCCTCCTGTTGAAGATACACACCTGCAACTGATTAAGGCAATCTGCAGCTCAGTATCAGTGAGGAAACCAGGAACATAAAGCTCTCATAGCAGTGACCACAACTAACACATTCTAACATATTCGGCTATCTAGGAGATCTAGCCTCCGTAATAAATGCCTTCACCATCCCAGCTGGAGTACAACTAGGCATAAAGCAGATCTACCTAGGCAGAAAGCAGTCAGTCCTCCACAAATGACAATGAGTATAACCCATCAGCATACCTGTACAGACACACTAGTTACCATGAATAGATCAAACCAGATTGAAGTTCACTACAGTGGCTCACCAAAGAGTACCATATCAAAATCATGGGATCTGGCCTTGTCTTTAACGGACACAATAATCTGAGCCCAGGATACCTGAAAGGCCATGTATAGCTCCAAGATGAGGACAAGTTGAAAACTCTTCCGCTGTGCCAGAGGAATTGTTTACAAAGTAAATCTCATTTGTGCAGGACAGAGCTTTCTTGGAGACTTGTCCAAGACTATGGAATGAACTCCCAGTAGGATATAAGAACCACCTCAAACCTAACTATTGTCCTTTCCAAATGCAAGACATACTCCTTTGATCATACCTTCACTAAAAGCACAGCATAGCATACAAAAATGTAAATACATTAAAAAAAAATCTTATCCAAAGAGAAAGAATGACACATGATAGATGTGCAATCACATAATCTAACACACCTCTGAAAGATGATCAGGTACCATGAAGATGAAGAGGGCTTGAAGAGAAAAGAATGTACATTTTCAGAGCATAGCCTATGAAAGATCTGTTATTTGGCAATATAAAAAAGAACTGTAGCATCTGCAAAGCCATTTGATTAAACCGGCAGAAAAGAAAAGACAAACCACTCAGTAATTCTTGTTGTAATGTGTTCTACTACATGGAGGACTCAGTCTCAAAAAAATATTCCAGCAAGGACTCAAGCCCTCAAGCATGGTCCAAGATGCTCACTTGCATCACGAAGGTGATATATGAGGAAGAACACTTCTAAGCACTATATTTCAAATTGGAGATTATATGTCCTAACCTATTCACCGAAGTAGTCCTAGTGAAGTCAAAGACAATAAGGATTTGGTTCCTACACTTGTTTTGCTTTTGCCTGTTTACTGAATATCAGACCAGAAAACAGAATTTGGCCCCCTTATGTTCTATACATGTGTGTATATATACATTTAATAGCATCCAAAACTCGGATGGCCAGCAAATGAATTTCAATTCCTCTTATTCAGCAGAGCATGTGTGATTATTAAACATTAATATCTGTAGTGCCCGATGGCCAACACAGACCAGGAGCAGTCCTCAGCAGTGGTCGCACAGGTAGTCGGGTAGCCAGGAGGTCAATCAGTATCAGAGACAGTCTGCAGCAAGGGACAGAGTTCTCACAGGGATCCGTAGCCAGAAGATTCAATCCAAGAGGCCAGGTCAGCTTCTTATGGAGGCAAGGTCAGATGGCAACAAGACAAGGTTAGGTTACTCAGTAGGGCAGGGCCAAATGAAACATGGACAGGCAAGGCAGCAGGGTGTAAAGGCAAGGTTATGCAAAGGTAGGAAGGCAAGGAAGTCTAGGCAGAAACCAGTAGGCAATGGACTGTTGCTCAGACAGCTTCCTCCTCCTGTTGGGGGTCTTTTCTTTGTATAGCCCAGGTATCCAAGGAGGTTGGCTGGACAGACAGCCACCAGGAGCCTGGGGCGTGGCTACTGTGAAGCAGCAGGCCTTGAGCACTAAGGCTGTTAGCAAGAGGCAATGACTGAAGATACTTTTGTGGTTCAGAGGGTAGGGATGCCATCTAGAGACCCGACAGAATGGGGTTCAGTACCAGGGTCCTGATAACTTCTTAATGATATGATTAAATGTAAGGATAGCAACTGTTCTGCAAAAAAATGTGTTTATAACTATGTAATCTTCCAAATCATAGACCTTTTCTTCTCTATTTTTACATGAGGATTAAAGCAAGACCAGAACAATGGCTCGAGCAGATGCCCATGCTAAATTACTAGAGATAAATTAGGGTTATTGCTCAGCTTCACATTTCATGCTTTTCTATAATGTGAAAATTAAATGAATTTATTGCTAGACATCATAGCTCAAATATATGGCATTAGGTATCTGTATGTCCTTCACACCAGAAAGGTGTACAAATTCAACTTTGCAACACATTCATTGTGTGTCAGATAAGTAACTAATTAGGAATTTGTTCTCAGATCCTCTGCCTTATATTTAGGTATTGTCTTCAAGCATAATTTTTAGCACATATTTCCTCCCATTATTTTTATGGTAGTTCTCCACCATTTTTGATTCCCTCACTCTAAGAAAAAAAAATCAAGTTGTTTATATATCAGATAGAGAATAAAACATCAGCCTTTACATATATTCTTTCAAACTGTCCTGAGATCTAGGATTTTAATTTAAAGACAAATATTTATTCAAAAGTTATAATATTATATTAATTAGTATTTTTTGAATACTATATAATGGTCATTATTCTTTTAGAGTATCTGTTTGCAGTGAGTTAACTTATTGCTTTTAAGCAGCTTTTACATAGAGTTAAAACTCTTAACAGAATCTTAGACCTTGTGCATAGCCTGATTCTCTGTTGTCATGAACAATCATTTACATCGTGGCTAAAATATAATATAGTCAAAATGGTGCCATTTTATAGCCACTTTGCTTTGGCGAAAGCGACTACAAGGTGTACACCAACAGAATCAGGCCGACAGTGTCTATGGTATTATACATCACTGCTCTGTTTGAGGCCAAACACACTTAATTAAATCTGTTCACTATCCAGCAAGGACCTTGATGCTGCGTTCTGTTCTTCACCTCCCTTCCAGTTCTAAGGAACTCTGGTTGGTTCTCCTGTGTGTGAACAGAACTCCAGTCCATGTCTGTCCTATGTTATGCTATTTAGTCCAGTACTGTCTACACACAACATCAAACCATCCACATATGCACAAACTTACCAGAAGGATTTAGATGTTTCCAGAATACAAACACAAAGGTGCATCTATTAGGTGACCAGAGATGAACACACTCCTGGAACAAAACCTGCAGATAATTCGTAGTAGGGACCCAATCTTGAAGCCCTTATTCTTGTATGAAGTCTGAGGCCAAATCCTGACGCATCAGCCTGATGATCAGCCATTGACTCAGAGGAACTCTGAAATCCTGACAGATAGTGAGCAGCTACAATTCCTATTAAAATCAATGGATTTCAGTGCTCAGTACTTCAGAGGATTTCACTCTGTCTTCAATGAGATTGCTCATGTGAGTGAAAAATGAAACATTGGGACTTAGAGCAAGGGAATGTCTCCATGGCTGACCATGCTGCCTCTGTATCACTCTGAACTCCTGCCCATCTGAGCAAGAATTTCTTTTTATAGGGAGTTTCAAAGCCATGTGCAAAACTGTATGCCCCATGTGAGAGAGCCTGCACACATCCTTGGCAATATAGCTACCAAAACCCTATGTACTCTTTTGCTCAGAGCTAGCACTAACACAGTAATCTCTCCTCTCCTCCTTCACTTGCTCACCTCCTCTGCCTGTTCAACCAGGCAGAGAAGGTGAGCAAGGGAACTCAAAAGACCTTTCATTTTAGATGGCATTTGTTATTTTGAAGCTTCATATTTAAAAAAAAAAAACATAAGAGGAAAAAATGAGATAAAACCTCTCAGCATTATTAATTCCAAGCCCAGGTTTGCATAAAGTGATAGTTTTTCATTCCAAAGCAACTTATCTCATTACAGTAGCAGTTTACGACACTTAAATAACACGGACATCAGGAGAAAGACATCTTTTCCAACAGCCTTTTAATTGATATATTGATTTTTTTAAAATTTAACTTGACATGAAGTCTGTTTACAAACCAGTATGCACTTGCAAAGTATTTCTGCAACACCGTAGAGACAACATGCTCGTTGCCAAACTGCTCCCATGAAAGGAGGTGCTTTGCTGGGAACTGCACAAGGGGAACCTAGCGGATTTTTCTGGCTCCCTCCCATGACTTGTTTATTTAACGCTTACAATAGAAATAATGACATGCTACCAGCAAACAGTCCTGTGGCACCTTATAGATTAACAGACGAATTGGACCATGAGCTTTCATGGGTGAATACCCACTACATGCATCCAATGAAGTGGGTATTCACCCACAAAAGCTCATGCTCCAATACTTTTGTTAGTCTATAAGGTGCCACAGGACTCTCTGCTGCTTTTACAGATCCAGACTAACACGGCTACCCCTCTGATACTTGACATGCTACCAGTGATCTTGTCCTTTAAGATGAGTTGGGAATTGTCAACAGTTCCATGCTTCTTTCTTAGAAATATTTGTTAAAATGCACTTGGTAAAGATTAACTTCCATTGCTCATTATTTGTGGTTCCATTGGTCTTGACATGAGAACAGCAACTACTTTTATAAATACATTGGAAGGTTTAATCTTGACTATTTTTCTGTATGTACTTTATCCTCTGGAAAAATGATGTTTTGTAACTACCTCCAGCTAAATTCCTTTGAATCACAAAAGAGCATGGTGTGAAGTTTGAAGTAATTAACTATCCCTGGATGGTTAGCTCCTATGTAGACTATAAAATGGAACTGTCGCTTAACCACGTTGGAGGATAGCATTGCATTATTGCACTTGTAGTGTAGACAGGGCCTTAGATAATAAGATGCAATCAATGACTAATGAATTTAACAAATGATATGGAATACATTGTTTCCATGTTACCAGATAAGGAAGCGCAAAATAGGAAGGCAAAGCAATAATTGTCAATAATCTAATTAGTCACATTGGGTTAAGGTCAGATAGATGAAGACTTGAACAATCTTATTTTAGGGGCTACTAAATGGCAAAGGCATTTTAGCCTTTATGGATGGTAGGAAGAAACTACCATGTGGTACCTAAAGCTTACCCTGGAACAAGTTATCATGTCATAGTTTTTCAATCAATAGAGATAATGCAAACAAAACACAGTAAAACAATATGATATGGATCTGGGGAAAATGTCAAGTGCTTTCATTATGTTTTTAGTGCATAATTAATGCTGTGCAGAAATTCCTCTGCAGCTGGGATATACTGTGACATCTCCGAAGAGGTAATCATGGGAATTTAGGCTCTTATTAAGTCTGTTTAAGAAGTACTGTAATGAAACAAGGAAATTTAGAGGCTGAAGGATTTGAACATGAATTAAACATCACCATTAACTCAGTCCTGTGTAAAATAAAAACATTTGTTCTTTATGATGATTTCAGCTGGTGCTGTATCATAGCTGCAGGCTAAATATATATCCCTCGGCAGTGTTTTTATTTGGCAATAAGTATAGATGCAATAGATAGCTCAGTCTCCAGGCATAATTTATAGTTTATTAAACTTCACAGCTAATTTACATTATTTCTCCAGGCCAAATCTGTGGGCACAATCCTTAGTAAAGAATAAAGGGAGATCCCCCATCCCAGAAGGAGCACCAGAAGACCTTCTGCCTCCCTCAACTCATCATGTAGAGATATGGCCCCACTCCCCTCAAGAACTTAAAACACCATATTCAGCTTACCTTTTTTTCTGCTAAACTCTGTTCATCTTGTCACCCTCCCACCCACACATTCTGTCCAACATCTACATTGTAAGCACTGTGCCTATACAGCACCTGGCATAACACAGACCTGATCCTTAATTGTTACCATATTATTAAATAAATATTGCTGCTAACAATACTATCTAGCTGTGTTTCCATAGCATTTGTGCATGTGAATGGAGCTTTATATCCACAATGTCTTTATTTGATTAATTTTTTTTCTATTTCTGCAATTTCCTAATAAAGATCAGATTTTATTTTCAACCTGATCCAGGTTATACTTTCTGCTCGCCCAGGACAATCACTGAAAGGCACCTCAGCTCCTCAACTCCCCCCCATAACAGGGGCAATAAACAATGGATAGTAGCTTCAGTGCAAAGTCCCACACAAAGGGAGTAAAGATTCCCTCCCCAAATTGTGCCACAAGGAGATTGGTGAAGGCCAGCAGAGAGACAGGGAGAGCTGAACGATCTGAAAGTGCATTGGAACCACCAATACCAAAGCCTCCATGAGAGAGTAATTCATCAAAAAATGTGCTTTATTTATAAACTGAGCCATTCATAAAAGAGCATTAACAACTATGTGACTTCAAGACTATATCCTATGAATCATAGGATTCATCCCCAGGAGGAAAAGCAAGAGAAACGTACAGAGTCTAAATGACAATGGAAGATGCTGCCAATTATGCATATTGTTATTGTGATCTAAATTATAGCTAAGCCTTCAGAGCCTATAAAAGATGCTCTATCATAAGTCATTCATTATTAATGGAGGGCAGGGAGATGATAGCCCCTCCTGTTTCCCTTTTTCACACAACTGACGTATACCAGGGTTGTTTCTTGCCCTTTTGGGAGTCCTGTGCCACATGCCTTCCCTAATACCACATCCCTTGACCAAATGGTATTCCCTTGTGTGTCCATCTAACACACTCCTGCAGGGAACTGCTTTTGAGGGATGGATGTCACTCCCCAGCCTCCCTGGGACAAACCACTGGCTCTGCAGCAAGAATCTTTTGATTAAGTGAAAAATTCTTGTATTGAGCTGAATAGCTTTTATTTGTTTCTCTGGCTATGAGAGTTACTGCTTAAGACAGGCAGTTGTTTTGGAGAGGCATAGAAACAATTACATGTTTGCTGTATGAATCCTAGAACCTTGTCCTGTTACAGTTTTCTTTGCCACAGATCGGCTTTTAGTGTAACAAGGCTTCAAACTGAAAGGAAAAAAAATCAGTAAGGATCATTTCAACTCTAACATGTCCAGGTAATAAAGTACTAGACTTCAGCAGCAGCAGGTTTCATACCAATTAATTTTAGCAATACCCACTAACATCAACATGATGGCGTTTTTCCCTTACATTCATTCCTAACTGATCCCTCATTTACATGGGTGACCTTAAGAATACATGTTGTATCTAAAACATTAGAATAATATTAACAGTGATCATATACACTGATCAGGATTCTGCAATCAATAGTGGTGAACTATTGAGAACTTGGAGAGAAAGTGAGACTGTTAAAGCCAAAATTGCTGACATATTTGTAAAGATTATTTTCGTTTTGTGGGTTTTCTGCACTCTTCAAAACACAGAAAGATCCACCTGTATTCCTCTCTACCTTTTTATCTCCACCCCAGAAAGTTACCGTATGTAACAGTACATACTTCCAATTCATGGTCCCTTCAATCACTGAAGAAGTCAGGTGCAACAATCCTATTTCCACAGTACCTATTCCCTCAGCCGCCATGCAGGTGAAGAATTGTTTTAACCCTTAAATTGTAATGTTGCAATGATAATACAATATGCAAGATTACTATTAGACTGTGTAACACTGGTCTACTGTATGTCTCCCTCAAGTGGCTGGCTAAAAGCATACTGCTTGAAGAGCTAGAGTACATATTATTCCTCCAACTTAAGAGATAAGGCCTGGTGCTTTTGGTGCTGATAGCTGTAAGTTTGATCCTCACTGACTGCTGTGTATAGCCATGAGTGGATCACAACTGTAAAACTTTTGTTAATATAAAAGCAAATTAGTTTGAAATACTAATTAAAAGCCAAATCTGATCTACTTTATAAAGTATTTCCATTTAATAAAATCCTAAATCCACCTTTGCTGCCAATAAATTAAGTTTAAAAAAGTCTCAAGGACACAGACAAAAACCAAAATACAATGCCCTTATACTCTCTCTGCTGGCCCTATAACAGCAAACAAAAGCCTACATATCCAGAGCTGTGATGCTCGCATCATTGATTATAATTATGCACAAAAGAGGCAACAAATAAAAGCCATTTTAATATTAAGCTCCATGCTTGTTTGGATGGAACATACACTACTAATTTCAAGCTCTGTTGTAAATACAGGAAAAACACAAACCTACTGATAAATAAAACAAGACAGAGCCCCCTACCCTGCAAAGTGATCTGGGTGCATGCTAATTTTAGGAGACTGCACATAGGAACAAGACTCTGCATATGGAGACCCTTTTGCAGGATCAAGGCCAAAGACAGTAAGGAGGGAAAGTTCGAGAACTGCTAACACTGAAAAGTAAAATAAATAAATCTAACGATGCTAATCTTATGTTTACACAGCTACTTTCATTCCAGAGAATCCAAATGTAAACAGATAACATATGCTAGTATGTGAAAGAACAGTTATGCAGGCTCTGTCTTGTAAAATAGGGTGTCCCAAAAAGATCACACCACACTGGTCATTGTTTAGGATCTGCATTACCTGCTTATTGATTGTGGGATGAAGTTTAAGCTGGGAACTTTCTCATCATTGGGACCACATCTCTCCCCATGCAGTACTGCTACAGAAGTGATTAGGAACACAATTGACCTGGAGCCCCCTCACTGCAAAAGGGACAGGGCTACAGACAGGGATCTTGCATATACAACTCACGTATCTCCCCTTCATCTCATGCTCTAAGAATCACCTATTTTCTTGTATGTCCTAGACCCGATGGTTTCAGAGTGATTCGTTCTTGGAGCGAGTGAGGTATTTGTTCAATTTCATTGACTGGTTGTTTGTATTTGCTGTTATTTGTTACCTTAATTGTTTTTCTGAATTATTTTTATTTTGTGAACAGCTAGAGTTTAAGATAGGCACCCTTTTATAAATCAAAATAAATACAAATATTGAATATAAACGATATCAGAATAAAATAGCTCTCACCAGGTAAGAATAAAAATGTTTACTATTGAGTGCCAGAAATTTGCTTAATAGTGAAGAAAAATTAACTTCTCTTTCTGAGAGGTTGCCTCTTGCCTTCACCCTAGACAAAGACAAGGCAGACATTAGCAGTTCATCTGCGATGCTGGAGGACATGAAAAACCAAGGGCTTGTGGGCAGTGATCCTGTAGCATAAATCTAAGAAAAGAGGCGTTAAGCCAGATGTCAGGAGCAAGTTTCAACTCAAGTAGTCATATTCTCGCAAGTGTAATTACCAGCCCACATTAGCTGTCAGTGGGCACTGCACTTTTGATCTTCGGCATCTTAGTAGAGACGCTACATCACATGAGCTAAAGGAGGAATTCTTTTAGCTTTTTATCCACTATGCAGACCAGTCCCCAGAGAAAGTTCATAACACATTTAGCCAGCATGTTAGACCAGCTAAATTCCTCTTGTAGTTTCAAGTGGAGAAGGTATCTTCACTTTCTGCCCTAACCTATTGTGCAGTGGTGCAATTCAACTTCTTCCATATTTCACCTCATGGTGGCTGCTGTTCAACTGTAGAGGATTGATCACAATGTACTAGTTGCACATTAAAATGATCAAGAACCACAGTGATTAACTCAACATTTTTAGGCACGTTTTTGCTTACAAGAAAGTGGTGCCTACTCACTTCATTTATGTTCATCATGAAATGATTAGTTTTCTACAGTATTAGTAACTACCTAGCAGTACCCAATACCCACAGTCTGATACAGATTCTTTACTACTGAATGGAAATTAAAGTAGGAAAGGTAGTGGTGTGATGCTGGCAGAACAGGTCATGCTAGAGTGTATTCAGGTCAGTCCACTTGTGTTTTAATATAGATCAGTGGTTCTCAAACTTATTTGATCTGACTGTCCCCCTTCTTTGTATCTGTAGTCATTTACACTCCCTGCCCAAGTACATATATTGCCACTCAAGTCTGAAGGCAGAACGGAGAGCAGCGGCTACTGGCCGGGAGCCCAGCACTGAAGGCAGCGCCAGCAGCAGCGCAGAAGGGTGGCAGTGTGAAAAGGTGATACTTGTCAATATCATTTTTCACAACAGATTTAGGGCCCTATTGCCACCCTTAACTCTGCGCTGCTGCTACCACCTCAGGGCTGACAGCCAGAACCCCGCTGCTTCCAGGTAAAGGATCAGGGGGAAGGGAAGGAGAGCCTGAGCCTGGGCTACCTCCTGGTGATAGAATGGGTGGGGGAAGGAGAGCCTGAGCCCAAGGGGTGGGGCTCCAGCTGTCAGCTCTGGGGTAGCAGTGCTCCAGCTGTCCCCTTTATCCCTGCCTCTTGGGTGTGCCTGGCCCTTCTGCATGAGCTCCAGCCACCCAAGGCTAACAGCCAGAGGTTTTTAATTTTTTTTAAAAAGCACACAGCTCGCATCTCCCTTAACACATTCCGCCCCATAGTTTGAGAACTGCTGGTATAGATCAAAGTGTTTGTTGAATGTATAAGTGTGTATTTGACATTTAAACTTCATGAAAACTAATGGGACTTAAGCTGTATTGTTTTCACTTATCTGCATCCTGTTATAATCCAATAGCAAACATATACCCCTGTAACTAAATAACCCATCAAAGAAGCCTTATGAAATTCTATTTTCAAGACAAGTGTCCATTGTGTATGAGGAAAGGGGAGCAAGGTTCAAAGTGCATTTCTCGCTCATCATCAAAGGAAAAGCCCAAGTAGGTGGAGACACTTTCAGCTTGCTTTCTGTGTGAAGAAGCTCTAAATATGGATTCTAGGAAATCCATCACTGAACTGTTTGGACTCTTACTGGATGTGTAACAGATGCAAAGCAGAGATCCCCAGAGATAATTTGGGTACCCTGAAAAGACTTTTGGGGAATTGGCAGTTTATTACATCACTGGCACCATTTGTAATTACAAGCTGCGATTCACCTGTTAATATATTTTACCTGCTTTAACCTCTCACTAACCCTCATTTCCTTTTCTTAGCTAATAAACCTATAGTTAGTTTGCTACAGAATTGGCTGCCAGTGTTGTCTTTGGTGTAAGATCTAGAGTATCAATTAATCTGGGGTAAGTGACCGACCGGTCTCTTGGGACAGATGTGGTGTGATTTTTGTTTAAGTTCAATTTGTCTGGGAGGCAAGATCAGACTGGAGGAGGAGTGTCTGTGACTCCATAGTAAAATGATCCAGGAGTTCACATCACCACCAGCTTGGTGTCTGCCATACATCACCAGCTTGGGTGTCTGCCCTGAGGTAGGCACTCACAGTTGTGAGCCACTTCAGACAGCATGGCAGGAGCTAACAAAGTATGAATTTAAGATATTTTTGTTTTAGATGCTGCTTAAACTCTGTAGTTAAAACTATTCCTACAGCAATGTTTAAAGCTTGGAATTTTTTAAAGCCAAGAATTTCCATGTCAAAGGTCACAGTCACTCTGAAAATTACTAGATAATCATCTTAAGCGATTACTCATAAATGACAATGTTCACATTATTTTTAAAGGTATTGGGAATATAATTTATCAAAATGATCATAACTGAATTTCTCAATACTAATCTAAACTGAAATGTTTCAGATTTTAATTCAGATAGGAAGTTGCTTGTATAACTGAAGTTAACATGGGCATAAACATTTATATTCAAAGTAAGCATAACCCCCAGGTAAATTGACTTATTTCCTATCTGCATAGGTTGCATAAATTACAATATTCATCAGTGAACAAACTGGTAATCTAGTATTTTGTGACACATGAAGATTAGCTTGCAAACCCTTTTATGATTTGCAGGATTATTGATTTCAAATCAAATACTACAGATAGAAGTCAGGAATGCTATTGTTCTACCAGAAAATCTGTTTACCAGAAAAGTATTTTGGGTCCTGCAAGTTGAAAGCAGTCTACTGGGCCACTAGGATACAAAGTCACAGACAGTTCCCTGGTATACATCATATCATCATCATTATTTCTCAGTTTTGTTCTAATACAATAGCATTAAATCACACTAATAGTCAAAAACGATTAAGGCTGCCACAGAAAATGCACGGAATTGCACACATGGTTCTTTGAGATGTGTGTTCCTAAGGGTACTCCACTTCAGCTGCATATGTGTCTCTCAAGCCATTGATTGGAGATTTTCCATTAGCAGCATCCATTTTGGCCCGTGCATGCACTCTGTGCAATCTTATGTCACACACTGAGGGCATATAAGGCTGCAAAGGCTAACTGCCCACAGTTCCTTCTCTATCTGAATGTACAACAAAGAATAGTTTGAAGCAGAGGTGAAAGAGGAGCACGCATAGGGACACACATCTCAAAGAACAAAAGTTTCTGCACAAGGTAAGTCACCTCTTTGTATACTTCAAGTAGTGTCCCTATAGATGCTCCACTTCAGGTGACTCCCAAGTGTTGGGAGTGAAGGCATATTTTGGCCTGACAGAAGCCTGCTGTAGATTTTAAAAAGAGTCTGTTCTGATGTTTAACAGCATAAGCATAAGTAGAACTGTGTACATGTAAGAAATTGCAGAATAATCATGTTTAGTATTGCACGTGTAAGAATAGCAGAGTAATCATGTTTGTGAGAACAAGAAAAGATACAGTAACTAAATAACTAGAAAGGAATACTTTGAATTAACTCTAAATCTGTAATAATGGAGGAGGAGCGTTAACATGGAAACAAGAGGCTAATCCATATACAAAAAGAGCTAACAAAAAGTTATAAAAACAAGTTTGTGTGACAAAGGGAAGTTGAAGCTGTATTGTTGGGTGCTGGAGGCAACTGTGGCGAGATCATTTCAATGAGCTTCCTCCTTGTAAATAACTGATCACTACTTGCTGAGTGTTTTGCCTTAATAAATATTTGTTAGACCCATTTGTTGAGTACATAAACCTCAATCCAATAATAAGCAGCATCCCCACATGGAACAGGGAGCTTTGGAATCAAGTCCAAGATTAACAACAGTACAACAGAACCAAGTGCTGCCTCAGATCGGACAGTGTGAACCAAAGTGTAGTGTTTAAACCTATGGTAATCTGCTCCTTGCTTCATTTACTTTTCTAGCCTTTCTAGTAGCTATGATGTCAGCCCGCAGGGCTGAGGAGGTTGGGAGACACACCCCCTCCCATTGTTCAAGAACAAAATCTCCTTATGGCTGCACCCAAAATTCTTACCCAAAGTGCTGTCATGGTATGTCTACACTACGGGATTATTCCGATTTTACACAAACCGGTTTTTTAAAACAGATTGTATAAAGTCAGGTGCATGGGGACACATTAAACACATTAATTCAGCAGTGTGCGTCCATGTACCGAGGCTAGCGTTGATTTCCAGAGCGTTGCTCTGTGGGTAGCTATCCCATAGTTCCTGCAGTCTCCCCCACCCATTGGAATTCTGGGTTGAGATCCCAATGCATGATGGGGCAAAAATAGTGTCAAGGGTGATTCTAGGTAAATGTCGTCACTCAATCCTTCCTCCGTGAAAGCAACGGCAGCCAATCATTTTGCACCCTTTTTCCCTGGATTCCCTGGCCAGATGCCATAGCATGGCAACCAGGAGCCTGTTTTGCCTTTTGTCACTGTCACCGTACGTGTACTGGATGCTGCTGACAGAATAGTACTGCAGTGCTACACAGCAGCATTCATTTGCCTTTGCAAGGCAGCAGAGACGGTTACCATCCCTATTGCACTGTCTGCCATTGTAAAGGCAATGAGATGATGGTTATCAGTCATTTTGCACCGTTTGCAATTGGAAATTGGCGATGACAGTTATCAAGCCTTTTGTACCGTCTGCTGTCATGGGTGCTCCCGGCTGGCCTCGCTGAGGTCGGCCGGGGGTGCATGGACAAAATGGGAATGACTCCCCAGGTCATTCCCTTCCTTATGTTTTGTCTAAAAATAGAGTCAGTCCTGCCTAGAATATGGGGCAAGTGTACTAGAGAACCAGAGAGCACAGCTGCTTCGAGTCAGAGCCTCAGAGATCCCGCAGAAATGATAAGCTGCATGCCATTCTAAGGGTGCCCTGCAACAACCTCACCCGTTGCTTCCCTCTTCCCCCACCCTTCTGGGCTACTGTGGCAGTATCCCCCATTTGTGTGATGAAGTAATAAAAGAATGCAGGAATAAGAAACACTGGAGTTTTTAGTGAGATAAAATGAGGGGGAGGCAGCCTCCAGCTGCCATGATAGTCCAGGCAGGACATTAAAGGGTGGCGGGGGAGAGAAGCACAGTCTCCCGCTGCTATGATAGTCCAGGGAGTACAGAATCTTCTTTAGACATGAAAGGGGGGTGGCTAATGGAGCTCAGCCTCCAGCTGCTACGATGAGGACAGTTACCAAGCCTTTTGTATCGTCTGCCGGGAATGACCAGGAGTCATTCCCATTTTTACCCAGGCGCCGCCCCCCACCCCCAAATGGTTGCACCAGCCCTGTTCACAAAGGCTTTCAGGGTGGATCCCTGGATAGAATTACTGCTTCTATGACACAGCTGGTGCTTTATCTCCCCAAAGGATAATAGCACACACTACCAGATCACAGGCAATTTCCACAGCTCTACTCAGAAGCATTCCAGTATCTGAGATATGCAGAGCTGCTACATGGGCCTGAAGAGGGATGGGGAAGGGAGGTGGGAGGAAGAGAGAGAGGGACAAAGTGGATGATGTAGCCCAATGTTATAACCTCCACACCAGGCCTCCTGGAAATGGGAAAGACAATCTCCAAAGGTGGAAAGGTGGGTGAAAGTTTTCATCTTGCAAAGTAGAGGTGAGAGAGGAGTTGAGCCCTCGACCAACGTGGCAAAATTGCTGTTTTCAATGATGACTGGGTACTTATTTAAGAAAGGTGAGAAGCTCTTTTCCTCTGGAATGTCTGTCTCTAGAAGGTTCAATGGTTCTATAAAATCCAGGTAGCCAGGCTGGGTGCAATTTCTGCACAGTTTGAGACCTGCTAAATCTCCTCCTGTTCATAGAAGAGTATATATCCAGAGACCTCAACGTGGCCCTGGAGTGTTTTTGCATGTGCAGGACGACCTGTCCACAGTCCCCAAGAAGAGGTTCTGACTGTCAAACAAGAGGTCTTCAGGAGTGTTCTGTTCCTCTCTCAGGAACCCCAACTGGAGCCACCACTGTAGAGATGGATCTAGTGGCAATGTCCGTAGCATCTAGGGATGTTTGGAGAGAGGCTCTGACTAATAACTGACCCTCTTAACAATGACCTGGAAGTGCTCTCTATGCTCCTGTGAAAGATGTTTAATAAAGATTGCATGCTTGTTGTTATTAACGAAGTCACAGTTGGCTCTGATTGCCTGATAGTTTGCAGTCCGAAATTGGAGGGTCACAGATGAATACACCTTTCGCCCAAATAGGTCTAACCTCTTCTAGCCCTTATCATAAGGTGTAGACCTGGAGTAATGCTGCTTACCTTCCTCATTTATGGCACCCACCACCAGGAAATTAATTGGTGGGTGAGAAAACAAAAATTCTGAGTCCAGGATGGGGGTGGAGGGGTCATAATATTTCTCATCCTTATGTTCAAAAGTCTGTGGGATGGTTGCAAGAGTTTGCCACACAGTCTTTTCTGGAACCAGGAGCACTTTATTAATGGGTAGTGCAATCTGCATGGGTGCTACCGAATGCAGAATGTCCAGGAGCTTGTGTTGTGAAACTTCAACCTCCTTAGGAGGTAACTGCAGGTGTCAGCCAACTTCTTCATAAGTAGGGCCTTTTCAAATTCACAGTCCATTTTGGTCAATTCATGGCCAGAGGATTTTTAAATTTGTCAATTTCATGTTTTCAGATGTTTACCTCTGAAATGTCAAAGCATTGTAACTGTGGGGGTTCCAACCCAAGAAAGGGTCATGGGGGGTTGCCAAGTTGTTGTAGGGGGGATGCAAGATTGCCATCCTCACTTTTGCAAAACTTTCAGAGCTGGGCTCTGAAGGCAGCAGCCACAGAGCTTCTTGCAGCTGGGGGAGGTACCCGGAGGTGGGTCTGATCTCCCCCTTAAAGCAGCTATGCAGGGGAAGAGGAAGTTCTGCCCCTCCCCAGTCCAGCTGAGACTAACGGCAGGAGCCCGATGCACCGTAGGAGCTCCCAGCAGAGGCGCTTCTAGCCCCACCCCTTTCCTTCCCCTCCAATAGCTAAATTTCACGGGGGAGATCTGATTTTACGCTCCTTGACATGTTTTTCACAGCTGTGAATTTGGCAGGGCCCTATTCATAAGGTTCTGGAATTGGCAAAAATCAACCACTGACAGTGGTGAAGGCATGACTGCCTTGTCTAGAGACAAGGACAAAATGGCAGTTTGAGGGGTGGCCTCTTTGTCCACCCTAGCCTACTGTTCTTCAAAGGTTTCCTTGTGTTGGGGGTTTAGTGGAGGAGACCGAAATCCTAGTCTCTCAGTGGAATAGAGCTGGAGGTCTGGCAAATTGCTGTCAATATGCTGTGTAAGGATCCCAGTATGGGCATTGGGGGGCCTACACGAGAGAGGCTGTGGTATCCAGAACTGATCCCACCATCCCTGACGTGGACGAGGAACCTTGTTAAAAAATGGTTCCTGAAATGATGAAGAGGGGAAACATACACTGAGAAAGATGAGACTGATTGAATGTCGCCTTCATTTTCCTCAATGCGGGGCCTCACTAGAAAAAGATGGAGAACCCTTTGGTACCAGGAAGCAATGGTAATCCAGAGACCAGGGGCTCAGTACTGAGAGTTGTTCAGTACCAATAAGCAGTAGGGTCTCTGGCTCATCTAGCACTTACAAGTCCCTGGAGTAGCAGAATTCCTGCTGTTCCAAGTGGGTCAGTGCCAATGCAGCAGTTGAGGTGGATAGTAACACTGAGCTGGAGCACGTAGGTGCCAGGGCAAAGGTGTCTGGCACTTGAATTTTGCCATATTGATGCAGTCGACTGCAAAGGCACCATTGGTAAGTTTGATGTAGATGGTGTTTTTCTAGAGGAGTTTATGTCTAGGCCTCCCTGTCCTTCACGGATGGTACTGGGGGCCTGCTGGAGCTGTACTTCTCGCAAAAGCTCTGGGATCTCCTGGCCCTACCGGTACCAGAGGAAGAGTCCTTTGCCTCCATAGTACTAAGCTGAGAAGTCACGGCCTCCAAAACAATAGACTACAGGAGATTGGGGCCTTTCGGGAGCTGGCTCCTTGTGGTAGAAGACTAATCTCTTCTTAGGAGGGCTCAGGGAAAATTCCAAAGTCTTCCACCTCTTAGAGGAGACCTTAGCTAAGGTGGAAGAGGCACTGGATCTGCCCAGAAGCAGATGTACAGGATGAGAGAGTCCTCCTGACTTGACTTGGAAGCAGGTCAAAGGGAGCACACCATCATCAGAAGCTTCAATTTGGTCTCCAAAGTCTTCCATACTCTAGATTTGAGAACCAGGCAAAAGTTACACTTTTGAGAGATAACGGACTCTCTCAAGCAATGGATACATGCAGAGTGCCCGTGGCTGAGTGGGATAGCCTCATGACAAGAGAAGCCGCATTTGAAACCTGGTGAACCAGGCATACCCAACCAGGTCAAATAAGCTCTCCAGAAAAATCCAAACCTCTCACTACTATCTAACTAATTCTATACTAAAAAGAACTAATGCTAACTACAAAACTATTGTGAAACACACTGAGGCACGCCCAAAGTGGACATACTACAGCTCCATCTCAGGCTGAGATAGTAGAGTAGGAACTGAAGGTGGTTCGCCCATGTAGCCTTATATCCCTCAGTGTGCAGCACAAGATTGTATAGAGTGAATGTGTAGGACAAATGAACATGCTAATGGCAAATCTTGGCTCAAGGAGTGCATGTGACCCGAAGTAGAGAAACCATAGGGACACTACTTGAAGAACTGTACTCCTTGGCAAAATGTGAAGGAAGAAAGATCTTTATTTTACCCTAACTGTCCTTTGAAAATAATGTCCTAACAGATTACCATTCCTATATACCATTCTGTATATTTGCATGCAAGACTGGTGGAAATTTACTAAAATCAAAGTTCTGAATTCAGTAGCAAGTTGAAGCACAGAGAGCATTGAAGTCTCAGTGTAATTCAGTGATGGATACACTGGAACTAGCTCAACACTTGGCAGGCATGGAAGCCATGCTAGGAGGCCTCTCCCATACCACTGTAGAGAGCACTTATAAAGTCTCAATACCCCTCGCTCACATAAGTGAGCACCATCTAAGAATGGTTTGCATGACTGGGCCTTTATATTGGTATTTTCCTAGAGTAGGGATTGGTCTTCAACATTTGGCACAGCACTGAGCACACTGATGGCGCTAAATATCTAATGGTCAACTTGCATTTCTCACTTGTTCTTAGTCACAACCCTTAAGGCAGTGTCTGATGCCACCTCACATTTTCCTTCAGTATTTTTATTTGATTGTAACCACTTAAAACATTGTTCCTCAAACATCTCCCAAATATTATCGAATAGCATCACAATATTGATAGCCTACATATAATTTGTATCACAAAGTTATGAACTCCCAAATAAAATCAATCAGTAACACAGCTCTTGCTGTCTAAATGACATGTTAATCTGACCTGAATAAAACTTGTATAAAGAATAAATTTACACCTTCCCAAGGGGCACAACAGCAACATATTCTGTTATCCCAGCCACTTAGGTCCAGAAAATAACAGACAATCCCACTGCTGTGAGAGTCACCATGGGATTACTTGTAGAGACTTTAGCACCATTTGAGAAGGGGACAGATTTACAAAGGGATTTAGGTGCTTAAAGAGACAGGTACCTTGTGAGATTTTTCAAAAGCACCTAAGCAGGTTGGGCACCTAACTCACTTAGGCACTTTTAAAAATCCCTCCAGGTGCCTGTCTATGTCTTTAGTCACCTAAATACCTTTCAATATAGGTTTACAACCACAAATCTTGTCTTTCCAGCTATAGCATCTCCCTTCACGACAGATTACAGCTGCCTGAGAGAAAGCTATTAACAGTTGACATCTGCCACTCTGTTCTTGCCACAGAAGTTAGCTCCAAGGCTTCCATTTCCATTTCCAACTAGGAGTTCCACCATGACCCTGTTAAACACAGAGATGCCATGTTGCCTTACAGGACATAGTATATCAACCATGACAACCACACTCACCTTGAGCACCTACGTGAATACTACCAATTAAATCTGTGAACAAAATTCTGTATAGCAACTCAAGTTCTATGCATTAATAAAGAAATTAATGCTAAATACAAATACCACATTTTTATGTAAACATTTGAAGTGGCCATGAACACACATTTGGATGACAGCTTTGTAGTCCAATGAGTATTTCCTAAATCAGTGGGCCTATTTGCATCCATAAGCCTCTTTCCACAATGAACAAGGGTTTCATAACCACAACCCACATCAGCAAGGTCTTTTAGGAAGGAGGGATTTGCTAACACAGCTGGGATGCTACTGCAGAAGGCACATTATTGGGACCACTGCAGATGGAGACTCAAGAAAAAATGTGGAAATTGCTGCAGGTAAGACTAACGATGAGAAGAAGTCTTTCTAAATTAGGAGATGCTCAGTAGACTAGGAGACTTGTTTTCAAAGTGCACAGGATCATTTTAAACATGTACATAAAAATATGCAATTCATATTTGGTAGTAACTCTTTTACTGGTGCATCTATTTTAGTTGTAGTACAGACATTTATACATGAGAGGCTATTTTCAACAGCACAGTTTCAACATATGGTGCATATAGATGCCACCTTTTATAGTATCATTTATTGTAATTTATTATCCTAAAGCTCAGAATAGAGTTTTGTCCCCAAACTAAAACAGGTAGAAAATTAGGAGAGCTCTCTCAAATAAACACAGGTTAAGAAGGAATGTTTGCTGTGCATCTACTCTTTGCATTTGATGCCTGCATATATTCACACACAAGTGGCATATATGCATATTTTCCTACGTTAGCAGGAAGAAAAAAATACATCTTCCAAGCAGCCTCAGCACCAGAACATTACAGGCAATAATAGCCTTATTTAACAATTACGTTAGGAAATTGGTTAAAAAAAAATCCTACCAGAGCCACAAGCTCAGTAGCTATAGCAACGTGCTTAACTTCTCAGGAGAAGAAATTTTTCCCATTGGCTCAAATAAGATAACCTGCCCTAAAATGGATGCAAAATAGCCTTCACTGCAAATATACAGTTTAAGAGATACAGAATACAATCATGAAATAGAATTTTGGAATGCACAATGCTTTATTTTAAGGAAGCCAAAAAACTGCCCTACAGGCAGTGGTTATGAATAGAGTTTAATTCTTTTACTCTCACTGTTTTAAAAGCTAAATCATTTATCTCAAAGCTTAATTGTGCCTTTTAACAAATTGGGCTTCACTGGAAATCATTATCTGTGTTTTTCACCCTTTCTTTTTACAATTCAAAGGCAGCATCTGTTAAAAGAGCAGAAATGAACCATTTCCCCTTCATTACACAAAGAGTAAAAAGTCATCCCAAGTTCACATCACTTCAGAAGGTAATTTCTGTTCATCAGAACAATTTGGTATGTATTCATTCCTTTACGTTCAGTCTTACAGGCTCATTTTCATAAAAGTTCATATTAAATTTGGCTTGAAGGTATTTTCTATAGTCATGTTGAAAAAATCGCCCATTTAATGACTATTCTGTATGAGTACTAAAAATACTATATTACTATGCAATATATCATATATTGTACTATATTTAGGATAGGCACATTACACAAAATGAATGATTTCCAAAAGCCTTACAGACTCATGAGCACTGGAGCAGTTGAACCCAAGCAAGGATTCTCCCTCCCACAGGAGGAGCGCAGGAAGTCCTCCACCACAGAGATGGCTGGGGCACCATAGGAGGACCACCAGCAGGCTGCCTGGGAATTCACTGGATTCCCTGGCCTTGTGCCCTACCCACCAACACCTGGCCTGCTGGCAGAGTGATATCTGGTTGACTTGAGTCACTGAACCAGGCTATGAGCTTACTTCCCACCACCAGGGATCACAGCCTAGAATCAAGCCCTGTATATAGAGGGATTGCAGCCATCGCAGACATGAAAGCCACTCTAAGGTGCAGCTATTCTTTTCCAAAGGAAAGTGTCCCATCTTGCCTTCTAAATATCACTGTTACCCTACTCTTGCATATCAGCCTCACTGCATAGAATTTCAGGCTAGATGTGCACATTCACATAGTCCCACACTGTTTACAATAACCTTACAGATACAACGTTGTCTGTTTTTACCCTCTTGTATTACAACTAGGCTGCTAGCACCTGATGGCACAGTCACTGATTTTCCACTACAAGGGACAGAGTCCAAACAATTCAAAAGTAATACTGCCTTATTGGCATTAGAAAAAGAAAGTTAAAACCAAGAAGTGTTAGGAAATTCAAAGTTAAAGAGAATCTGGCTCAGAATTTAGTTTTAGCAAAAATAGGATCTACAAGAAGATCAACAGAATGTTTACATGAGTTTTTCAAAATTGTTATAGAAATAGCTTTTTAAAATATACATTAATAGATTCCAAGGCCAGAAGGGACCATTGTGATCATCTAGTTTGACCTCCTGTACAACCCAGACCATAGAACTTCCCCAAAATAACTCCTAGACCATTTCTTTTAGAAAAATAACCAATCTTGCTTTAAAAATAATAGTCCACCGTGACCCTTGGTAAATTGTTCAATGGTTAATTACCCTCACTAATAAAAATGTACACCTTATTTCCAGTCTGAATTTGTTTAGCTTCAACTTCTAGCCATTGGATCGTATTATACCTTTCTCTGATAGACTGAAGAGCTTATTATCAAATATTTGTTCTTCGTGAAGCTACTTACAGCCTGTGATCCAGTCACCCCTTAACCTTCTCTTTGTTAAGATAAAAGTTTTTAATTGCAAAGGATTACCTCCCTGTTCTGCTTCCTTTTTTGTTGGCCAATGGGTAGAATACCAACTCTGTAGAACACTGTTTTTATCTGTATTATAGGAATAATCAGATTTACCCACTTTTGAAAAGCTTTGAGATCTCTAAATTAGAGATGCTATTTAAGTGCAAACTCATTAATAAAGAGCATGGAATTCATATTATGCTCTTTCTTCTCTGGTAAAGACATGGATTTTTTTGGCTGTTAATAACACGTGTCTTTGCCCAGTGGATACAAATGCTTATGAAGTGTGTCTAAATATAAAATTACCATAATTTAAAAAAAATCTGTTATTTATCAAATTGATGGGAAAGATGCCAAGGAATCTATTTCAGTCCAGAGGGTAAACGTGTCTAGGCTCAAAATAAATTTTTTATAATTTCTTTGGAAAACTGCTGTCATTAATGCCAGTCATTTTTCAACATTTACCGTGCATCCAATTTTAAATTTTAAAACAGTACCAAAACCAATCTTACATTATTATGGACAGACTGCTTGCCACTTTTTAATATTTAAGTCAATCTATTACATAGGCATGACAAGAGTCCAGAACTAGTGTCTCCTGTATAAGAGAAACCATAGAAATGTAGGACTTGAGAGGACCTTGACAGGTCATCAAGTCAAGACCCCGGCACTGAAGCAGGACTAAGTATTATCTGTACCATTCCTAACATATCCTTGTCTGACCTGTTCTTTAAAACCTCCAATGACGGAGACTCTACAACCTCCCTAGTTAATGGTTCCAGTGCTTAACCACCCTGAGAGTTAGGATGTTTTTCCTAATATCTCACCTAAATTTCCCTTGCTGCAATTTAAGTCCATTACTTCTTGTCCTATACTCAGTGGTTAAGGAGAACAATTTATCCTCCGACTCTTTATAGTAACCTTTTATGTACTTGAAGATTGTCCCCCCTCAGTCTTCTCTTCTCCAGGCTAAACAAGCCCATTTTTTAAATCTTGCCTCACAAGTCATGTCTTCTAGACCTTCAATCATTTTTGTGGCTCTCTTCTGGACTTCCTCCAGTTTGTCCACATCTGTCCTGAAGTGTTGTGCCCAGAACTGGACAGAGTACTCCAGCTGAGGCTTTATCAGTGCTGAGTGGAAGAAGTACTTCTCACACTTCTGCTAATACATTCCAGAATGATGTTCACTTTTTTTTGCAGCAGTATAATATTATCTTTTTTACATCAGTATTACATCGCTGAGCCATATTTAGTTTGTGATCCACTAGACACCCTGCCCTCAGATCCTTTTCTGCAGTACTGCTTCCTAGGCACTCATTTCCCGCTTTGTATTTGTTCAACTGATTATTCCTTCCTCAGTGTAGTACTTTGCATTTGTCCTTATTTTTTTCATCTTATTTACTTCAGACCATTTCTCCAGTTTGTCAAGATCACTTTGAATTCTAATCCTGTCCTCCTAAGCATTTGCAACCCTTCCCAGCTCAGTATCATCTGCAGACTTTATAAATGTACTCTCTGTACCATTAGCCAAATCATTTATGAAGATATTGAATAGAACCAGATCCAGGACAGAACACGTTGGAATACTTGATATGCCCTTCCAGCTCGATTGTGAACCATAGATAACTACTGTCTGATTATAGTTTTCCAGCCAGCTGTTTACCTAGCTTATAGTAGGTTTGTCCAGGCTATATTTCTCTAGTTTGTTTAGGAGGTCATGTGAGACAGTAACAAAAGCCTTTCTAAAGTCAAGATATATGACATCTACTTCTTCCCCCTTTATCCACAAGGTTTGTTAACCAGTCAAAGCAGGTTGGACTAGATAATCTCCTAAGGTCCCTTCCAACCCTGATATTCTATGGTATTAAGTTGGTTTGCATGATTTTTTTTGACAAACCCACACTGACTCTTACTTATCACCTTATTATCTTCTAGGTGCTTACAAATTAATTATTAATTATTTTTCTGGGTACTGAAGCCTAGTTGACTGGTCTGTAATTCTCTAGGTTGTCTTTATTCCCCTTTTTATAGATAGATAGATACTATGCTTGCCCTTTTCCAGTCCTGTGGGTTCTCTATCACAACTTCTCAATGGTATTCACTAAAGGCTCAGAGATCTTTTCAGCCAGTTCTTTAAATATTCTAGGATGAATTTCATCAGGCCCTGCCAGCTTCAAGACCTCTAACTTGTCTAATTCTTTACTTGTTCTTCCCCTATTTTAGCCTCAGATCCTACCCCACTTACAGTGATGTTAACTATATTAGTCATCCAATCACTGCTAATCTTTTTGGGAAAAAACTGAAACAAAAAAAGCACATAACACTTTGCCAATTGCTGCATCTTCTGTCTTTCCTTTTGTTTTTCCTTCCTCACTTAGTAATGGGTTTACCTTGCCCCTAGTCTTCTTGCTTCTCATGTATTTAAAAATGTTTTCTTGTTATCCTTTATATCCCTAACTTGCTTAACCTTGTTTTGTGCCTTGGCCTTTCTAATTTTGTTCCTACATACTTGTGTTGTTTTTCACATTCATCCTTCATAATTTGACCTAGTTTCCACTTCTCCTCTTTTTTGAGTTTCAGGTTGTTGAAGATCTCCTGGTTAAGCAAGAGTGGCCTCTTACAATACTACTAATCTTTCCTATGCTTTGGTATAGTTTGCTTTTGTCCCCTTAATAATGTCTCTGTAAAAAATCCCCAACTCTCCTGAACTCTTTTGCCCCTTAGACTTGCTTCCCATGGGATCTTACCTACCAATCCTATAGGTTTGCTCAAGTTTGCCTTCTTGAAGTCCACTGTCTTTATTCTGCTGTTTTCCCGTCTACCATTCCTTAGAATCCTGACCGCTTTCACCCAAGGTGCCCTCCCCTCCACCTTCAGATTCTCTACTAGTTCCTCCCTGTTTGTCAGGACCAACTCTAAAATAGCCTGTCCTCTCATTGCTTTCTCCACATTAGGTATAAAAAGGACTTGTAGGAGACCTTTACAGCATGGCGCACAAAGATTCAACCTTCAAATTGTCACGCTGTTAACAGGAGTGATGCAGATAAATGACTATATACATCACTAAAAATGTACCCTTGGGCCCTATAACTAGCCAAGCTGAGTTTTTCAGAATTTTTACTTATAGAAAAATGCTCCTAGATTGAGGTATTTTCCCTCCACATTTTAGCAATAGTTTACAGTCAGATTACAGTTCTTTAATATCGGGTTACAGATTACATGATAAAGCACCTAGAACTGTTTCAATCCCTCAGATTGGCTAAACAGTCTTGATTTTTTCCAAAGAGATGAAGCCTTGAGCAGGGACTGGGCCACCTGTTCAGTGGAACTGATGGAGGGGGAGGCAAGTTTTTGTTTGGGAAGGAATTCTTCTCTTCACTGCACTCAAGGTTGAAGGCCAGAGAACTGTTTCTACTCTGTGCCACTCAGTAGGCCAACATACTTCACTCTGCTCTGGAATAGGGCCGCAGACGGCTTGTCTATGCTAGCTGGGAATGACAGGAGACATGCCTTCTTCATCCCTGTACTCCAAGTCCCCTCCT
Source organism: Chelonoidis abingdonii (assembly GCF_003597395.2). Classification (NCBI taxonomy): domain Eukaryota; kingdom Metazoa; phylum Chordata; order Testudines; family Testudinidae; genus Chelonoidis; species Chelonoidis abingdonii. The sequence goes on along the minus strand of NC_133790.1, from coordinate 16,780,882 downwards.
CTGGGCTGGTACTTTGTAACATATGTCAAATGGCTCCTACGCCTGCCTCTTCTGAGTTGTATAAAGTACTTTATTCACTATTTAGGCAATTCCAAGTACCACTCACATGAAAATTCACTGTAGTTGGAATCATTCAGACAGCTCATGAGAACACTTTATAACATAAGACAGGAGCTCTAGAAGAGGAACCCTTAAATATACATAACAAAAAGGATGAAACACCTTCAATTATAGATGCTATAACTTCCCGCTTCCCTGCCAAAAGTAGTTTAACAACCTGTTTGAGTTAGATTTGTCAGCTATTAAAAGTAATCTTCATAGGCAATGTTACAAATCTGCACTAAGAAATAAGGATGGTTAATGATAATTATAAATTAGACAGAGGTCTTTGTAAAGATAATTAATCTGGAATGAGGACATCAGTAAGGTTCACACTGTGTATATCAAAGTTATGAAATCAGCAGAAACTTGTTAAATGCCTGATCTTGACACAGAGGGCCTGATCCTTGCAGAATTGCCATTAAAGTTAACGGGTTTGGGCCACTCCTTATTAGGCAAAGGTAGAGAAACCTCACTGCTCGTGCCTGGATGATGAATTTTAGAGGTTCTCTCTTTAATCTACCTTCCAATGCCAATCATATTTGCTTGCTCTCACTTGTGACAGAAATTCAGTCACCTGAAAATGGGTTCAATCTGGCCCTGCTCTACCAACTCCTCTAGAGACAGGGATACAGCATCTCATATTTTCCCTCTACCCATTTATAATGTCCTCCAGCTACCATATCCTATTGTGTGGAGTGGCTCTCATTATCATATAAAGATGTGAGTATGGCAGCAGAGTTTAAAAGTCAGGTTCCATCTTAAACAGCGGAACTCTGGACTGCTGGGTGCAGATTCAGAACAGATTGTGGCAGGCTGAAGTTTACAGCAGGCTCTCATCGGCATGTTAAGTATATTTAAATGAAATTAGTTTAGTATACAAAATCTCTGTGCCTTTAAGAACACCACCACATGTCTACAGTTAGAAGCTATTCCTCCTTGATAACCACAAATTTGCATTAATAATCATGAAACTTTTAAAGGGAAGACACTGATTTAGTCGCCACACCTTTGCCATTCAAACAATCGGAAGCAGTAATTGAAAGGAAATCACTACTCTTTAAAGCTGGAGGAAGGAAGGAAAGAAAAGGCTAATTATGAAATGTTGCATCATCTAAATGAAGACATACAGAGTCTATTTAAGAAAGAAATCTACTTAGATTTTTTAAAATTAGATACTATTTTTGGAATTCATCTAATGCTGGCAACTGTAGTTTTGAAGATTTAAAAAGCAACAACAAAAATCTACACTACACTACACTAGTGCACAGGGGAGCCCTGTTAAATTCAACGTTTGTTTCCTGGTTTATGCAACAGTAATTTCAAATTCAAAAGGTAAAAGGAGGAATGACACAACAAAAATGCCACAATTATGTTAAGGAAATAAATGTTTTCAGATATTGTTTTCAGTTTAATCAAGACTTTAAAAAAGGAGCTGCCCCTGCAGAGTCATAGGCTTTTTCAGTGCTGAATGCCTATATTTAAAATTTCTTAGCTGCAAATCATTTACAAGAGATTTAACAGCATCAACAGCAGAGCGAATGCATGAAGCAACTTTATTTCCCATTTGGAATCTAAACTACACCTTGGGCAATTTTTGAGGTTATTTCCTCTTCAGAAATACATTAGAATTCCTTGACCTGCTGTTGGGGAATATTGCAATTTTGCCTCAAGTTAAAAATGGGAATCCTAGCAAGACATTTACAAGTTTGCTTTGCAGTTTAGATTTTACTTTTGTGGGAGAGGAGGAACAGGACAACAAGTTGCACCAGAATTTCTACAGTTCCACCACAAGTGGGCTAGCACCACACAAGTCCAGTGGGGGGTGGGGAAGAGCGGGAATGCCTGAAGTGGGAGAAACTAGCTAACCTTGCTGTTGCATTTACTGTAAATGACAGTGAGATTTGTAGTTCCCTTCCAGTCTCAGATCATAGTAGCTAACTGGTCAAATATTTTTTTTTTAAATCAAACCCTACTTTTACCACTGATAGGAGAGGGTGTCTCCTGCGAACAGCTTAAATCTTTGAAAATGTTTCTAGTTCAACATATATTTGAGAATGGTTACATTTCTCTGCACCTAAGGAGACGATTTTGACTGGAGCCGCACTTTACCAATTTTTTTTAAAAATCACAAAGACATGAATGGTCTAGCCAGTGAGAGAGAGTATAAGACAAGCAACCTCCTGGCCCTACTTTGTATTTAAGACTTTTATCACAGGTTGATTGGCAGCTTTCATTCCTAAAGTAAACACTGACTCAAAGACAACTCGAGTTCTGTACATTTAATCAGAATATCCATTGGGAGTAGAATCAAACTGCCATAGTTCAGAAGAGGCAGATAATTCTGGATAAAGTTAGATTTTACCAAAAAATGCATTAAAGTGGAGTTCATGCATTTTTTATTCTAAAGGGACTTTCTCTAAAATTTTCAAAAATATTTAAAGCCTGACAAACTCTGAGACCTGGCCTTTTTCCAATTATCTTGTGCAACTGGCCACACTTCTGGATAGTTTATTTAGGCTGTAATAAAACAACTAGCATTGACCTCCACAGAGTACTGCCCAGAGTGGGAAAAGTGCTCTTCTCAGTTACACACACACAATCCCAGTTCTGTTAAATCTAAGGAACATGGCTAGCTACACTGAGTGACCCAGAGGTTTACTAATCTGGTGGTGGTGTTTGTTGTGCCTGTCATAAATTCCAGTTTGAATTTCCTAATACTAAGTCCTGTTTTGTCTTAGCATGCAGTAAGAGCAAAAATAAGAACTGTGGCTATAGTTTTGTTAGTCACATTTACACTTCATGCCAGTTTTCCATATGGCAGTTTCCCTGGTCTTGGGCAACAAACCAATTGAATGAAGGCACTAAAAATGGACACATTATTGCCATGAGGGCTTACTAAATTAGAGGTGTGTGTGAAGCTTTACAAACAGAGTACTAAATATTCTTGGGATCTCTTCATCCAAATATAGTAAAAGGGATTTTTAAAACGCAGCACTTTTACATTATAAATGATTTCAATGCCTTGTACTGTTCTGTAAAAGTTGTTTGTTTAATTAAATTAGAAAGTTATGCCTACAATGCCATAGCCTAATCTCTTTAAAGTCAATGGCAAAATTCCCATTGGCTTCAATGGCCAATGATCTGTTCCTTAAATGTTTCTGTAAACAGCTTCTCAGAAAACAAAATGATTATCTAAGTATCTCAAGGGCACTGATGAAAAGTATTAATCTTAAAGCAATACACTTCCTTCCACACCCACCCCATCCCCAAAACAATGAACATTTATTGATATTCTATGAGATCTAGTTTGGCATCATCCAACACAAGTATTATTCCTAGATTTTTTCCCCTCAACTAAGATAACCTGGCAAGGAATAAAAGAGTTTCTCTGTACTGGAAGTTTTTTTCTTAGGGGGAAAAAAAAAGGGAACTAGAGCTCATAATTTAAGTTTCTACAATATGCCTAGAACTCAGGTCGGTGCTGCAAAAATAAATATTATACAAACACTAAAGGATTCATTATTCCTGAATTTTTTACCAAATATTTATTCTTGCTTCCTAAGGGTGTTGGGCCTACATGACATCCATCTCCTGTTTGAGAGGGAGCAAATCCAACTACTGGAATCCAAAGAATGGTAATGGCTATTAAATCCTAGTATTTCATAAACCTCTAAGCTGTGTTCCTAGCACAGCAGATGATTTTATAACATTCCTTTTCGAAGAGCAGCTTGAACTTGCCAACAAGAGGAAATGGTTCTTTTACTGAAAACAAGCAAAACAAAACATACTCAAAAGAAAACAAGCACACAGAGGTCACCAGCTCAGAAGAAAGTGGATCATCCTGCATAGTATTTATTGCACTAGGTCAGTGAAAGAGGACTCTAGAATCACTGTATTACCACTGATATCACAGTTACAGCTGAAACTGTAGTAAACACCCATTCCCAATGTTTTCCCATGGTGGTTGGGTGCCACATTCCAGCTCTCACAGAAGCTGACAGCAGCAGCTAGAGTCAGGTATAATATGGAATAAATTTCTCTGAATTCAGCTTTGCCAACTATCCTCCAAAGCAGAGTGAAGTCCAAAAATTAAAAAACTGTCCCCCACCAAGTGTTTCTCTTTCATAAAGCCAATTCTTAAGACAATTTACACATACAAAGAATTATAGAAATGTAGGACTAGAAGGGACCTCAATAAGTCATCTAGTCTAGTACCTTACTCTGAGGCAAGACTCAGTAATACCTAGACCATCCCTGACCAGTGTTTGTCTAACCCAGGGGTAGGCAACCTATGGCACACATGCCAAAAGCATCACACGAGCTGATTTTTCAGTGGCACTCACACTGCCCGGGTCCTGGCCACCACTCCAGGGGGCTCTGCATTTTCATTTAATTTTAAATGAAGCTTCTTAAACATTTAAAAAACCTTATTTACTTTACATACAACTATAGTTTCGTTATATGTTATAGACTTATAGAAACAGACCTTCTAAAAACATTAAAATGTATTACTGGCACACAAAACCTTAAATTAGAGTGAATAAATGAAGACTCGGCACACCACTTCTGAAAGGCTGCCAACCCCTGGTCTAACCTATTCATAAAAACATCCAACAACAGTGATTCCATAACCTCCCTAGGTAATTTTTTCCAGCGCTTAACTACCCTGACAGTTAGGAAGTTTTTTCTAATGTCTCACCTAAATCTCCCTTGCTGCAATTTAAGCCCCTTACTGTCCTCAGTGGTTAAGGGAAACAATTTATTACCCTCTCTTTATAACAACCTTTTACATACTTCAAGACTGTTATCATGCCTCCCCTATATCGTCTTCTCTCCAGACTAAACAAACCATCTTTTAGACTTTTCATCATTTTTATTGCTCTCCTCTGGACTTTCTCCAGTTTGCCCACATCCTTCCCAAAGTGTTGTGCCTAGAATTGGATACAGTACTCCAGTTGTGGCCCTATCAGGGCTTGTCTACACTACCGGACGGATCGACGAGCAGTGATTGATCCAGTGGGGGGGTCAATTTATCGTGTCTAGTATAGACGCAATAAAATCGACCACCGATCGCTCTAGTGTCGACATCAGTACTCCATCTCAACAAGAAGCGCAAGGGGAATTGATTGGAAAGCATCTCCCATTGACACACTGCTGTGAAGACACCGTGGTATGTTGACTTCAGCTACATTATTCACTTAGCTAAAGATGAGTAACTTAGATTGATCCCCCACCCCCCTGTAGTGTAGACCAGCCGTCGTGCTGAGTAGAGTGGAAGAATTACTTCTTGTGTCTCGCGTTCACTTTTTTTTTTGCAACAGTATTACATTGTTGATCCATATTTAGTGTGTGATCCACTACAACGCCCCAGATCCTTTTCTGCAGTACTCCTTCCTAGGCAGTCATTTCCCACTTTGTATTTTGTGCAATTGATTATTTCTTCCTAAGTGTAATATTTTGCATTTGTTCTTATTGAATTTCATCCTATTTATTTCAGATCATTTCTCCAGTTTGTCAAGATCATTTTGAATTCTAATCTTGTACTCCTAAGCACTTGCTACCCCTCCCATCTTGGTATTGTCCAAAACTTCGTAAGTGTACTCTCTCTATGCCATTATCCAAATCATTTATGAAGATATTGAACAGAACTGGACTGACGACAGATCCCTGCAGCTCCCCACTCAGTATATCCTTCCATCTTGTGTGTGAACTATTGATAATTACCTCTCTGCGTCTGGCTTGCCAACCATTTGTGCACCCATCTTATAATAGGTTCATCTAGGCTACATTTCTCAGTTTGTTTATGAGAAGGTGATGTGAGACAGTAACCAAAGCTTTACTAAAGTCAAGATATATCACATTTACTGCTTCCCTTCGATCCATAAGTTTTGTGACCCTGTCAGAGAAGGATATTAGGTTGGTTTGATATGACTTGCTCTTAACAAATCCATGTTGACTATTACTTGTCACCTTATTATGTTCTAGGTGCTTACAAATTGATTGTTTGATTATTTGCTCCATTATCTTTCTATGTACTGAATTTAAACTGACTGATCTATAATACCCTGGTTTGTCCTTACTCCCCTTTTTATAGATACTATATTTGCCCTTTTCTAGTCCTCTGGGATCTTTCCCGTCCTTCATGAGATCTCAGAGATAATCACTAATGGCTCAGACATCTCTTCAGCTATTTCTTAAGTATTCTAGGACGTACTTCATCAGGGCCTGCCAACTTGAATACATCTAATTTGTCTAAGTAATGCTTTACCTGCTCTTTTCCTATTTTAGCCTCAGCTCCTACCCACTTACAATGATGTTCACTATGTTTGTCATCCGACCACTGCTAACCTTTTTGGTACAAATTGAAACAAAAAGGGTATTTAACACTTCAGCCTTTGCTGAGTTTTCTGTTACTGTCTTTCTCTCCTCATTGAGTAAATGGGCCTACCCTGTCCTTGGTCTTCCTTGGCCTTTATCTTGCTTCTAACGTATTTGTAAAACATTTTCTTGTCACTCTTTATGTCCCTAGCTAGTTTAATCTCATTTTGTGCCTTGTCCTTTCTAATGTTGTCCCTATATGCTTGGGGCAGGGGGATTGTATTCATCCTTCGTAATTTGACCTAGTGTCCACTTTTTGTATGACTCTTTTTTGAGTTTCAGGTTGTTGAAGATTTCCCAGTTAAGACAGGGTGGTCTCTTATCTTCCTATCTCTCCTATGCATGGGGATAATTTTTTTCTGTGCCCCTAATAATGTCTTTTTATAAAATCCCCAACTCTTGTAAACTTTTTTTTCCCCTTAGACTAGCTTCCCATGAGATCTCACCTACCAGTTGTCTGAGTCTGTCAATTGGTATGGCATAGCAACACCAATGTATCCAGGTTTCTCTAACACAGTTTAAACAGAGCCCAAGGTACTGATTAACTTTCATCTGTGAAAAAGAAAAGACTACCTTGGAACTCTTGAAAAACTGATTAGTATACTAAAGAATCTGGCCAAAACTAATTACAAATGAATAAAGTGACAAAGAGTCCTGTGGCACCTTGTAGACTAACAGAAGTATTGGAGCATAAGCTTTCGTAGGTGAATACATGCATCTGATGAAGTGGGTATTCACCCACGAAAGCCTATGCTCCAATACTTCTGTTAGTCTATAAAGTGCCACAGGATTCTTTGCCGCTTTTTACAGATCCAGACTAACATGGCTACCCCTCTGATACTTGATACAAATGAATAGGAGTTAAGGAAGAAATATGGATCTGTAAAATGAGACTAATGGGTCTCTATTTGAGCACTGTAGTGTTCTAACTAATGGATTAGTTTTCATGTGTGTGATGGGAGGGGAGGGGTGAACATACAGATACTGCTTTAATAGTTGGATAATATGAACAATATTATGAATAAGTTTTATTGTTTTTCTGATAAAAATCTCAATTACATGAGCCAAAACTAGTTTCTTTTGCAAGTCTGGCATTCCTGTCACATAGCATTTGACCAAATAGCATGGAAACTAATGCACAGCTGTCCAAGAATGATAGGCTGTCTATATTTAGGTATGTTTGACATGGCACATTTTTCTCTAAATAAATGGTGCTGAACTCATTACATCATCAATTTCATTTCTTCAGTATTTTTCATACACAGCATCTACTGTAGTTCAAGACTTAACATTATCAGTAAGATCTTCCCTCCTCCCCACCCCCGCTGCCCCTCCAAGAGATTTGACAGATAACCACGGACTATAATTTTGCAATCTTTACAAATGTATTTCATAGCCAGTTAAAGACAAATTGTAATTTGCTCTGATGTTAAAAATAGATCCATATGATGTTAATCACTGCAAGGCAAACTTCTTTTTATTATGCTGCACTCTAAATCTTACTACGGTCACAATGGCAAGGTCAGTAACATCTCAGTCCTCTGACATTATCCTTGTTAACAGATAGTCTTAATAGTCTTGCTTACTGGTGTAAAACTTTTTATCCAAAACATGTTGCTGAAAGAAAAAACTTCACAAGGTATTTCTTTGCAGTGCTGTTGTAGCCATGTTGATCTCAGGACATTAGAGAGACAAAGTGGATGAGGTAATATCTTCTACTGGACCAACTTCTGTTGGTGAAAGAGACAAGCTGAGCTTCCACAGAGCTCTTCTTGAGGTATTTCTATCAGCTAGAATGCCACAGAGTAACTACTAGAATGTCCAGGACAATATTTTTACAACGCATATATTTTATGCAATTAAACACGGAATTAATGAACATTAGAAGTTGCTCCTGCCTTCACCAGGTCTTATATAGCCCTCTTTTCTATAGTAGCTGAGAATTTACACCATGTTTTGCTTCCCGGGTAAGCACTGTATTATGCACTGGCAGAGTTAATTACAAAGCTATTCAATACTAAATATGTGAACACTTACTACTTTTAAGTAAGACTCGAACTTACAAAGTAATTACTCTCTCACCAATAGAAATTGGTCCAATAAAAGATATTACCTCATGTATCTTGTCTCAAAGTAATTATTTTCAGATCTCAAAGACCCTGTTCTATGTCTTTTTCCTCTGACTTGAGTGTACTCTAGGCTTGTCTACATTTGGAAATTTACTGAAATAACTATTTCAGAATAATTATTCCAGAACACTTGTCTTCTATTTAAGACCCTTAGGCCATGGCTACACTTGCTAGTTGCAGCGCTGGTGAGGGGGTTACAGCGCTGCAAGTTAGCAGGTGTCCACACTTAAAAGCTCAGCCAGCGCTGCAACTCCCTGTTTGCAGCGCTGGCTGTACACCTGGGTCCGCTACGGGTGTAGCGAGACCAGCGCTGATCATCAGGTGTGGACACTCACCAGCGCTTTTATTGGCCTCCAGGGTATAAGGACTTATCCCAGCATTCCTTTTCAGCCTCTCTGGTCACCGCTTGGCACTCCACTGCCCTGGGCTCAGGTGATCTGCCCTTTAAATGCCCTGGGAATTTTAAAAATCCACTTCCTGTTTGATTGCACTCCACACCTCGCTGAGCAATCAATCAATCAGCAACAATGCCTCCACACCCCAAACGAGCCCCAGCATGGAGCACTGCCGAGCTGCAGGATCTAATCAGTGTCTGGGGAGAAGAGACAGTTCAGTCTCAGCTGCACTCCAGCCGCAGAAATTATGATATCTACGGCCAGATACCAAAGTCAATGCAAGACAGGGGCTATGACCGAGATGCCGTTCAGTGTAGGGTTAAGGTGAAGGAGCTGCGGAGTGCCTACTGCAAAGCAAGGAAGGGAAACCGCCAGCCAGGTGCTTCCCCCACTACCTGCCGGTTTTACAAGGAGCTGGATGCGATACTTGGATGTAACCCCATTGCCAATCCCAGGATCATATCGGACAGTTCAGAGCATGTAGACCAGGGTGAAGGGGAGTCGCGAGGTGCGGGGCAACGGTGGAGAGGACTGGGAGGGTGAGGTGCTTGCAGACTGCAGCCAGGAGCTGTTTTCAACCCAGGAAGAAGAAAGCCAGTCCCTGGGACTTACTATTGAGGAATCATCACAGGAGCCTGTTCCAGGTAAGAAGCTTTCATTACACGGATGCAAATGTTTTGGGAGCAGGGGGGCTATGCCGCGTGTGCAGGATGGCTTTCTGTTACTTCCCTGCAGCTGATCTTTGCTTTCCCCAAAACCCCATGGCTACCAGGTAAAGAAAAAGGCAGCCAGACACCCACCCCCTCCCCCTGTGAGCCGCGTGTGCAGGATGGCTTTTCTGTTACTTCCTGCAGCTGATCTTTGCTTTCCCAAACTCACAAACCCCCATGGCTTCCATAGTCAATCATTCCCCACCCTTCCTTTCCCAGGTGTGCTGCATGTGTTATTCCCTGTAGCAGAACCAATCAGACCCCCTTTTCCCCTGTATCGCTGGTGTGTTTAAACTCACCATGTGTATTCTATCTGCAGCCGCTCCACCGTGTGCTATGTCACATGTGTGTAAATTGATGCTACAATTACTCATAAAACAATGCTTCCTCTGTATTAACATTTTTTCTCTCTGTGTTTTTGAAAAGTGACCTTGATTCCCGCTGCAGCAACACAGACTTCTGAAAGACTAAGGAACTTAAAAAAAGCCAAGGAAATCGAAGAAGAAGCTTGTGAAAGCAGTCATGAATATGTATTCAACGAAAATAAAAATTACAGCAGTGGAGGAAAAACGTAGCATTAAGAAGGATCTGGCTGCAAAGAGAACCACAGATCGGCTGCTAAGCCTCATGGAACGCCACACAGACCTCATGCAGTCAATGGTATAGACATGCAGGCAGACCACTACCGTGGATGCCTCAGCCCATCCCAAACTCAACACATTGTCCCCCACTGTTTCCTCAAACACCCTTCTCCAGCATCCTGGTTCTTACCACCACAACTGCCCCAACACCAATACGTTCACCTCACAGCTCCTGAATAACTACGAGCCTACCCTATGCACTCAACCCCATCACCATGCAGCATATTAATCCTTAAGTGCAGCAGCAGTGCAGAGCGCTCAAGGAAAACCTATTCAACCTGTGAGTGTAATGCTCATCACCGTACCCCCCCTTCTTTTGTAGCTGTATTATATAAAGGATTTTCTTGTTTTTTATCATTTATTTATTAAGAAAGTTGATCAACACTCTTGTACCGATCAAAGTTGAAAAATTAGCATGAATTCATTGAACCATGCAGTGTAACTGCTTGTGAGCAATGCACTTACGTGCAGTGGAGGCACCCAACATTACTGTGTTGGCTTTCAGCCTCAAATGTGTCCTTTAACGCATCCCTCATCGTTGAAGCACTGTGCTGGGCCTCTCTAGTCGCCACTGCTCTCTGGCTGTGCCAAATTCAGCGCTCCAGGCATTGAACCTTCGGAGTGGTCGCATTCATCCACTGAAGGTTTCACCATTCCCTTCACAAATAGTTATGGAGGAACAGCACCGCGGATGATCATCCTGGGATGCTGCTTATCCACCACGTTCTAGCTTCCCGTAGAGACTTCTCCATCTCCCCTTTAACGCCAGAAGCACACTCCACAGTCATCGGCACCGGCCAGCTGTAGTTGAAACGTGGTCCTTGTGCCTGTCAAGGTTTCCCTGTTATACGGTTATAGGAGCCAATGGCATTAACGGGTAAGCGGGTCTTCAAGGATCCAATGGGTCATTTCGACCCGTCCCCCACTGTGATCTTCTGTCTGGGAAAAAAGTCCCGCCTGCAGCTTCCTGAACATGCCACTGTGTTCTGAAAGATGCGTCGCCTCATGCAACTTTCGCGATTCTGCTGGTAGTAGATGTCAGTTGAAGCGCCCACGACGTGAGTCCACAAACGCCTAGGATGCAACCATCTAGAGATAATACCCCTTCGATTATGTACTCGTTGGCCAGTGTCGGGTTGGGTGCCAGAACAGGAATATGCGGTCCCATTCTATTGCCCTCCACAGTTAGGAAAGCCATCATGTGCAACGCCATCGCACATTCTCCTGACTCCCGAGGTCATGCTTCTTCTTAGCAGGATGCGATTAATTTGGCCCTGCAAACTTGCTCGACCACTATTCCAGACGGTCGACTTTCCCACTCCAAACTGGTTGCGCTGTGCGGTAGCTGTTGGAGTTGCTCAGCTTCCAGACTCAATAGCACCGCTTCTCCACTGAGGGGGCAGCTCTCAGTCTCGTGTCCTTGACGCTGCAGGTGGGGCGAGCTCCAGCACACAGTCCCATGAAAGTGGTTTTTCTCATCCTAAAGTTCTGCAGCCACTTGTCGTCATCCCCGAGACTTGCAGGACGATGTGATTCCCACCATTCAGTGCTTGCTTTCCCGAGCCCAAAGGCGGCTCCACGGTGGCTGAGCACGTCCTGTACTGCCACAAGCAATTTAGTGTTCAGGCGCGTCAGGCGATTCGTTCATTCATCGCTACTCACTGTCACTTTGAGCATAAGGAATAGCTCCACTGCCCAGACGTGGATGGCTGGCACATTCATCGCAATGTCCTCAGCAGCTCGGCCTCCATTTCTCTTCCTGAAATCACGCGAGCGACTCCACAAATGGCACCAACACGGCTGAAAAAGGAAGCGATGCACCACGGACGTGTTGAACAGAAGCGGAATGACCAGCACCCTTCCGTCCCTTCCCCACCCCAGCGGACAAGAATGGACGGTGCTCTGTGGGATAGCTGCCCACAATGCACCACTCACAACAGCGCTGCAACTGGTGCAAGTGTGGACACACTGCAGCGCTGGTCGCTGTCAGTGTGGACACACTGCAGCGCTGGCCGTACACAGCTGTACGACCACAGCTGCAAAAATGTAAGTGTAGCCATGGCCTCAGTGAACAAACTTATTCCAGAATAAGAGTGCCTTTTTCTGATTTAGCTTAATCCATTCCTCTGTTTATCACACAGCAATGTACAATCAATAAGGTGTTAATGTCTACCATTTAGAGTTTTGGGTTGTTTTTTTTTTTCAGGAATTGGCTTAACTGTGGATTTCATAGAAATTACTAAGGAATATGAAAATACTTTGGGGTTTCAAGTTAGTTTAAAAGGGCTATACTATTTCATATGGTTTCTGATCTGACTATATTTAAAATATAATGGAACCCCATAGATGTGTTATCTATTTGGGAACCTGGATTATGCTAGGTCATAGGCACTCATACTTCCTAGGACTGAATCAATTACGGAAGTGACAAGGGACAGATAGGGAAGTAGTTCCTAATTGGCAATAAATTGAGAATTCTATGAAGCAGACTCTTTGGAGGTTTGTTTAGGTTTTCTTGGTCTTAACCTCTGTAAAGCATTGTAAAGCATGTACAAAACGTGAGAAAGCATACTGAAGGAGAATTTGTTGAGGAGAAGAGAAGGAAAGGGTAAGAAGAATCTAGATTGGAAGGCACAAAAGTTATACACTCAGAAGTAAAATATCCTTAACTGGAAACTGTGCTTAACTCTGCAGTGATGTTCCACTGAAGAACCTCACCTCCAGGCAAATATAGAGGGGTATTTTCCAATTCTAACCTCTCTTGCAAGTTTAATATATCCCTCAGCATTTGCTGCCAACTAAATACCTGGGAAATATGTGTGTGGGAGTAGATATCCAAAGTTATTAAACTTTGTTAGTTTGCTAGGACTGACACCAGGGCTGCACAATCAGTGCTGCATTGAATGTAGTGGGGATACTTGTGTAATAACGACTGTTTTCTGGGAAACCACGAGAAATCTTGAGGAGCTACAATTACCAGATTCTATTTCAACTTTAAAAAATTTCCATGTATTTGCAACAATAGAGAGGTTTTAGTGTTCTCAGACAAAAACTAGCTGGAATTTGAACTAAATTACCTTAATCAAGATATGCTGAAGAGTATGTTCTTAAATAATTTTATGACAGGCCTATTCTCTTTTAAAGTATGTTTTTTTTTAAAGCACATTTGTTCAGCAAATATTGGTCACCCAATAACTAAGATAACTGGAAAACTTCATTAATACTTATTACCTGTCTACAGTCAGACATAGGTAGAACAATGATGATGGTTCACAGTGCTATTGAGGCTTACTGCACATATTCTCAAAGCGCTTCAAATGGTGGATATATTTGAGTGTCGCAGGGTGACACTGATCCTTTAAGAGAGAAGAGGCCAGTGCACCTGTGAATCATCAGTTGACCCCCAACTGGACTTAAACTGGGCTCTTTTAAGAGTGGCCCTTGAGTGGTGAGAGGCCTGGTGAGAACTGCCTGAGAGAGACAGACAGACAGACAGGTGCAGGTGAGAGCTACCTTAGGAAGAAAGGCAAGACCTAGCCAGCAGATGCAGAGGAAAGCTGGTACAGAGAACCATTGGGAAGAGCAAAAGGTTGTTGGTGAGGACTGGCCAGAGCTGTGGAACCCCAGCCAAGTTACAGGAAAGCTCCTGCAGAGACCCTTAGAAAGAACAGGAAGAACCAGCCTGGTTAGGAGAAACTGAGCTCAAAACAGGAGAGCGGATCCCAGGAGCAAACGTGGGACTCACAGGAAAAAAGGCCTGGGTGAGTGGAATACTGTGGAAAGCCCCCTTTGCAGAAGACCTAAGTGGAAGGCTGCAGAAAGCCAACCCAGAACAAAGGGTTGGTCTTGGAGCGATGTTCCCTGACCAGGGTTAGAACTTGAAGGCAGGTAGCTTGGCTGAAAGGAACACTGGAGCAAGTTCTGTTGCTCGGAGACCTGACATGGGGATACAAAAGAAGACTTGTGGGAGAGAAACATGTCCTGGAACTTTCAGGCAGAAGGCCTGGAGAGTGGGGCCCTGGTACCAGTGCTAAAGGAAATGTAAGTGAGTGGCTAATCATATTCAGGTGTGGGACCTGGGAATGGTGACCTCTGAAAGGGATTGAAGAGCTGCTGTGCTGTAATCCTGTTTTACTTTGGGGATCTGAGATAAATTGTTTTTACTATGATGGATCTGTGGGCTATGGCACTTTATATTAATTAATGCATTTGAATATGCTGCTTTGAGACAATATTCCTTTATAAGGATTAATTCCAAAGGGATACCGAGGCAGGCTCACCAGTTGCGTCGTGGCCTTCCATAAGAGGGCACCCCAGTGGAGGCTGCCTTGTTACACTCTCCGATGTTGCACTCTATATGATTTTATGAAAATATGCTAATGAGTGTGAATATAATGTAACTGGAATATGCTTCATGCAAAAGGTCTCTTGTAAGATATCATTACAAAGCTTATAATCTACTGAGTGTGGCCATCCTATCTGTATAAATGTATCAATCTTGTATCTGAAACTAGAAATATGAAATATAACTCGAGGTCCTACTGTGGTTATGCAAAGTGTGAGCCATTAGTGGTGGTTTGGAATCTTGATGACTCTCTTCAATCGGACAATTGACTCTGGATGGCTCTGTTTGATTGCAGGCCTTCCTGGGAGTCAGGCTGGGAGGAATGAGGGCTTCAAGTCTTACAGTGACATGTGATCATGTCACCTGAACTGGA
This sequence comes from Chelonoidis abingdonii, assembly GCF_003597395.2. NCBI lineage: Eukaryota > Metazoa > Chordata > Testudines > Testudinidae > Chelonoidis > Chelonoidis abingdonii. Next base: position 16,765,809 of record NC_133790.1, on the reverse strand, counting down.
ATCCATCTTAACCTGATGCTTTTCCATTTAGAAGGAGAGGTGGGAACCCAGAGAGGGACAAAGGGTTCCCATCTTATACAAAAGATATATATGGGGGTGGAACAGAACAAAGGGGGCTGCAGTCATGAGAAATCCCCTAGCTACCAACTGAGCTGAAACAAGGACTCTGCCAGGGGAAAGGATTGGGTCAAGACTGTGACAGAAGCTTACTGTAACATCTCTGAGGGTGAGATTTCATCTGTAATCACGTTCTTACTGTATTAAACTTAGACTTGCGTGTTTTATTTTATTTTGCTTGGTAATTCACTTTGTTCTGTCTGTTATTACTTGGAACCACTAAAATCCTACTTTCTATATTTAATCAAATCACTTTTTACTTATTAATTAATCCAGAGTATGTATTAATACCGGGGTGGGGGCCAAACAGCTGTGCATATCTCTCTATCAGTGTTAACAGAGGGTGAACAATTTATTAGTTTAACCTGTATAAGCTTTACACAGGGTAAAACAGATTTACTTGGGGTTTAGACCCCATTGGGAACTGGGCATCTGGGTGTTGGAGACAGGAACACTTCTTAAGCTGTTTTCAGTTAAGCCTGCAGCTTTTGGGGGTCGTAGTTCATACCTGGGTCTGTGTTTGTAGCAGGCTAGCATGTCTGACACAACCAGGCAGGGTTCTGAAGTCCCAAGCTGCCAGGGAAAACAGGCTCAGGGGCAGTTTCAACACATCAGTTGGCAGTTCCCAACGGGTTTTCTGTGATCCAACCTGTCACACACTCAATTTTAGAGACTAGTAAAATGACACACAGAGGTTAAATAGCACATCCTAAATCAATGGCAGAGCCTTAAATAGAACCCCCCATGTTTCCTGGCTCCCAATTTTTTGTTTTATCAATTGGGCCTTGCTGCCTCCCTGCTAACTGAATACATGGGATAGAGTGATTTCTGCCTGTTAATAAAAATTTACAATATATTGCTTAAAAGTAGATGATCGAGTGGGTGTATTAAACTGCACATCTCTGCTGGCTATTTTCTGATTAAATATGTTATATTTACCTACTGTATTGTAAGTATTGATATGCAGTCTATGATTTCTAAATAAACAGATGTTAAAATATGCAATAAAAAGTCCATTTAAGTGAAACACCATTTTCCTAATAATTCATTGTACACCTGAAGTGTATCATCTACAGCAATGTTTACTATTTATTGACAGAAATCAAGGCATCTTATCTTTGGCTCAATAGACAACTTACTATGATAACCTTGCAAAACTACACATTTTCTTAACCGTGCTATTAACAGACTACACTGTTAAAGATTTCAGCTACAACTGGGTATATCAGAACTTTCTCCTCTATTTCAACATCCTAGGGTAAATTACGAGTTAAGGAAGCTTTGAGAAATCATTAAACTAAAAATTCATCCATTTTAAATAACCTTAATCTGTCAGAGGTAGACATTGTCAAAATTCTTTTTCATCTAAAAATGTCTCTTTCATATTCCCATGGTACTATACGTACATACAGAAACTACGGTATCAGTTGTATGAAAACCTGATATTAATATTCATGGAATTCCTCACTTTTATGTTCCAATAATAGTGCCTTGAAGACTGATGGAGTAAAACACATAGGTATCTTGAATAAAACCTTCTCTGGAGGCAGGATTAATTACTGTAACTTAATGTTTGGTGCTATAGTTGTCTGCAATACCGCTCCAAGTGACTTGATCCCTATGCTGAGGATTTTACAATCAATGGGCATGGACATTTCATTCACAGTAGTAAGAAGAGTGCCTAGAATTATCCCCATTGGAATTGGGAAATAGTTTAGATCCATGATATGATGAAGTGAAATGGGCAGAGGGAAGGAAGGGAGGCTTACACCAGTGGTGGGCAGCCAGCAGCCCATGAGGGTAATCCGATTGCGGGCAGTGAGATATTTTGCTGACGTTGATCATCCACAGGCACAGCCCCCGCAACTCCCAGTGGCCGCAGATCACCGTTCCCGGCCAACAGGAGCTGCAGGAAATGGGGCAGGTTGCCAGAGCAGTGAATCCAGACCTATGTTGTTTAAGGCCTTTATCACCATTCCCACAGTGACTCATCATTCTCCTCACCCATCTCACTTGTGCAAGTGTCTTTTCATGGCTCAGCAGCTGCATTATAGCACATTCCTGTAATCAAGGGCACAAAGGACTTATGTCCTTTGAACAACTCCAACGCCTTATTCCACTTGAGAATAGGGAGACTTAAGGTCATTCAAATCAGATATCCAATCTGAAAGGGCATCATGCTATTCCTTGCAATATTTGACTCCCCATACATTATTCTGAATACTCATTCTGCAGCCTACTGTCCAAATTGATGTCTTTTGTGATTGTTTCACAGAATATGTAGAGGTCAGTAGAACTCTGACTTAATGTTATAAAAAAACAAGAGGAGACTAGCAAGTTGACTTTCTGGAGGAAACTTAACTTGCAATCTTCCCTTATGGCCAAGAAATCATCATCCGTTTGAAAGAGCTATATATGAAAGTTAACTTACCATACCAGTGCACTATTGAAGAGACAAGCAGCAACACATTATTGTGTGGCTGACCACTCACGAGTTCAGATGACTTGTAGTGATACAGTATTGGATTTTACTCTTTCATTGTGCCATGTACTTTTAGCTTAGAGGTGGTCAATATACTTTTCCAGGATCAGAAAATGTAGGTAAGTAAAAAAGTCATTATGCAGTAGCTGGGAACACCTTATCACACTTCTACAAGTAGACACTTGCTCCTTCAGCACAAATCAAAAACTGAGCAGTGTCTCTACTGCATTGATATGAATTGTTCTTTCTGAGGATTGCTTAACAATTCCAATTTATGTTGGCTGTCAGCCATCAAGCTAAAGTGGTAAACATTTTTGTTCTACCATTACTATTTTGTTCTCTTCCTATTCATGGTGCACATCAAACATGTAATTATTTATAGTTAGAGTATGGTAGAGCAAAGAATGACAGTTTGCAGAATTTTGTTTCAGCGAGGATCTCTCAGTGCCTTTGGAAGAGAAGTGTGGTCCATGTTACAACTCTCAGTAACAATATTTGGTATCAAATAATTTATCTACATTTGATTTTAAAAAGTCAAATTTATGTTTCACTAACTTGAAGATAATTCTTAATTCAGTGGGTGTATTTCTGTTCCCAAGTGCAATACGGAGCTGCATGGAAGCAACAGAAGAGATTTGACCCAATATGTTAATAATTTTTGCTTATTTATGTGCATTTATACTCTTCTTTATAACATAAAATATTTATTAAAAAATCTTATAGCTCTTTTTAACCATAATGAAATATAAAATGTTTTAGCAAAAACACAGCTGTTTTGTTTCCATATTATCTACTCTCAAGTTTAATTTATAAAGAAATTAATGGTGTTTCAGCCCCTAGCATCTATCCTGCTAAACTGAAGAGCAGCAGCCAGTATTCTTGCTTTGGAACCAAAACCAACCTTTCTTTTTCCATCTACCTTCAGAGTATCTTTTGCTGCAATTATATATGTGTGAGTAATGTCAAAGTTCTAAATTAACTTTTAGATTGAGAAATGAAGTACTCTGGCCCAGATCCGGCAAAGCACTTAAGTGTGTGCTTAAATGCCATTCAAGTTGGGGGGACTAATGATTGTGCTTAAAGTTAGACACATGCTTTGCTGAATCAAGGCCTCAAAAGTTGGGTAGTACAACGAGAGACAAGTTGGGAGAGGGAAAATCTTTTATTGGACCAACTTCTCCCTCAATGGTAAAACTGAAACCTTAACCCTAACTATGCTGTTTGGATGCTATTACGATGATACAGTCCCTTCTTGCATCTGTATAAACTGCCTTTTATTACACTTTGTATTGGCTGACAAACAAGAATTTCTTATACCACTTTATATGCTGTATCTATGCATAAAAATACATGCAATTTTCAGTTTTAGCTTACCTTTCAAGACTTGATGAGATCTACAAAACAAGTCAAATTTCAAGAAAATTCTCAGGATGGTGTATAGTCATAAACGATTCCCTTCTCTCCAACAAAACCACCTCCACCCCAATCACCTTACTTCCTAGTTTATATCCAGGCCTCTTAACTAACCATACACAATGTGTACTACCAAGCTATCCTCCTCCCCACTTATCCAGTGCAAGCAGCCACCATTTTTTGCATGGTTTAAATGCTGGTTCCAACAGGTAATAATCCTATGGCAGGTCTACTACTGGTGGAATAATGGCACAAAACTGCCCCAACACTGGGTGCGCTTATGGTAGCTCCAGTCCTAGCAGTTAGTTGCTTCCTTTGTAAGGGAACAGAAGAGACTTGTCTAGCACATGACTAAAACTCTCCTGGAAATTCCATCAAACTCCTTTAGGACTCTTCATCTGGCTTCTGCTCATTACCACTAAGCTCTGCTGGTTTCCAATGAGACCAATATATGGTCCCAAAACCTAGCTGTCCACTGAAATTAGCTGAAAAATTGCAGCTGGAATTTCCAGTAGCATATTTATGCCTGGTTGCACATCATTAATAATTCTGCCCAGCTAAGCAAAAATACAGGTCACTCAGCCAAACCAAGATGCTTTCAGCCTCAAGCACACTAGAATTCTGCCCCAAAAAGCCTCAAAAACGCCGAATGGAATTTAATAATTTTGAATTAAATCCACAAAAAAATAGCAAAAACTGTCTCTCCCTTCATACTTTTATCAAAATACTACTGCTTAGCAAATGGGATCAGTTTCCTTCACATGGGTGCAACTGTATTAGCCTTTTAACTTCAGCCTCAGTAATGCTATTTAACACGTCCCTCTCCTGAACAGGGCACAGGAAAAAAAAAAAATCACACTTTTTGCCATTCCCCGGTTTGTGAAACTTTGAGAAACCTAAAACTCTAATAAGATAAAAGAACCCTAAGCTCTTTTTGGTAGCCTCACATCTTAAATATGATACATAAATTATGACTAGACTAAGAATTTAATTTGCACCCTGAGATAACAAGCAATACCAATTAATTAGATAATCTAAACACATATGACACGTGGCAGTGTAACATATGAGATTACAAAGGCATTCTTGGGCTGACATGGTCCAGTAATAGTTGACCAAGGATTACATCTTAAACGGACACCAGATTTTTATTTGCAATAAAAAGACAAACAGAATCTGCAACGGACTTCTGAACAACCTCCACTTTTTATTTATTTCTGTACTTAAGGCATGTTAAAATAATCCAGACTAAATTGCTAATTAAATTTAATCGTCTATTACAGTGGGGGGCAACCTGCGGCCTGCATGCAGACCATCAGAGTAATCTGATTGTAGGCCACAAGGCGTTTTGCTGACATTGACCATCTGCAGGCACAGCCCCCTGCAGCGCTCATTGGTTCGCCATTCCTGGCCAATGGGAGCTGTGGGAAGCCACAGGTCGCAAGGACATGCTGGCCGGCACTTCCTGCAGCTCCCATTCACCGGGAACAGTGAACCGTGGCCACTGGGAGCTGCGTGGGGCCATGCCTGCTGCAGATGGTCAATGTCAGCAAAATGCATTATGGCCTGCAATCAGATTACCCTGATTGGTCGCATGCGGGGGGAAGAGGAATTCCTGTCCTCTTCTGCCTCCAGCCCAGCCAGGACTAGCAGCTAATCCCAGCTCAGGGTAGGAGTCACTGGCTGGGATGTCCCCAGCCCCATGGTGATTTACCTCTCCGCTGGCTGTTCTGGGTGCCTGAAACAATGCACCTGCTCTGCTAAGGAATGGTCTGTGACTGCTCTTGCAGCTTCCCCTTTGCTTCCCTTTCAGAAAGTCATTTTTCTGCAGGGAAGCAAATAAATCTGCTGGGTACATGAATTCTGTGCGTGTGCAGTGGTGCAGAATTCCCCCAGGATCACTGTGTGCGCCTTATTTTCAATAATAATTATTATGCTCATGAGCACATAAGGTAAGTTCATAAATAAATAGCCAGTTATTATGTATTTGCACAAACACTTATCTGAGTTGCAAAGGCAATTCTAGTACTGTAGCTATAAACAGTATTTTTGAATGTACAACTGCGTGCCTGAGATTTGAAAATCGTACTTTATTGTTCATGATTCCTCTTTTATTCTGCTAGATTATACCCTTTTTAAAAACATATCTTTGTTTTAAACACTCATATTAACTTTTAAAAACAGTATCTCTCCTTACCTTTCCCTTTGTCATCCTTCCCCTCTGATGTCTCATTTAAACTAATCTGAATCTTTTGTCTGCAAAACACATACTGTAGGGTAACAATATATCTAATAGAAGACTCGTTATTCAAAGTAAATTCATAATATAAAATTACTTTTGAATGACCTTAAACTCTCTAATCCAGGAGGGATTACTTTAGGAAAGAAATTGGCATAAATTATGATATGGTAAATTCCAAATTAAAAAAAATTAAAACATATTTCTGTCTTGGTAACTAAAATAATTATTTGAGTATTAGACATCAGCGAACTTAATTTTTCTGTATCTGATTGCAATCTGTACAGTTAACAAGCATGTGTTCATAAAAATCTTAAATCAATATGAGAGTTTTCTAAAATTATATATTTGATTACATACTAAAAAAAGTTAACATAAAGTTATTCACATTGCAAAGTCAAGCACTATAAAGTTAGGAAATGCCAAAACGACTGTGACTCATTTACTCCTAATTCTAATTTACTCATTGTGCGTCTGCAATGAATGAAGCAGGAGTCAAAAGGAGAAAATAGCATGTGACGACATTAGTCCCTTCTGGCCTTAGAATCTATTAAACAGTGTAATGTAATTAAATATTATCATATGCACAAGGAGACAGAATTAAGGTTGCCAGACATTTACAGCTGCCTGTGCATTTCCTAGCTTTCAAATTAATGACTTTGCAACCTAAATCTATATTAAACAAAAACAGTTATTGATGTGACAAAGAGTCCTGTGGCACCTTATAGACCAACAGAAGTATTAGAGCATGAGCTTTCATGGGTGAATACAATGTGGGTCTGATAAAGTGGGTATTCACTCACGAAAGCTTATGCTCCAATCCTTCTGTTAGTCTGTAAGGTGCCACAGGACTCTTTGACACTTTTTACAGATCCAGACTAACACGGCTATCCCTCTGATAGTTATTGATGTGTAATTTCCTAGGCATTTTAATTTTTAAAGGAAAAAATGGTTAAAAAAAGGTTAAAACAATGTAACTACACCCCTATCATGAATCATCAGCGCGGTTTGAACCCTGTACCTTCAATATCACAACACAGCTTGAGCTACAAGACTAACTACGTTAGTGGACAGCAGGAGGAAACAGTTATTCTGGAGGTGTGGATGGCTGCTGGGTCCTAAGGGTGGCTAAGGAAAGCTCAGTCCTACCCAGTTCTCTTTTCTCCCCCACCTCCTGCCCCAGATCATGCTTTCAGATAGGCTGCTGAGGGTCCATGGATGTCATCAAGGCCAGCTATCCCAACAGTTCCCAGACATTCCCAATGCAGTGTGCTGCTGTGGTGGCCTGGCTCTTGAGAACGTTTGTCTTCATTTATGCTGGAGTACTGCTAAATTGCAACTGAGAGATAGGGTTACCAACTGTCTAATCACACAAACCCAAACATTTTGTCCCGCCCCATTCCCCACCTCTGCCCCAAGGCCCCATCCTGTGCACTCCATCCCCTCTCCCTCTGTTGCTTGCTCTTCCCCATTCTCACTCACTTTCACTGGGCTGGAGCAGGGGGTTGAGGTGAGGGAGGGGGTGAGGGCTTTGGGCTGGGTCGGAAGAGTTTGGAGTGTGGGACGGGGCTCTCGGCTGAGCCTGGGTCAGGGGATTGGGGTGCAGGAGGGGGTCCAGAGTGCAAGCTCTGGGAGGGAGTATGGATGCTGGAGGGGGCTTACAGCTGGGGCAGGGGATTGGGGTGTAGGAGGGGGTGAGGAGTGTGGGCTCTGGGAGGGAGTTTGGGAATAGGAGGGGGTTCTGGGCTGGGTAGGGGTGCAGGAGGGAGTGCAGGGTGCAGGCTCTGGGAGGGAGTTTAGGTGTAGGAGGGGACTCAAGGCTGGAGCAGGGGGTTGGGATGCAGGCTCTGGACAGGAGGTGCTTACCTCGGGCAGCTCCCAGGCAGTGGCATAGCATGGCCAAGGCAGGCTCCCTGCCTTCCCTGGCCCCACGCTGCTCCCAGAAGCAGGTTGGCACGTCTCTGTGGCCCCTGGGGGGGGCAGGGGACTCCACGCACTGCCTGCAGCTGCAAGCATTGCCTCTGCAGCTCCTATTGGCCGCAGTTCCTGGCTAATGGGAGCTGCGGAGTCGGCACGAGGGCAGTGTGCAGAGACCCTCTGCCTCCCAGCCCCGGGACTGCAGGGATGTGCCGGCCACTTCCGGGAGTGGCATGGGGCCATGGCAGGCAGGGAGCCTGCATTAGCCCAGCCCTGCCATCAGACAAGACGGTTACTCACCTTTGTAACTGTTGTTCTTCGAGATGTGTTGCTCATATCCATTCCAGTAGGTGTGCGCGCGCCGCATGCACGTTTGTCAGAGACTTTTACCCTAGCAACACTCGGTGGGCCGGCAGGGCGCCCCCTGGAGTGGCGCCGCTATGGCGCTGGATATATACCCCTGCCGGCCCGACC
>NC_133790.1:16755083-16756429 GCF_003597395.2 Chelonoidis abingdonii | reverse complement strand
CCTCAAAAACAAAGTATTTTTCTCGGAATAGTCAAAAAGGCATCTCCTCTGAATTTTTTTGGCTAAAGAGATCTCTGTTTTTTTTAGCTAGTTGGACTAGGAAGGATGGTTCTCTGATCATCATTGTATGTGTGTGTGTGAGAGAGAGAGAGAGAGTAACCACATCTTGTCGCTCTGTTCATGCTACCAGTGTGAAAGGAAAAAAACACTGATGGAGAAAGAAGTATTCAGAAGTGGTCTCTGAAGACCATTAGTCGTGCTGTTTTTCATAGCTGCTAAACTGCTCACTAAAATTTGATCTCTGGACGTTTTTCTGGTGGTCACTTTCAAGGTGGTTTCTAAGAAGTGAGTTCATGTTAGTTCTTTTTCCTCTCTTTTGTTTTGCACACCTTTCAGAATCAAAGGAAGATGGATAATCCTTTCTTCTCCAGAAAAACTAAGATTCTGTAAAGAAGGATCCAGCCCTTCCACCACATTTCAAACACCTCTTAAGATAAAAGACATCATCTTGAAAAACAATCTTTCTGCATCAGGATTTGACTTGGAACATTAATCACTCCCATGGAAAAACATATTCTGAATAAAAACACAAATTGATTTAACCATGTATGAATCTTACTGTCTAAAAGAGGGAAAAGGATTAAGCTTACTTGTACGGGACAGGGACTAATAGAGTCAGATAATATAATAGATCAAGGGAGTAAACAATGCCCAGCTGTCATAAAGAAAAAGTATTCAGCACTCCAATTCTATGTAATCAAGACTGACAGTGAAGAGTTCAACAGAAACCATCGACATCTACAATTTGTTTCTCAGAAAGAGCAATCAACAAAACCAACTCTCCAGATGGCAGAACAAGAAGACGATGACTCAGGGATTCTCGACTGACTAACCAGAACTGCTGCGTCTCAGTCCCCTGGCAGTGCTGGGGAGGGAACCTAATGTGAGACGCTGTCTTCCCTCCCCAGCTCTGCGATGGGACTGGGGAGTGGCCGTTCCTTTGGGGGTGGGGCTTGTCTTTCCGCCCCAGCTCTGTGAGGGGACTGGGGGGCAGCCGTTCCAGCGGGGGCGGGGCGCTGATTTTCGTGCCTGGCTCTGCCAGGGGACTGGGGGGTGGCTGATCCTGTGGGGGCGGGGCGCAGGGTTCCCTCTACAGCTCTGCGAGAGGACTTGGGCGCAGCTGTTGCTGTGGGGTCGGGACGCTAGGTTCCCTCGCCGGCTCTGCTAGGGGACTGGGGAGCGGCCGTTCCTGCGGGGGTGGGGCACTGGGTGTGACGAAGTGGGGGTTTTCTTGGGGTTTTCTGTCTTTTCCAGGGTTTGCATGCACAGGGGGTGGGACTCAATGT
>NC_133790.1:16746515-16753535 GCF_003597395.2 Chelonoidis abingdonii | reverse complement strand
GCGGCGCGCGCACACCTTCTGGAATGGATATGAGCAATCACTCGAAGAAGAATTTTAGTGCCTAAAATCTCCTGGTTTGGCTTCAGTAGCCTCCAGGAGATAGGGCCTGATTCCTGGAGATTCTCGGCAAAACCAGGAGGGTTGGCAACCCTACAGAGATGGAGGAAATTGTGATTAATAGTGTTCCTCTTTTGACATGAGTGATTAGTCAAAGTTCAGAGACCTGGGGATGTTCCAGCTGGAAGCAGAAATTGATGGAGTCTGGTATTTTCTTTGATGCAATATTGTTTATTTACAAAGAATGTACAAAGTCCAGTGTCGGAACACAGAAAGAATCCACACTGTGACTGAATGCATCCCTGTATTCACACCCTACATACCACTGTTCACATTCCTTTTGTCTTACACGGGAGTTATGCTTACTGTTATGTTAACTAAAGGGTGAGTACACGCCTATCTATCTTGATCACATAATAAGGTTTCACCCTGCTCATAACTATAGTTTATAACTAGCAAACCCTGACCAGAATGTCATGAGACAAGGCATACCTCTAGCCCCAGAGCTTGGTTCCTGTTGCATTTTAAAAGCCTACTGAAAACAGAGGTATTAGCATTTCTTTTTAAAATGCCGCAAAAATCTTAATGGAAAGCATTAGGCAACTTTAAATATGGGGGTTGCTACGAGCTCCCCTTATAATGGCTTTAAAAATGAGTAGCTGTTCAGTCACATATGCAACATTATGTGCTAAATTCGCAGCAAATGAAATTCAAAACATTAAGTTCACTTTTGATATTTAACTGCACATCTCTTAAAACATTTAATGACCACCTCTACTTCACCCTCTATCCCTGCCTTAATCAAGTAAGCTTTTGGTTTCAATCTAATTTTCTTCATATTAGTATGCCTCCACTTACCAAACCCCCATCCTTCAACCATTGCCTATTGTATCAGTCCTTAACTCAGGCCTCCAATTTACCACCACTGACGCAAATTTGTCCTTGGTTTAAATCTATTAAATTCAAGTCTTACACTTGTGATGAATTCTACCTCCAGCTTACATCAGTGATGAATTTGGCTCACTTGACTGATTGTTATCTTCCACATCTATGTTTTTAAGTCTCCTTGTCATTGTCTCTACAACATTGTGTGTATATGATACTGCCTTGACTCCACGAGCTCAGCCCAAGATACAGGTGATACATATAGGTGTAAGGGGAAGTTGTTGTTTTGTTTTTTAATGACTAGAGTGTTGACTTTATTCCAACAGAAGGCACCACATCCAATTTTCAAGGTGGCGTGCACCCTTAGGGTTCTTCTGTAGTCTTCACTCCATATCTTACTGAACTGTAATTACTCAGTTAGAAAGCTATTTGCAGTCCTTTGCCTAAAATTACCTTAAAGACAGCACTCACTAGAGCTGCTGCCCACCTCACTCCTCTGTTACACAGGCACAATTCTCAAAAGGAACTGTACCTGTGTAACTGAGAGCAGAATTGGGCCAAAAGTCATTATGAAGCTTAGGGGAGTCATGTGCTTAAAGCTAAGTTACTCTCATCTTGATGCAATCAGTAAAAATGAACCTTTAGTGTGATGGGTTGGACCCCCCCTCTTGGGTGCCACCTGATGTACTGGGATTTCACTGAGCCTCCCCTGCTCGATCAATCTGGGTTCCCTGTCCCTGCTTTGCTGAATGACACTCTCCGGCCTTTTGCAACACGCACACGCGCACACGCACACACACACACACACCCTGCTGTAGACACAGACTGAAGTCAGCTCTGTGTGAGAGGACTCCCTCAGGGCCGGTGCAACCATTTAGGCAACCTAGGCGGTCGCCTAGAGCACTAGCATTTGGGGGGGGGGGGGCGCCATTTTCTTCGATAGCGACCACAGTGGCCTGATCTTCGGCCGCCCCGGTCACCACCGGCATTTAGGAGAAGGGAGCTGGGGCAGGGGAGCGTGGGAAGGGCCGCCTGCAGCAAGTAAGTAGGGGGGGGCAGCACGCAGGGGAACTCCCCACCCCAGCTCACCCCTGCCCTGCTTCCTCCCCGAGCACACCATGGCCGCTTCACTTCTCCCGCCTCTCAGGCATGTGGCACCAATCAGCTTAGGCACTGCAAGCCTGGGAGGCAGGAGAAGTGAAGCGGTGACAGTGTGCTTGGGGTGCTTGTGCACGAAGCAGGGGTGAGGCTGGGGCTGGGGGGGTGCCTCAGGGCGGAGGGTGAGGAGCTGCTGCATGGTGGGGTGCCTCAGAGCGGGAGCTGCTGCGGGGGGGCACCTCAAGGTAGGGGTGCCGGGGGGGAGGGGAAGGCACAAGGTGGAAGTTTTGCCTAGGCCGCAAAACATCCTTGCACTGACCCTGACTGTCTTGTGCTGTATAGAAAAATCTGCACAGCGCAAGCTCATAAGAATCTGCCCTCTTCCTAAGTGTGAAGAGAGATGTGTACAGTTCTTGCCCCCACTCAGTTAGAAATTGCATAAACTGGGTTTTATTATAAACAAGAAATAAGTTTATTAACTACCAAAGGTGAATTTTAAGTGAATATACGAGATTACAGACAGAACAAAGCAGATTACTAAGAAAATTAAACCAAACATGCAAAATAAGATAGTTTCACTAAAGAAACTGGTTACAAATAGTATTTCTCATCCTAGATACAGTTGCAGTCAGATTAGAGAAAGTCTTAAAAGGCAGCTGCATTGGTTTCCCTCTTGAGACCTTAGGTATTATTACTCACAATAGATGCCCTTCCAACTTGGGTTCAACCCTTCTCCCCTCATTTCAGTTCTTGCTTCCAGGTCTTTCTTCAGTGTCTCTTAGGGTGGGGGGGCAGGGAAGAACCATGATGATGTCACTCCCCTGCCTTATATAGCTCTAGAGTAAGACGGGAACCCTTTGTCTTCTAGTGGAAAACCATTGGCATTCCAAAAGGGGAGGAGGGATATCCAGTACCAGGTGATGCGGACCCATGTCTCTGCAGGGCGGTTGCAGCCATTGTTCATAGGCTGTCTCCAGAGTCCACAGGAAGACTAAACTCTTTCACAAACCATTGTCTCTGCTAATGGCCCATTAGCTTTGCCTGGCTAATGGCCCATTAGCCCTGCTGGTTGGGGGTGACACCTAAAGTAACACATTTGAAATACAGACACATAGTTAATATTCCTAATTGCAGGTACAGAAATTATACAAGCTTACAAATTAGATAATCACATTCAGTAAATAACTTTTCCAATGATACCTCACATGAGCCATCTTGCACAAAGTATAGCTCAGTTATGTCATATTCACATCATAAGCATATTTTCATAAAGAATATGGAGTGAAATGTCACATTTAGGACACAATCTATCTCTGGATGTGCATGTGCAATTCTCAGATGGACCGAACCTCACACATGCAACAAAAGGCAGCATTTAGCCCTTAATCTCTGACTACTGCTGGTCTTGAGGAGTCCAGTCTTCCTGTCCCTTCACAGTTCTCACTTCTCCTTTGACATGTATACATACTTTAACTACCATTAATGTTAATGGTGATTTCATTCACATCAAGAGAAGAACTGAGTAGGCTATAGAACTAACACAAAATAAAGATAGACCACACTACAGTAGCACCTCAGCTGTTCTCATTTAATATATAAAACCCAATAATTCTCACAAATAATCTGGCAGCCTCACTGCACTTCTCAGCAAAAATGTAATAGCACAGCTGTAGAGAAGTCTCGTGTTACTAAAACTTCATTACATTTATGGAATATCCTAATATACCAGAAGAATCATAAATAATTAAAACTAAACTATGTTTGTCAAAATAAAGAGCTTGAAGTACATTTTGTGATGCAATGTCCTTGATTATTTTACGGTGTCAGTTCACCACTTATTAGTGTGAATTATCAAGGTTCTGCTGTGTTACCAAGATGTGGGATAATTTGTGTCAGATATTCAGATATTCTTTTAAATGCCCACCAGCTGTTTCATTCTGGGTATAGGACAGTTTCAATCCCTCAATCTCATCTCAGATTTCGATACCATGCTTATGAAAAATCAAACTTTGGTGTCAATTTAAGGCCAAACAAAGACTCTCCATATAGATGTACTGACAATATTTTAAGATTAGAATAAATTGTTTTAGAGGTAAAATCATAGAACATAATGCACATATCATATAACTCTGGCTTTGATAACAGCACGGGCACTATGCAACTGGGTCTCATGAATAACCCTGTAGTTTACTGGATGATCGTACAGTCATGCATCAAAGTCACACGATATAATAAATACTTAGGTTATAACTTAAGCACCACAACAGACCTTCTGTGCCAACTGACAGTGTGACCTCCATAACAAGGTTAGGAAATCATCAGCCAGGCACACAAGCCAATTTTTAAAGCAGGTCACTATAGGCAGAATTCTGTCAATCTAGATAACATGGGTACAGCTCTCATGCACAGTTTAAAAAGCAGTTGGAAGTACGTTCCCTCATTCTTTAAAAACAACTTCATTTCTACATATTTTTATTTAAAGAAAAAGCATTCTCTTTGCATTGAAAAATAATACATCATGTGTTGAAGGAAATGAGGGGCATTCAAGGCAGAAAAAATAACTTGATAGATTCCACCACTTGTACAAAATGACATAGGTTCCTTACATTAAATGTTGCCATGTTAACAAGACTAATTTAATGCTCAGACTGAAAACAGGTATCATGTATTTTACTCAACTTTATTTTACTGAACTATAATCTTTGAACTGTATTTTTTTTAAAGCTACAGGTTTTATTTTAAACCTTTTACATTGGCAAATGTCACTTATCCTTCCAGAGTAGCCATCTGGTCACAGGGACTCAAATATGCAAGCTACTGAGCACCATGTAGTCCCTGGGAATTGAGGGCAATGAACACCTTGCAGGTTCAGCCGCTTGTAGGATCTAGCCTGAGCATTACTGTCTGATGTCACTTTGGATCCTATTCTTGCCCCTCCCACCCCAGATACAAGTAATTCTCACTGAAGCCATGCAGAAATCAAACTGGCTAAATGAAGAGTAAAAATACCTGCAGTTCAATGTAGTAACAGGAGTGAACCTATTAAGCTCTTATACAGTGCATAACTAGAGATAGCTCTGAACCAAAATTCCAGATCCAAACTCATCTCTAACAGCCTTATAGTTTAAATGTGGATTTGATTCTATTCCCTGCTGAACTGCAGACTAACGAAATTTCAGACTAGTACAAAATCCTGTCATTCAACCTTAGCAAATTAAAAAAAGATATAAACTTTCATTGACATCACATTCCAGGAAAGAGGAAGGGCTTGCTAGTGAAATTAATTAAGACAGAAAATTATTGGTATTTATAGGTAGGGTTCTCAGAAAAGTACAGTTTAATTGCAATTTTAATATCCCAGAAATAGAAGACTACAGAACCCCTCAGCTGGGAACATGAGACTTCTTGCTCTGTCCCCTCAAGGCCGCTGCAGTTTATTTTTATGCAAATATTGAAAGAGAACAGCTACCAATGTACATAGGAAAATGCAGGCAAAGCCTGAGCCAAAATTGGGAAATTTAGAAAGAATGTATCCATTGGGAATGGAATGGGAATTTTAGTTGGCTAGAAATAAAATAAGCATAATAATATAAAGCAATCCTGAGATGTTAATTTTAAGTTTACACTTTGGTCATAAACATCATATTTTTTCCAGATATTTCAGTGGCTGAATATAAGCAATGTCTTTTCAAGTGTACAGATTTTATGAGAGAGCCAACTAACTGTCCTAATATCTATTAAGTTAACATTATTAGTCAGGCTAGTTAAGGGAAAGTTTTTACACTTTGTGAAGCAACTTTTAATACTGTCTCACAGTCAATTTAACTTTCTATTTCACTCTAGGCAATCTCTTTGCAACATGGATGTGTCCAGACATTTCCCCAACCATACTGCACTATCCCCACATATCACTTGAAGACTACACTGGAGAAAGTAGGAAAAACTGTCTCACAAACAAAACCTAATGAGATTACAGTTTAAACCACATTAATGGTCAGAATCTTGACAGCCATAATCTTACATTTATATATTTTTATCATTAAGTTTTAAAGCAAATTTACAAATTTAAACTGATGTATAAGCTACTGAATATACAAGGTCACTATGTCCTCCTTTGAAATACAGCCTTTTCTCAGGGTGTGGCGTGTGCACAATAGCAGCCAAACAACAGCAAAAAGTAAAGCCACAGATTAGGATAGGAAAATATATTTTGCTGTTAGGCTGGTAGAATACACTAGCTTCCAACTGAATTCGGTAACTTCAACAAGCTTAACGCTTTATACTAATTAAACAAGTTACAATAAGGAATAATAAAACTATATATTTATCCTTTCTATAGAAGTTTACATCTGAGAATCTTAAGCAGTCTACAAACATTAATACACATTTCTTTTTATGAGACAGTTACAGAAAGAATTCACCACCATGACACTCTCCCCATCTTTTTTTTTTTTTGTAATTTATGAGGAAAACCAGAGCCACAGAGAGATTAAATGAATTGTGCAAGGTCATACAGCAAGTCAGTAGCAGAGCCAGGAGTAGAATCTGACCTCTTGGCACTTCATCCTGTACTTCAGTCACCAGACATCCCCTAAACAATTCATAAGCAGAAGTAGTTTTAAATCAAAGCTGTGACAGCTCACAATATAAAATTTTACATGCTGAAAGCACAGGCAATCTGCTACCTTTCAAGTGGATTCCAAAGCTAGTTCACAGCTTGCCAGCCAAGAATGTTGCAGAAAGGTACAGGAGTGCTCTCTTGGACCCTGTCCTGATGGCCAAAAGGGTGTGTTTCAATTGTGTCAGCTCAATTAAGTTAGCTTAACACAATTGAAAAGTTTCACTAAGATACATGTTATGAAGCCATGTTAGCTGGCCACGTTTCAGCCTACTGGGGAGCCTAGGCTAAAACATGACCAACCCAAAACCGCTTCATAAGTCTTAATGGGGCTTTTCAATTGTGTTTACTAATTCCAGAGA
>NC_133790.1:16720031-16746335 GCF_003597395.2 Chelonoidis abingdonii | reverse complement strand
AGCAGTCTACAAACATTAATACACATTTCTTTTTATGAGACAGTTACAGAAAGAATTCACCACCATGACACTCTCCCCATCTTTTTTTTTTTTTGTAATTTATGAGGAAAACCAGAGCCACAGAGAGATTAAATGAATTGTGCAAGGTCATACAGCAAGTCAGTAGCAGAGCCAGGAGTAGAATCTGACCTCTTGGCACTTCATCCTGTACTTCAGTCACCAGACATCCCCTAAACAATTCATAAGCAGAAGTAGTTTTAAATCAAAGCTGTGACAGCTCACAATATAAAATTTTACATGCTGAAAGCACAGGCAATCTGCTTCCTTTCAAGTGGATTCCAAAGCTAGTTCACAGCTTGCCAGCCAAGAATGTTGCAGAAAGGTACAGGAGTGCTCTCTTGGACCCTGTCCTGATGGCCAAAAGGGTGTGTTTCAATTGTGTCAGCTCAATTAAGTTAGCTTAACACAATTGAAAAGTTTCACTAAGATACATGTTATGAAGCCATGTTAGCTGGCCACGTTTCAGCCTACTGGGGAGCCTAGGCTAAAACATGACCAACCCAAAACCGCTTCATAAGTCTTAATGGGGCTTTTCAATTGTGTTTACTAATTCCAGAGATCTGACACAACTGAAATACACCTGTTTTGCCCATAAAGCCTTGAAGACAGGGTAGCTGATACAGTCTCGTCACCACTATTCAGCATTCACAGTCATCACTAGCTCAAAGAATGTGCATAAGTGCTCCCAAATCAGAGTTTCTACATCAGATCAATTTAGAGTGATTGCACTAATAATTTTGCTTTTACCACCTCTTCATTAAAAAACAGACGCAAATCAAATTTTAGATAGTGCTGAAAGTTCTTTTGCTAACTTTGATGACTTGGAAGTCCCTGTGGTTTTATCTTTTAATTGGATAACCACTAGACATTAAGATAGACCTGTTATTCAGAGCACTCAATTTAAGACATTCTGAATATATAGCACTAAGTGGACATTACCAGGGAGTGGGATTAAGAGCTGTTCCTCCCTGTCCCCTGTCTATTAAGTGATGGAAGTAAGGAGGACTTCTGTCAGCATTACTGCACACTAGCACTATTAATTTTATATGTCCACCCTAGCTAGGTCAATAAGTCATTGTCTACACTGGGATTTAGCTACTGCAGTAGTTGTATCAGTTCAAATCTGTAGTGTAGAGATGGTTTACACTCAAACAGTATAACTTGCTCAAGTGCAGCTTATACCTGTTTGAAACTAGGCATTGTGACATGGCGCAATGGGTCACAGTACCACTCATTCAAATTTGGCCTGGCTGTCCCTTAGTCATCATGACAATGTGGTCATCATTACAAAGGGGCAATCAGGCCAAACCTGACAGGCGCTGTGACCACATTCGCCTGGTCACAACGCCCAGAACAAGGAGCTGGGCCCAGCTGCGCAGGACAGTAGCTGCTGCTGCGAAGTGAGTTCAGAGTGGGCTCACTTTGCAAAATTCAGATCTATGGAAGTACATAGGGAAATACTTTATCACAGTGACTTCTCTTGAAAATGTATGCCAGCACCGAATGAATCTAGCTTTCTCAGAGTTCTGGGGAGGGAGACAGAACTGACTGAAAGTTTTTGGCAGTCAAGTCACGTAAACATAACTTTATCTCACCAAAAAAGTCAGTTTGCATATGCAGTCTTGTCGATAAGGAACGGCTACACAAAACTGTTGCCCAAGTTCTAGGGCAAGAATGATTGTTTAGCGCCTGAAATTTGAGGATTATTTTCCCTGAGAAACTGTCAATTAGCATAACTTTGAAACCAGCTCTACTCTTTCTGACTACCAGGCTGTAACTATGACAACAAGATCCAGGAACCTACAATAAATATGATAAAGTGTCAATAACTCAGCCTTTTACATGTAATTAGATAAAGAATAAGAAAGACAGAGAAGACCCCTACCCGGGTTTTAGCTTCAGTTTTTAAATTTCTTCCATGCTGAGAATGCTATCACGTCCCCACTTCCCACTAGAATAACTTAAAAAAAAAGAGAGGGGAAGAGAGAAAAAAACCCTTTTGGAAAAATCCTTTAGAACTGGGGAGATTTAGTTTAGATATTAGGAAAAACTTTCCAACTATAAGGACAATTAAGCTCTGGAGTAGGCTGCCAATGGAGGCTGAGGAATCCCTGTCAATGGCGGTTTTTAAGAACAGGTTAGGCAAACACCTGTCTGGGATGGTCTAGGTATGGTTGCTCCTGCCTCAGAGCAGAGGGCTGAACTAGATGACCTCTCAAGGTCCCTTCCAGCCCTACATTTCTGCAATTCTATAAATAGAGAATTTTTAAACAAAACTATTAAATTCTGTAACAGGGATAAACTCTCCATTAAAATCTACAAGTTGGTTTAAAAATCCTACAGACAAGATCTAATTCTTTATTAAACTGTATAGATTTTCTGAAGTAATTTCAGAAGAATCTTAGAAATGAAGCTGGGAGAAAATAAACCTTAATCAAGGTTTTGGCTACCTTTTCCAGTTGTATTTGTATTTTCATATACACCGACACTTATAGGTCAGAGCTGTGCATGGAAGATCACATGGTTATGGAACATTAACCAGAGACACTGTAAGACTTGCCTCAGCACTTAGAGTGGCGATTGGCAAAGATGCCAAAAAATTGCTTCTCTATGCCCGATTCAGCAATCTGGAAGCAATCCCTGGAGAAATCTGGTGCCTCCCCTTTCCACATGATAATATATAGGAAGTGGCCCACAATGCTGATATCAGATGGTAGCAGCATGCAGATCAAGTTCATTATCACTGAAAGCTGGAGAGGAACAGGCTCTTTACAGCTGACTGACAGCAACTCTGCAACTAATAGGCTACAAGGAGCCTTAAAATCAGGTAAGACTTGGTATAGTGGCCTTCCGCTATCTAAGAAAATAATCTAAAATTCACCAGAACACTTCCACTGAGCTATCCATCAGCTGGGGCTGGACAAACCTCAGACCTCATGTTTACAGGAGAAATGACACTATGTGGAAAATACTACTAGAGAATTAAACACTGGGAACAGAGGAGAAGAGAAAAAGACTGAAGCCATGGGAGTGAACTGAAGCCATGGGAGTGAAAAGGGAACAAGAAAAAAAGGGAGGAAACTGGAGGTGAGAAAAGAGAGGAGAGGACTGGGAGAAAGAATCAAAAATAGAAAACAAAAACAAAACAAAAAACCAAAATCAGAACAATATATGGAGACAAAGGGCGGGGAGAGCAGCAGGCTGAAGACAGAGTGAGAGAGAATGGAAAAAACACAGGTAAGATATAGCAATGACACAAGGGAAATGAAGGCCTCTGAACATGCCCAACCCAAACAGGAGAGCTCCAAGCTAACAACTACAAAGTTGCAGCTTACTCAGTGAATCATAATTCAAATACCATTTCTGCCTTCCATTATAAAAGCTCTCCAGCTGTTTCTAGCTATGAATGGCAGACGCCATCCTAATCTAAATACCTTGAAGCCACAGGACTTAAGGGCAGCAAAAGCTATTTGGGGCACACACTAGCCTAGGATAATTCAATAAGAGTAATAAAGATAATTCAATGCTCCAGATTGATGAGTCATCATGAGGAGACATGAAGACAACCACTTTTCAATTTCTTGCTAACTATTATATCTATTGAACTGTTCGCAGAAACTTGCTAACAGAATCCTTGCAGCCACTAATGCTGCAGACGACTCAGAGTTGTGTTATTATTACCGAATAGCTGTTGTCCTATTCCCTGCTTAGCTTAAATATTCCTTTAGGGTATGGACTGCTTGACGCAACTGGAAAGCACACAGAGACTCCCTTAAGATCAGCCATCCATTCATAATGAATATTTGCAGAAAGCAATAAAGGATAGGAGCTAAAAATTTAAAAACCCGCACCATTACATCAAAGTCAACCCCAGATTTGACTTGCTAAGAGCCTTGTTTGTTAGAATATATACAGTAAAACATTTAAAAAATTCTTGCTATTAAATAAGCTATTTTCTAATAGGGAAACAGACAATCAATAAACTGAAAGCACATTTGTCTTGATGTTCTGCTAATGCACATATGCCCACCAGCCACCGCATCTTGGACCACGATCTCATCAGATCACACAATCTAAACAGCTGTATGCAGTTTTGTAGCCATGTTAGTCCCAGGGTATTAGAGAGACACACTGAGTGAGGTAGTACCTTTTAATTAGACCAACTTCTGTTGGTGAAACAGACAAGCTTTCAAGCTTACACAGAGCTCTTCTTCAGGTTTGAGCCTCCCTCAGTGCTCAGAAGGAAAAGCCTGTAGGAAATGGTATATAGGGTATTCAGTAGATGTCACTCTTCCCTTTCAGTCAATACATCCCAGCGTGTGACAGTACACTTTCAGCACTCATGGTCAGAGATCCCACTACACTCCTTGGAAGAATAAGTGTCCTGCCTAACTTCTCTGTTGTTTTACTATTTCATGTCCTAAATTGTCCTGGAGTAACATGTTATGCTTTAAGCAGCATTCCACCCCAGAGGTGGCTGCATTCTACCAATGGATGAAATGGTAAACAGCTAGTATAATAAGAACACTACATATTGGGATATTGCTTTTTCAGGGCCCACTGTAGTTTCCAGGAAGAGCCGAAACGAAGAAAAATAGCTCAGACTGTAACTGCTAATCTGACAAAAGACTCAGCTTTTAAAGAGGGGGGTGGAGGAAGCTTGCTAAATCATCAATGCTAGAACAGCCGTCAAGAACCTTCTTCTGTCCAAGAAAGGCTCATCTAGATGATACGAGGCTGAGAACTGCTAGCGCAGCTGACAAATACCAACTCTATCTGGAAACAGGGGGAGTTTGACAGTTTCTATTTTTACATTTTTGAAAGTTTCCTACTGTGTACTTCCTCTGGAGCTTCCCCTACAATTTTTTAAACCCATCTATGTCTTTTAAAAATACCAATATTGCTATACCCATTCCATGCAAGGTTTATTTAATATATTGGAGTAATATCTGGAGAACCCAATGCAGGATTGGGGACTCCTCGTTCTAGACACTGTGAAAACACATACAAAGACACGGTCCCTATCCCAGAGAGCTTCTAATCTAGGATCTCAAGGCACTTTTACAGACATTAAAAATTTAATCTCCTAACACTTGTGAGGTAGGTATTATCCCCATTTTATTAACGGGGGAAATGAGGCAAAGAGATAAGCAAATCACCCAAGATCACATAAGTAGTCTGTTGCAGAGTAAGAAATACAGGCTATGTCTCAACTACCAATTATGTGTTTTAACTGGTAGATGTTCTTCCATATATAACACAAAGGGGCTTTGAGGAATTTAACTGATATTTAGCACATTCTGATATGACAAGCTATGTCCCCAAACAATCCTTCAGTGATAAGCAATGAGAAAACTATAAACTGTTCTACACTCTCATTAATTTTCTGTTAATGGGAGACATTTACCAAGATGATTATTCATGTCTCCGAAGTAATAGAAAAAGACAAGGAACACTGCATTTTTTTGTTTTTAAAGTGCCACTGCTCTACATTTTAAACAAAAGACGAACAAGACATTATGTGGCTTATGAACAGTTGCCACTATTACTAATGCTCTTCTTTGAGCACTCGATATACACAGGACCCTGTATTAATTATCCTCTGTCTTCCTAGCAGTATGTTGTATGCACAACATCTACCTTATTATGATCAAAACAAAACCGTCAGACTGAACAGAAGCAAATACACATTTTAATCTACATGGTAACACTTTTCAGATTTGTGGAGCGCTGCTCATTTCTGTTTGAGCATCCAGGGACACTGGCATGTGAAGCTAAGTTATAGCATTAGCTAGGGGTAAAAAAAAATATCCATGTGAAGAGTGGGAAAACAAGGCATCCCTCAAGATGCATTTTTAATCACCTATTTTGCTTTCTTTATAATCCCGCCTGTTCCCTTCTCTATCCTTCCCTTGCCTACACACTGGAAGATAAGCTCACTACAGTGCAGCATGGGAAAACTATCACCAGTCAGAAATGAATCAACTGATGCAAAGCTTTGTATCAATGCCTGCCATTTGCATCACAAGGAGAATGTGATGGTATCTCTTCTAGCTTGTGGTCTGTACTGAACATAAATACTGAACCAAACCAACATCTTGCTATACATAAACGAACAGATCCCAGATGAGGTCTTCTTATGGCTACCACAAAAAATGTTGCTTTTTTTCTTTCAGGTCATCTTGTCAGGATTCCCTGTTATATTACACTTTACTAATACCAAAGAATGAGGTTATTTACTCTGGTAAATAATGTCTTACCTTATCAGGTTTCTAACTTGATGCTAGTTCCATGTGACACGTTATTGAGAACTCTGTAATGAAAGGTCAAAACATAATCAGTATCTACCGAGCCAGATTGGGAAACTGTTAACAACATAATTCAAATGTATTTCATCACATTTTAAAGTCAGGCATACTGTAGTTCATTAGCATGAAGCCTCTCTTCATGGTATTGCTTAGTCACTATTGCTCCAGTAACTCATAAAAGGAAAAAATGTATGATACATTTTGTCTGGTTCTAGCTTCGGCAGCTTAAAAAAAACAAGAACCCACGAAGCAAAGATGACCAATTTAAACACTGCAGAAAAATTCTATCAGTACCCAAAACAGTGCCCAAAAATCCTATCACTACTCTAAACAAAGAGTTTTTGTTACAACAATACTGGTTTCATGCCATTTTAGGGGAAAAAAAGACTTGCTCCCAGATGCAGTGTAGACATGCCCTAAGGTTGATACTGCATTTTAATACCCCACTTTATGTTAAAAAATTGATTCTCCTTCTTGTATGGTAGTTGTTGGCAATTTTATTCTGATTGATTTGTACATCTGGAATGATTTCCCTCTGATTTTAGTTTGCATGGATTGTATATATATGAGCAACACTGCTCTGCTTGCTGTTACATTTAATTTTGTCCCATTTTGTCAGAGAACACCGACCTGATTTTGATCCCATTGAAATAAATAGCAGAACTTTCATGGATTACAAAGCAAGCAGGACTGGGCCCCATTTCTGCAACATGAGATTTGTGTTGCCATGGTAAAAGGCTCAAGCTGTAATAAAATTGAACTGTTAAGCTTTGTACAGTACATCAATAACTAAGGCAAAATTTTCACACTCTACCATCCTACATGGGGGAAGGGAAAGGGAAAAAACTACATAAACATTTTAATATGTTTATATATTAAGCATTTTCATACAATTCATGGCTCCTTTTAAAAATGTGGAGCCAATCCTGCTCCCTTTACTCATATGAGTAGGCTAGTAGCCCTATTGATTTCAATTAGACTATTTATACCAATATAGAAAGCAAAATTTGGACCTCTGTTCCTTAACAAATTAAGCAAAGTGATCAAGCATTATGGCATGTCATTATGTACACCAAAGTTTGCTCTTTTTAAATACTATGAGTGAGATTAAGGATAAATTTAGGAATTGCTCTTTATATAAAAATTGTACAGGAAAGTATCTGAAAAATGATGTCTATGATGTACATTTATACCATTTCATCAAAGGGGTCCAAAGCATTTTACAGATGTATGTCTGGATTCACCTTTGCATATATTGGGGCATCATTTCAGAAAAAAATTTCAGGGGGACGGAGCAAAATTGTGTCAGCATACAGAACATTATAGGTGATTATATTACATCTTGCAAAGTCTAGAAGGGGACAAACGTGAAAGACAGAATGGAGCATACAGACTTAGGAAAAGTTGGGAGAGGCAAACCAAAGTCTGATGGGGAGAGACAACTCTCCCCATTGCATATGATGCTCCTGGCATACATTCATACATCCTCATCCACATGATTATTTTAAATGTATCACAGCAGAAATGTTAGTGCATTTTTAAAAAGTTCTTTAGCATTTCAAGGGACATCTGTCAAAAGATCCTGTGTGTCCATACTTATTTGTGCAAGTAGCCCTTATCTAAGTAGTTCCCCTGAAGTCACTGGGTTTACCTGCGTAAGTCAATGTTGTAGGATCAGGCCCAAAACTGGTACAGTAGCCCCTGATTTAACCAAAACTAGCCCACAATTCACACATCTTAAGCATAACTATTAGGAAAGTTTAATTCGTTGTTCCTCCTTCTCCCTTCACAAACTGACTTTTTTTTGTTCTTTTCTGTTAATAAAATGTAAGCCCAGTAGCCTCACCCCTGTGCATTACCCTAATTTGTCAGTATGTAGAAGTGAAGAAGGAAGATGCATTTTAGTAAGAAAGAGGACCTTAATTTCTTCTTTCTAAAAGTTTATACAAAGGCCCAGAAAAATATTTAAAAGCAATTGCTTTAGAGTTCTTTGAGCACAAGTCCAGAAAGTGGTGTTGTTTTTTTGTTTGTTTTTACAAGGATGACCATTATGCTAAGGTCAAAACATATTTTTCCACCACCTGGAATTAGCAAACAGAAATTCCATCCAGGAGAAAAGGGATCATATTTGAAATTCCTTTCATTCCACTGGAGAAATCTCCCAGCTTTTAGAAATTGTTCAAGTTCTGGAAGATGGTTCAACTAAGATTCCCAAAGGGATTAAGAGAAATGGGAGGGGAGCCAGCAGGCTGAAGACACAAGCTTTATATACCAAACATTCTCTTCTATAATTCACGAGGCATGAAATTGCCTCATATATTATTTGGCTTTAGACCAAAAAAAGTCTAGTTTGCCAGTTCAAGAGCAAAACAAATCTATGTGCACAAAAGTGACATGTGTAATGCGCTCACTTCAACGATTTTAGGATTAAAATACTTTTTTTTAAAAAAAAAACAACCTTACATAACATCCTAGTGAGTCTTACATTTTCAGATAGCACCTTCCTATTTCATCCACTTTCCAGGCTCCTGAACAAGGCACTGTGCAGTGTAGTTCCTATTTTATGCACTCAATCCTGTATGCCAGGGGTCCCCAATGTGGTGCCCGTGGGCGCCATGGCACCCACCAGGGCGACTAACTGCACCCACATACTGGCCAGCGGACGAGCCTCCGCTGAAATACCGCTGACAAGCTGCATCATCCAGAGGCATCACTGCCAAAATGCTGCCGATTTTCGGCAGTATTTCAGCAGCGACACCTCTGGATGATGCTACTTGTTGGCGGAATTTCGGCGGATGCTCGTCCGCCGCCACGGTCCTCCGTGGCTCGTCGTGTGGCACCCGCCAGATGAAAAAGATTGGGGACCACTGCTTTATGCCCTCTGCGTAGAATTCCCATTAAGAAAGACATGTAGAAGGAGGCCCTATATGAGCATAATGAATCTCCATGCCAGTGCATTGTTTTTTGCCTGCCTGTACTGTGGCACAGGCATTTCATTTCAGCTATTTTATAGATGGATCCTTCTGGGGCTAGGCTCCTGAGTAAGGGCTGAAGGATCAGGTCTTAACTGAGTATGTGCTCAACTTTTTAATAATTCTGTATTTGAGAAATAAGATGCAAAGCTGTGGAGAACTGCTCCAGGTACATCCACACTACAGCTGGGAGTGAGATTCCTAGCCTCTGTAGACAGACCTGCACAGCAGTATGGATGCTCGAGACCTCAAGCCCACCTTATCCCCTAGGCTTGATAGCCTACTGAAGTGAAATGTTAAACCAGTGCAACTCTGTTTAAACATGGCTTATATTGCTTTAGCATGCTCCTGTTAATTAAATTATTATTTAAACAAATTAAACCTATGTGAGCCAGGTTTAAACTGGGGTAGTATCTACTCACAAAGTTGCACTTGGTTAACAAACATAATGCAATATTACACTTTTAATTAAACCAGTGCAACTTGTGTTTTGACCAAGCCTAAGAGGGTGCCATTTTTACTTAGTCACTTTTCTGAATAGAGCTGCCTTTAAGTACAAAATAATTCCATTAAAACAAGCTTCCTAATGTGAATGCACTTTAAAAATTATCTTTAAAAAAGTGCATTAAGTC
Organism: Chelonoidis abingdonii; assembly: GCF_003597395.2. Taxonomy (NCBI): domain Eukaryota; kingdom Metazoa; phylum Chordata; order Testudines; family Testudinidae; genus Chelonoidis; species Chelonoidis abingdonii. The sequence continues at coordinate 16,736,363 of NC_133790.1, read as the reverse complement.
TAACAAGTTATAGACCATGTATGATGCTATTTGAAATCCTACAGCTATCAAAGCCTCAGCAACAGAGCTTCCATCACAGAAAGCATACCCAGCCTTTTTTAACTGTACTTCATTACTGATATAATTATTTAAATCGAATGTACAGGCAACCTATAGAACCACATGAAGCTCATCCTCAAGTCTTCTTACTGTTACTTTTACAACAATAGACAATTTAGCTTTTTTAAAATTTACACTTTTTTCTATGCAGATTATAATGCAGTAGTTTTACCATCTCAGTGCATGATTCAACAGGTGTATCAAAATGACAGATACAAGTCCTCAGTGAATTCAGGGGTTGTTAATCAGAAAATAGGTTTTCCCCCTTGGAAAATTAACAAAAATAAAGAGATTCTATTTGAAAATGTCACCAGGATGCCTCAAGTTAGTCATAGTTACGGTGCTTCATGCCCAATTCTCCTCTATAGGCCACATTCACTGGCTGGATAACACTTCCAAAGATGCACCATGAGCATCCTTCCTGCTGATCCATCCCATTGCATTGTGGGACACTCTATACCCCAGTGGATCTTAAACTTTGTTGCACCCTGACCTCCTTCTGACAACAAAAATTACTACATGACCCCTGGAGTGGGGACCAAAGCCTGAGTCTGAGCCCTGGCTTCAGCCCTGGGTAGTGGTGCTTGGACTCCAGCTTCAGCCCCAGGCTCCAGCAAGTCTAACACCAGCCCTGGTGATCTCATTAAAATGGGGTCCAGACCCACAGTTTGAGAACTGCTGGGCTACACCCTTATATTCATTCTTTTTACAAGACTATGGTAAATCTTATTCAGAGCATGTCTTGTGAGGTATCACTTGAAAACTCGTAATTTACTGATCACTATTGGCCTGATAAAATTACTCCTACGGGAGTTCTGTGCTACTGTGCATGTGCAGAATTCATGCCCAGCGCAGAATTCCCCGCCCCTGAAAATACATTCTGCCCGAGAAGTGCTGCAATTCCATCTTTCACCCATCAGAGGCCACTGAGGCACCAAAACAGCCAGCAGGAAGCTGCATTCATCACAGTACCCTGCCACAAAGCCAGATTAGGACAGACAGACTGGGGCACATGGTGCTGCAGGAGGGTCACAGACTGGGGTTCAGAAGAGCTAGTGGGGTGAGAGCAGACTGGGGCACAGGCTCAGGAGCTAGTAGGATGACAGCATTGAGCCAGGGGCTGAATAGGAGGGAGGCTGCAAGGACACATGGGGATAGGGGGTGCAGGGACGCACAGAGACAGGGTAGATGTCTCAACTAGCTTGCTTGCTAGCATATATATACCTGCCCCTGGAAATTTCCACTACATTCATCTGACAAAGTGGGTATTCACCCATGAAAGCTCATGATCCAAAACGTCTGTTAGTCTATAAGGTGCCACAGGACTCTCTGCTGCTTTTACAGATTCAGACTAACACGGCTACCTCTCTGATACTCAACTGAATGGGACAGGCATGGGGGAGGCTCCCCAACTCCTTAATGATCCCTTCCCTTCCCCCCAAAAAACCTGTTCCATACTTCTACCACCCTCACCCTACAATCCTCTAGGTTAATTCACAGACTCCTTCCCTCTCCCTCAGCTCCTCCCCCAAGCCTTTGCACTGCTTCTGAGAGGTGTGGGAAATATGCTCCTGTATTGTAATTTCTATATTAAACTATTTGTCAAAAAAAAAATTACCTGAATCTTTTTTTTTTCTGTATTGTTACAAATATACTTGTTGACAGGTATTTTGAAATAAATTACCAAAATAATTGAAACTGGCATGATTATATTATGTCATTTTGACAAATAAAATATGCAGAATTTTGAAGAATTTTAAAATGTGTGTTTAGCACTTTTAATTTTTTGGCACTGAATTTTTTATTTTTTGGCACAGAATTTGCCCCCACCCCATCCTCCAAATATAAAATATGTGTGGCGACATTGTATGTAAAGTCATAAGATTCACCTGTATGATGTTACTGAGACATGATTCAAGTATAGAAAAGTAAGCACAAACCAGTTCCTCAGAGACAAAAGGCAACTGATGTCTCAACCAGGTGTTAACAAAATGAAATGGACTATTACCGGGTTAAGTGGCCATTCTTTTGCAGGAAGAAGAGTGTGAGTGAGAAATTTACATCTTGGTAATAGAACAGCTGGAGGTTCCCATGTAAACAGACTGGCTGTCGCCTGAACCCTAGCTGGAGATGATTCTCTAAGAGGAGGAAAAGATATAAAAATGAGAAACAGAGGCCACAAATCATCTCTACTCATGTCATCAACCATGTCTGAAAGACAAAAGAAGCATCACTGAACCGGCAGAGGGGTCCTGGCTGAAAGATCCAGCCAGACTGCTGTGAGCATGTGGTAAGAAAAACCGTTTTTGGTTTAAATTCATTAAGCTTATAAAGTTGGGTATTAGTCTGCATTTTACCTTTTATTTCTTTGTAATCAATTCTGACTTTCATGCCTCATTATTTGCAATCACTTAAAATTGATCTTTATGTAGTTAATAAACTCGTATTATTGTTTTAACTAAACCAGTGTGTTTGGTTGAAGTACTTGGAAATCTCCATTTGAGATAATGAGATTTGTGCATATTGTTTTCTATTAGTGAAATGACAGACTTTTTATGAACTTGTATTGTCCAGAAGTAAAGAGCTGGGTAGCACAAGACTCACATTTCTGGGGACAAGTCTGGGACTGAGAGTTTGCTGGAGTCACTCTGCAATATAATTCAGGACTGGCAGGTTAGAAGCACTGATATAATTTAGCTGAGAGTGATTTTGCATGCTAGAGGCTATGTGTGAACAGACCACGAGTAGTAGTTCTCACAGAAAAGCAGCATAAAAGTTGAAAACTGAGGGGACACAGCTGTTCAACATTCCAGATTGTACCCTGGGTAATGTTAGGGGGAGATCTAATCTGTCTGAGGAACCTGGCCTATAGAGAAGAATGGGGTAAGAGGGACCCATACCACAACTTCCATAAGGTCCAATGGTAGCATTGCTTAAATGAACATTTTGAGTTTTCAACCCGAAACTTTTCAGTTTTCTGGTGTTCAATTTTTTCATTAAAAGTCTAAATTCTCCAAGTAAAGCAGATGCTTAATGAAAATCTTGGTTTAGTCAAAAGACCAATTCTGTAGAAAAGTTGTTTCAGTGGAAAATTTCAGCCAGCCCTTGTTTCCATTGTAAAAATTTTCCCCAACAAAAGTGAAGTCTCATCTCCTTTTAAGCTGTTAATTTTACAACAGGGTGAATAATAAATTCATCTGCTGCAAATCCAAGTAATTAAGGCTACGTGAAGGGAAAATGGAGAAGGAAAACTCCAGGATAATCCCCTGGCAATTTACTCATTGCACAGTCTGACTACATTTACAGCAGAAGAAACAGCAGGTTCAGACTCCAGATCCCACATTCGTAGAACACACTGGATGCACAGACCATACACCTGAAGGATCTGTGTCTATGCACTGGCCTTGAGTCCTCCAGTTCCCGCCTTGGAGTTCTGATGTCAGGAACTCTACATACAGGATACAGGTAAGCGGTGAATTTACAATACTTAAGTAGGCAGATAATAGATTGAAAAGTATTTGCCTCTGAAGATTCCACTTTTCCAAGCAGGAGGAGATGTTGTTTCCCCTGTTTCCTGCACTCCATCCAAAGTCTGATCTCCCTGTATTCTATCTACAAAGCTCAATTACTCTGCCTTTATGACAAAGTTAATTTCATCCCACACCTAGAAAAGGGAACTTACAAGTCTAACATCTATGCTACATACTTCCAAAACACAAAGAACTTGAAGAAAATGCAGAACACAGTCCTGGATAAAGAGGTGATAGGTACTTAGAACCCTTTATAGTCCTCTTCCCTACATGCCTCATTTTAACATTATGAAGTTTGCAACAACCAAACAGAATAGCTAAAAGGAGCTATTCTAACACTTATGCCTGTCAAAAACCAATAGCCTCTCCACCCTATTAGGTAAAAGACACATGCAAACTGCTACTGCTGCAGTGAAAGAACATATAGCTGGAAGCTCTGCTCCCCTTTTCCTGCCTCTGTAATCATAGGCACAAGCCTTGGGAGCTCATTAGCTGTACTTCCCAGACTGATGTCAGTGACAGAAATAACCCCTTGGCCAAACTACTGACTTTGAGAGTAAATCTGAGAATTAGAAGTGAATTTAAATATGTTCATTCACTCATTCCTTTTTGTCAAATTCCAGATTCCATAAGACAAAATAGGCTAATTTCAACAATAGGGGCCAAATGCTGCTCAGCAACTCACTACATGTTTCACCAATGACCCTGTACACAAAGCATAAACATTTACACATATGTAAAGTGGCTGTAAAATACTACCAGACCTGGTTGGTGGCATTTGATATCCACTTTGTACTCATACACCTGACTGTGCAAGGTGAAAGGCAGTGGAAATTGAGGCACAATTTGTAAAAGCAAGTAAAGACTCTGTACCAGGTCCTGCTCTTGGATATACCACTGTGAATCTGAAACAACTGATTTCAAGGGAGTTCCATGGCCTCAAAGGTATTGTGCTGCAGCTTCCCACCTTGGGAAAGTACATTTTAATCTCACCCCACTCCTCCAGCTATAATCACTTCATCCACATTAGCCCCAATTACTCAGTCTTTACAAGAATTAAGTATGGTTGCCCTTCTGATGAGTGATACATGTGAGGGATTCCTAGTGAAGAAGAAATCAATGACATGGAGTGCACATATATTCTGAGTTCTGGTTTTACTTATACCAGTTCTGGAACAGAGGTGGTCAAAAACTGGCAGAGAATCCTTCTTTTCAGGAATCGCTGTCCTTGCCAATTCTGGGTCCCAGGAAGATACTCTGCCTCAAGAATCAACTACTATTAGAGACCCAGGCAGAAAGCCAATGCTTTTGGTTTGTGCACAGTTCCTGCTACTCAGACCTTGTAAAACAAAGCTCCCATCCCACATGGTATTTCTTCCAAAGATCACTAAGAAAAGCACTCTGAAAAGTATATGTAACCGCAGTACCAGGTGATACCTGCTATAGTGTTGTTGTTTGTTTAGTTGTTGGGTTTTTTTTATGATGGCAAAGGGATTATGACCATATTGTACTTTTGGTGTTGGGACAGGCCACTCAAAAAAACTGTGCTTAATATGTTCAGATTTTATTTCCAATTATGTGACCAGTGAGAGCAAAGGTTTATGTTGAATAGGTTATCGGAAGATCATAATGAACTTAGCATAAGTCACTGATCCTGACAGAATATACCTGCCTTTTACCACTCAGTGAAATCAGTGCATTTATTTCATTGTTCTTCCAAACAAAAGAACCCAAGGCCATTGCACCTTAGGAGCGTAAAAATACATATGTGCTTGTTTGAATTAATTTACAAGGAATTAGTACATTTTTTGTGGGTTTTTGTACTTAAGGTATTATTGCCAAGATAAACAAATTTAAAAGAATAACATTTGGGGTAAAACCAAAATATGCAGACCAGATTTTTTTCCTCATAAATAGTGTACTTCCAAGAACCTTAGAGATTTGTAATCAGCAAGCACAGACATTCCAAACGTGTCTGTAGCCTTCTGGGTCACCACACAGCTAAAACTATCAAAGTAAGGCATAAATTGGGCGGCATCCTGAATTTGCAGTACACACACACACACACAATATAATGCTATATTAAGGCCGAGAAAGGCATTCCACTCTAAGGGTCAATATCTCATCATTTACACCAATACAGATGCAAATTAACTCCACTGATACTACTCTGTTCACATCAGTATTTAGCCCCACACCTCTTTTTAAAAAATAAATAAATAATTGGAGATATACCTGTCTCCTAGAACTGGAAGGGATCTTGAAAGGTCATTGAGTCCAGCCCCTTGCCTTCATTAGCAGAACCAGATCTCTAAGTGGCTCCCTCAAGGACTGAACTCACAGCCCATGCTCAAACCACTGAGCTATCTCTTCCCCTCCCCTTTTTCAGGCTCTCTCAACAAATGTTTTGGGGGTTGAGACTGCATCTGTCTTATCCTCAGCCCAACAATTCATATTTTTTTGGTGAGTGTAGAAGTCTAAGTACAAACCTCCTTGGCTATTTGAATTAGATGACCACATTAAACCTAGAAGGGATTAGAATTACTTCTCCTTATATACAGTTTCAAGGAATGCTAAAGGTTCAGAAGAGAAGGTTATTCATCTTGTGCAGGAACTGAGGTTCTTCGAGATGAGTATCCCTGTTGGTGCTCCATTCCAGGTGTTGGTGCACCCCTGCATGTTCGCTTGCAGAGTTTTACAGCAATACTCGTAGGGGATGTGCACACGCAGTGCCTATCTCACGTGCTGTTGTCTGTTGAAGTGTCGTGTGCATGACCTGGACCCCTCAGTTCCTTCTCCATCTCAGAGCCTGTATCCAGCTCCAAAGTAGAGAGGAGGGTGGGTAGTGGAGCACTTACAGGGACACTCACCTTGAAGAACCTCAGTTACTACACAAGCTGAGTAACCTTCTCGTCTTCAAGAGAGGTGTCCCTGTGGGTGCTCCACTCCCGGTGACTATAAAGCAGTGCCCTTTAGGATGTTGGGGTTTCGGAGCAGGAAATAAAGCAGCGTAAAGTACCGCTTGGTCAAGTTGAATATCTATTTTAGTGCCTTGTGTGATGGCATAATGTTTGGTAAGAGTGTTCTGATGCCCAGGTAGCAACCTTGCAGATGTCTGTCAATGGGACACTGTTTAGAAATGCTGTGGAAGTGGAGATGGACCTCGTAGAATGTGCCCTGACAGTTGTTGGAGGCTGAACGTCCTTTAGCTGACAGCATAGTCGAATACAGCCAGATATCCATTTAGAGGTGCTCCCTTGGACCATTCCCTATGGATACAAAGAGTTTAGGAGAAGCCTGAAATGGTTTTGTTCTGTCCAGATAAAATGCCTGAGCTCTTCTAATTTCCAGCCTGTGCACAGTCACCTCGAACGAGTTTGCGTATGGCTTGGGGAAGAAAGTTGGGAGCTGCAGAGGTTCGTTAATGTGGACGGATGAGTGCACTTTGGGTAAGAATTTGGGATGGATGTGTAACATAACTTTGTCTTAAGAAAGATGGTATACGGGGTTTGGCCATAAGTGCCCCTATCTCCCCAACATGTCTTGTGCATGACTTCTAGGGCCCATTTGTGGGTGGTAATAGCTGCCCACGTGGTGTAAAAGGGGCGTAAATAGTCTGCAAAGAGCTGGATGATGGTACCATGCGTTGGAACCAGCAAGAGGTGTCTTCTAGGCCCTCGACCAAAGCTTCAAATTCATTTATTGGAAGAAGGGGGCTGAGACACCATTGCTGGTGGTGGGCGATGGCATTGTGGCCTTTGTCTTTGCCTCTGTTGTTGTTGCTGCTTGTATAGTCTCTGCTGAGTGTAATAAAGGTATCTGGGGCATTGGTATGGTTGACACCTGTATTCATGGCCGTCCTTAGGGGGCGTGGGGCCCGGGGTAAATCTTAACGTTTTTTTATACAGGTGAAATCTGGTTACAGTGAACTTCAAGGGCAGCTGCTGGCTACAGGTTAAATATTGATAGCACCCAGCTGTATAATTATAATGTTTTTATATTGTATTTCTTTTTTATAATTATAATGAAGTTCATATAATTAAAAAAAAAAAACCTCATCAATCACGATCAGTGTCGCACCACTTACTTTCTGAAATCCCCCTTCCTGGACTTCCTTGCAGCAAACTCACTTCCCAGGTGTATATGGTCTCGCTACCCTCAGTGGATTTTTTAAAAATGTAATTGACATTCACAATACTGAGAACCCATGTCTCCAGAACTGGGTGGTTCTTGGAGGGCCTATATGTGCCCTGGTGCAGGGGGACTCCAGGACCCTCCATGATGGAGGAGGGACTCTAATATCTGTTTTCTCTGGGGCCTGGGAGAGGGATGGGAGGCGGAAAAGCAGATGGATGGGGATACCAGGGCTGGTGGGTGGTGGAGAGTGCACAGTTGTGGGACCCTGGTCCTGGTACTACGATGAGGGGGACCCCAAAGCTGGAGAACTGAAAGGCAAGAAGGACCCTGAGACAGGGGGTGATGAGGGCTGGCCCTGGCCTGGAGTGGCCTTGGAAGACCCTACCCAGTGCTGGGAGAGGGGAGAAAGGGCAATGCAAGGGGGAGGTGTGGGGCACTGGGAGGACACCAGTGCTGGGCGAGGGACAATGGAGACTACTGGCTGGCACTTACCTGTGCTAGGGGCCCTCTGCGCTGGTGGAGGGTCCCATCAGAAAAGGGAAGGGTCTTTCCGAGGTGGAAGGGCAGGGTCAGGATCAGCCTGGGTCAGCCTGCCCTGGCACTAGTGCAGGGGGGCGCTTGGACCCTATGGTGGCAGGTGATGTTGGGAGCCGGTGGAGTGGAGCAGGTTGGGGACGGGTTGCTTGCTGCTGCTGCCACAGAGACTGAGCCTAACCCCTGGGGGCTGCGGGCAAGAAAAAGAAATTAACGCCCAGGCTGGTGAGTGTGGGGCATGGACCTGACTCCTGCTGCCAGATCCAGGCCCCCCGCTAGCCTCCTGGGCCGCCCTGCTTCCCCACCCTGGGCATCCCCCTAAAGCACAGGGCCCCCCAAAGTGCGGGGTCCGGGGCAGTTGCCCCAGTCTGTCCTATGGACGGGATGGCTCTGTCTGTACTGTCTTCTCCTTGTGGCAGGTGTTTGGATACCAAGAGACTGAAGTGTGGCACACGAGTCCTTCATAGTGTGAAGAATCTCATTCATCTTAGCTGCGAACAGCCTCTCTCCATCGAAAGGACGGTCCTCCACTGTGTTCTCTATTTCGCGGGGGAATGTGGAAGATGTGAACCACAAGGCCCTTTGCATGACTGCAGCTGTGGCAGTGGATCTGGCTGCAGTGTCGGCGGCATCCTGAACTTGCAACACCGTGTGGCCGATGGTTTGGCCTTTGGAGACTAATAATTTGAACTGTTGTCTCTTTGCTTCCGGAATATCATCAATAAAATTGTTAAACTTAGCATAGTTCTTGTGGTCATACACTTGTGTCTTCTCAGTGGGCTGGAATATTGGACTCTGAATTGGGTTGTAGAGCAGTATTTGTCAAAGGTCTGCCTTGTACAGAGAGGTGGAGCTGAATGTGTTGCATTGGCCCTCTGTTTGTGCCGTCTCTGCCACACTTACGAGCCGGAGTTGTACGTAAATTTCGGAGATCTTAGATGGACTAGTATCTTCACTACTTTTTACGGTAGGTGAAATTATGGCTGGATTGTGCCAGATGTTTTTGCTGGGTTCCATTCAACTACAGAGTAGCTAGAGTTTAAGTTCTTTTACCCTGCCCAAAGGGTTAACCAAGGAACCAAACTGGCACAGTAGGATCAATCAGGAAATATGGATTTTTTTTCAAAGCTCAGGGTGAGAGATGTTTGGCTCTGTGTCTTTGTCCCTGTGCTCCAGTACTGAGAGGGACTTTTCTACCCTCATGCTAAGCTCTCGTTTTACAGGCACGTTTCCAGTATGTAAGTGACCAGTACACAAAGTAGTCAGGGCGTACGCTTTTAATGGTGTTTTGCTGCTGATTGGGGTCGCGATTCTGTTGACTGGCTCCAGGTGGTAGTCTTTCCGTGATGGTATTGAGTAGATTTAATGGGAATTGTTTCTTGGGGTGGGAAGCTGTTTACTCTTCGTTCTCTATGTTTATATCCATTTCTATAGTTAAACCCTGTATATCTACCATCTATTACAGAAGAACTTGTTATGCTATGTCTTCCTTCTTTTTATAAAGTTTGCTTTTAAGACCTTTGATTATTTTGTTTCTTAGTGACCCACAGGAATTGGTGGAGAAAAGAAAGACGGGGAGGGAAAGCTTGCTCTCTGTGTTACTCTCCTGTGACACAGGGCGGGTAAAAACTAAGGGGGAAGAGAAGAATCTTTTCTGTTCCTTGTCTTTGGTTTTCTCTTGTTGAAGAAGGACTGCTTTCTAGTATTGTAGATATACAGGTTCGCTCAGTAACTCTCAGGTTAGCCCAGAGAGGAAATTCTGGGTGGGAGAGAGGTGGAGGGGAATGGTTTATTTCAATTTGTTGTGAGACTCAGAGCCTCTGAGTCTTGGGGTCCCCCAGGGAAAGTTTTGGGGAGACCAGAGGGAGCCAAAACCCTGGAATTTTTAGCTGGTGGCAGCGAGATCAGATCTAAGCTGGTAATTAAGCTTAGAGGGGTTCATGCTAGCTTCTCAGGTTATGAACGCTAAGGTTCAAATCTGAGTAGGAAGCTATGATAGTCCATGATAGCATTACCCATCAATGCTGCTATCTTAAAGGAGGAGGAAGTTTGTAAGATGTTGATTAACTCATGCTGAGTTTCCAACACCTCCTCAAGGGTGATCTTAAGTTCATCAGCCACTCTTTTAAACAGGTCCTGAAACTGGGAAAAATCATCTGCTGTTGTTCATGGTGGAGGCATTATAGCCTCATCAGGAGAAGAGGAGGAATTCGTGGGTGGTGAGATGTCTGGGGCAGTATCTACTGCCTGCTCTGCCATGAGGTCTTTCTGTATGTTCTCCTCCACCCTGTGTCAAGGTGGAGGTGGAGATTTTGATGCTTCCCTATGAGGACTAGTGTGTCTGTTGTGACGTCTTCTATATGACTCCCATGGGAGGTCCCAGCCATAGGTGTCCATACCAGGGAGGGACGTCACGATCAGAAGATGATTGAGATCTGGGTAGTGCAGTGGCCATGGGTGTTCTGACAGGGGAAGAGTGGTGAGGGGAGAATACCCCTTCAGCCTCATCGTCCTCGTCACTGGAGAATCACGATGGAATTGGAGACAGATGCTGATGTGGAGCCAATGGTCTCAGGGAAACAACAGTACCCAAGAGAGGAGACTGCAGAGTGGATGAGAGAAGAGAACCCCTATGGTGCAGGAATGGATGCAGTACCAATGGTATGGGTGCCGTGGGAAACGGTGTTATCTGTCCCATCAGTGCGGAGGTCTGTGTTGGTGCTGATGCCGCTGGTGTTGGCACCATGGTTCCAGAGGTCTTTGGAAGTAGCGCCAAGGCAGGAGCAGTCACTGGTGCCGTCTCCTTTGGAGGCTCCAGTGGTGCCATGGTGGAGGCCAGCAACTTGGAGCCATTCACTTCAGTACCAGGGTGGTGGGTGCTGGCGGTGGACATCTTATAGATGGTGCTGGAACTGCTTGGGGTATTGTACGTGCTGAAGCACAGTGCAATTGACACTGATGAGAGCGATCTCATTTTTTACTCATTTGCGCTCTCTGAGACAATGTAGGAGGTCACTTTTTGCTGGTCCTGTTGATTTTGGGGCCTAGGTGGCGAAGGAGCCGGTGACCCAAGGGACTGTTGTCCCAGCTCGAAGGCCAGTCTCAGGGACTTCACCATGAGAGTGAGTTTGAGCCTCAGGTCCCTGTTTCTTTATGCCCTCACTTTAAGATTGCTGCAATGGGCACACTTCTGGGGAACATGGGATTCACCCAAACAGCGGACCCATTATGAGTGTCCGTCTGATACTGGCATCACTTCTCCACATGTGGTGCACTGTTTGAAACCCGGTGAGCCTGGCATAACAGGGCGAGTATCCAACTATGAGTTAAAAAAATAATTTTGTTCTTTCAATAAAGAAACTAAAAAGAACTAATTGTCTAAACTGGCTAACACTAAATAACCATTAACTAATCAGACCGAAAAACTAGGTATAAATGGGACTATGGAGCTCCGTCTCAGGCGAGGGATGGCTGAGAGGAATTGGGGGGTCCAGGTCACGCACGCAGACTTCGCACATTTCAACAGACAACGAGGAAGGCATCGCATGTGCAGGCGCCATACGGGCATTGCTGTCAAACTCTCTGAAGGCACAGGGGCACACCAACACCTGGAGTGGAGCACCCACAGGGACATCTCTAGAAGAAGAATAAATATTATCACACTAAAAGGGCCAAGTGCCTTCATCTCTCATTATAATAAAGGTTACTCTGTCACACAGGAGTATTGGTATAAGGCTGATTTTTTACCTTCCTGTCCCAGTCACTTGACTCAGCTCAGCGTTACTGTTACATCCATTGACATCAGAGAATGTTGTGAGAAGAAAGCTCCTTTGGACTAACGTAAAAACAACTTCCTCATTTCCATTTTAAATTGGTTTAAAATGGTGATGGGAGAATAGCGTGTAGGAGCCCTTCAGTCTTCACCGGGGAACAATCTTGGGCCAGAAACACCTGGCCCTGCTTTCCGTACCTTTGCATATTAAACCTCTCCATCATTCTTGTGAAACAGGTCAGAATGAAGAGAATTTATTATGCTGCTCCTGGAGATGTAGGAAGATGTGTAATGAACCCTTCTTGTCCTTGCCAATTTTTATGGGTCCTCGGGAGGGAAATTCCTAAAAAGCCCATGAAAGGGGTATTCCTCCCTTTCCAATTTGCCTGGGTTTACATGAAAACAGCTCAAGTTCACTGGAGAGCTAGGCAGGTAAGGTGACCTCTTACTTTAACCAGCCCTGCTAAGAGAAAGGTTGTGGGTTAGTTTATTTTGATTTTTTTGGTAAGTCTGATTTTTGGGAGGGATGGACAAAGGCTCAGATCCACAAAGTTATTTAGGCTTGTAACTTCCACTGATTTGCATTAAAGTAAAGAGTCTAAATATCTTTGCGGATCTGGGCCTCAGTGAATAGATGTGGGAGATTCCTGGAATTAGTTCTTTCATGTTGTTCTTTAATATTAAAGTGTTTCAACTCTTTATAAGAAAAAGTTAAGGTTTATGCATAGGACTAAGACAGGAACATCTGGATTCTAATCCCAGCTGTGGTTCCATTTTATGCAGCAAGTTATTCATCATTCTGTGCCTCAGTGTCCTTTTTTGTAAATTTGGGGTGAAAATACTCAATTCTCTCCTATTGTGATGCAAACATGAACTTCCAAAGTGATAGAGGCAAAGTTTAGTTTTCTGAGGTCAACCCTTGATTTCAATGAGAACTGAATCCCAGGGCAGAACTAGGACCTATAATATCTGACCTGTATTATTGATCATCCCATATAAATACCAGAGTCAGTGTGTTTGGATGCTTCTGGTGACTCACGTTCTAGTCACAAGAGACAAATATATAATCCTAGAAAGGGCATCTTCAATCACCTGTGAGGTGTGCTACTTCAAGTACACTAGAGGATAGGCTCTTTCAAAGATGACTATTTCATTTAATAATTTTTGTAAGCAGTCTGTCCTGAGTGGACAGATTATAGTTAGGAGGCCTGATTGTGCAAAGATGCCCATAACTTGATTCATGTGAGCAGTTTCATGGTTTCAACAGGATTACTCAAATATGTAAAATTATTAATGTGCATTTGTTTTCAGGGTTGGGCCTAATATGTGTATTATTTCGCATAAAAGAAGGGTCTACTCCAACTCCTCCATAGTTCTGTGCCTAGTTCTACTACTGACCTTGCAACAAAAAATAATAATTGAGTGCTTCTGTTCATCCATCCGTAAGATAAGCCATTTTATTTGTGAAATGCCCCTTCCTTCATTTCCATTTCTCTTGTTTTCGAAAGCCCTTCAAACATTTCTAAATAAGCCTTAAAATAAATGCTTTCAGATACACCAAAAACCTTGGGAGTCGAGCATGCACTTCTGACAGCAGAATTTTACCTTTATTTTTTAACTATCTTGTACTTAAAGTAAATAGGAGATACCAAGCAGACAGATTAAATTAAGCCCTAAAGACATAGCAATTTGAGTTACCAAATAACTTCAAGTTACCCTACTCTATCCCCAGAAAAGTTTAGACACATTAAGGGCAAAATTCAGAGCTATTGTAAGCAGGTGCAACTCCATCCTCTACAATTTGGCCTTTATGCTCTTAGAAAACACAAACAATTATTTCATGACACTACCCGTCTATCCTTGTTTGTGCCTTGTGAAATAATCAAACTTCCATCCCTTGCTTTGGGAAATAAAGAGACTAGAAAATAATGGCTTGGAAGACACATGCAACACAAGAAAAGTATCAAGTCTTCTACTGACACCAAATTTTCCTTTTTAACCTTTACTTTGCCTAAAAGAAAGGAAAGAAAGACAAAGAGTTAGAGCTTCCTAACATGATCCCTCCTTTCCCTCAGAGAAAGGAAGCAACAGTCAGCAGAAACCCAGACAGCCAGGCCTCCAATTTAGTAGTCCTCATCCTTTTAGAGAAAGGAAGTGGTGACTGGTGGAGATGCAGGACCAGAGCCTGCAACTCACTCCTCCACTTCCTCCCAGGGACAGGAGCAACAGCTGGCAGAAGTGTGAAAAAACTCTTTGGAAGTTTCTTCCATATTTTAAGCCTTGTCATGACTTGTGAAGCACATCCTGGCAGAGACTGGAAGTGATCCTGCACTGAACCTTCTTATTCCACAATTTAGAAATGTCCTCTTAACTAAATGACTAAAATAGGAATTTGGGACCAAAGTCTAGAAAGTCCAGGAATGCAGAACAAACTCCAGCCTCATCTCCCAAACCCAGAGGAATGGAAAACCAGCAGGAATCTGTAGTTTAGCATTGCAGAACACAATCAAGTTTGAGGCTTTTAAGAAGCATATCTGAGGATATTTCTGAATAAAAAGCTAGGGAAATCCATGCCAATTGTGAAACAACCCAATAAAGGAGAGCCAAGGGGTTCTATGCAGCAAATCCTAATTCACAGTTCCTTCTACTACCCCCAGGCACTGACTTGGAAACAGAGAGGGGACATAGAATGCTAGACCAAAACTTATGCCCAGGAAACAACCCAAAACATTTAAAAGGCATATTTTAAATCTTAGCTATAAATCTTATAGCTACTAAAGAAACCAAAAGATAGCTGAAACAGGGCAACTTACCTCAAAAAATAAATATATTGCAGGACTTCAGCAAAGATATAAATCAATTAGCAATATTCCAAACAGCCACGGGCATGATACAGAAGAAGGGTTTGCATGGGTACATCTGTTTTCCTGTTATCTTCCATGTGAGAAAAGAAGCAGCACTGCAATTTTCCAACAGCAGAAGAGAAGTCCTATATGCCAGGTATTCAAGAAATACGTCATGAAGACACTACATGAAGCCTAGAGGCCATCCTTACAGAAAATCACCACTGACAGGATACATTTTCAAAATCTCTGCCAGGTAAAGGAATTTTTTTCAATGATTATCTTAAGTGTCCCTTTAATTTCCTTTTCATTGCTTTTGGCAGTAAGCCTTACAGATGTAAGACATATAGAATTCATCAAAGACACAGGAGAAAGCAGACACTTCAAAGCCCAGCCACACAGTTTTAAACATTCTATCTGCCAGTTTTAAACTTAATGCCGAAAAACTTACGGCAAAATTAAAAAGGGAATAAAAAGTGATTGGGAAGCAAATTCCAGCTACCGTTTTACTGCAGTACTTCATAGTTTTAGAATGCACCTACACACTCAGTGTATCTTATGGCAGTATTACAAAGAATAATTACATTCAGTTGACCTTTATTTATCTGTTTGGAATTAAATTGTGTTCAGCTGAGAAGTATTTACATAACCAGTAAAATTAAAATCATAGTTTGTAGGGACTTGTAGCCTTTTCCTCTAATAGACTAGATACCAAGTGAAGAGTTTCATAAACTCCAAATACCATTACTGTGCTCTACTCACTCCCAACATGAGCTTATCATATTTAGACTTTGGATTATTAGATCTCTCTCCCCATTACAACCTTTCTGTCAGAAACTGTGACTGGTACATCATGATCTTTTGGGACAGATTCTGCAATTTAAGAGGTTTGTGCTGGCTAAACTTGAAATGGCAGGTATGAATTACAATGCCTTCCTCTTAACCTTCCAGTCTGTACAAGAATAGTTGTTAAAATCTTGTCCCATTGAATCCCTTCACTGGCTTTGTTTTGTATTTTGTGTTGCAACATGCTGTGTACATTTCTGGTGCTTTTACATTGCAACCTTGTTGGGGAAGGCACTGTTTATATGCTTGGCAGGCTTCACCTAAGTAAAAATAATCGAGAGAAGGGTGGCTGTAGTGAAATAATCAGACTTATCAACTGTAGGGAAAGGCTGGTGGCCTAGCACCCCATTAACAATTTTCTCTCAATGACACATAAGAGTACTAGAGTAAATGGTTAGCACTGAGCAGACACTCTAAGGGCTTGTCTACACTTACAGTTTTGCAGCGCTGGCCGTTACAGCTGTGGTCGTACAGCTGTGTACGGCCAGCGCTGCAGTGTGTCCACACTGACAGCGACCAGCGCTGCAGTGTGTCCACACTTGCATCAGTTGCAGCGCTGTTGTGAGTGGTG
>NC_133790.1:16669395-16715756 GCF_003597395.2 Chelonoidis abingdonii | reverse complement strand
AGCCAGCGCTGCAAACAGGGAGTTGCAGCGCTGGCTGAGCTTTTAAGTGTAGACACCTGCTAAGTTGCAGCGCTGTAACCCCCTCACCAGCGCTGCAACTTGCAAGTGTAGACAAGGCCTAAGTTGGCTGATATGACAACCTGATCCTGCATTTCAGTATTTGAAGCTTTTTAAGGTTCAAATGCTTTTTCCCTTATTCCCATGACATACAGCCAAGTGCCAAGATTATTTAGTGCTTTAATAGCATGAAAAGCCATTTGCAATCTTCTCTTTGTTTTTCCTATATAATCAGTCAAGAACCTAGTTCTTGAAGAAACAGTGCTAAACTAGCTGCTAGTATCACTGAAATTGCTCAGGAGCAAGCTGCAGATGGAGACAATCCCCAGGGACCCAAATATTTCAAGACACTCAGTGAAGCCACTGATCCAGGCAGAAAAAAATTAAAAAGCCATGACATCCCTTATGCCCAGTAGTGTGCTCTGCTCCCCTGGTCTTCTCTAATGGCTAACTAGTGTGCAAAGAGCTGATAATACTCCATGGGCCCATCCTCTACTGCACTGCCTTTGATTTGCACATTGCTCTCTTCACTGAGCATGTCATTGCAGAGCAGAGAGCACATGAATACATTGGCATCAAAGGATGATTCTCATCATTGCAGGTAACATCAGGCAATGGCAAGAGTGAAGGCTACTGTGTGCAAGCTTTACCTGAATACATTTTAATTTGTTCTTTAATGAAGAATAGGGAAAATGAGAGAAAAGTGTTAGAGATCTGTGGACGGAGAATGGGCTCAAGCATTATCAGAGTTCCTTAAGCCTAAAATTCTCACTAATGGCCCTGAATGGGAGTCCTGCATCTTTCATTTTAAGAACTGTATCCAGTTGTGATGTTTCATTTAAAATAGTCTTCCCTCTTAAACAAAATAGTCCACAGTGATAAATATCCATCCTCTGTCATATCCCAAGGGAACTAGACAATAGCATGGAGAATTCAAGGTTAAATCGCAGCCATGTTTTCTGTCTCCCATCTGGGAATGGCTCCCTAAGCTAAAAACAATTGGAGAAAGGCGTATAGTCCTAAGCTACAACTCTGGTAACTGATAGCACTGGGTCCATTTCAGGGAGAAAACAGAGCTTGCCTAGATGTCAAGACAAGGAGCTCTGGAAATATAGAAGGGGCTCCTTTTACAGCTTGAGCTTGAAGACCCTTTGGCTTAATGAAGTGAATGTGGCTAGATACTTCACTAGACTATTTTATTTTGCTTGCAGAAGTAAAGCTATAACGTTAACCTGAAACCTCACAAAGGGATTTATTTGTTTGACTCAGAACTCTGAAATGTGTTTCTGTTCAGCTATGTAGATGTTGGCCCTCTTACAATCACCTTCAAGAATCAAATCTATACAACTGGGCAAAGGGTACTATAGACTGAGTGTGATACACTGTCCTGCCAAGGGGTACAAATACATTGTGTTCACAGCAGTAGGGACATACAGGATAATATTTTCAAAAGTACCATAAGTGACCTATAAGTCTAAATGCAAAAGTCAATTTTGAAAATGGGACTTAAGGCGGTATTGAAAATGTTACCCACAATGCATCATCCTATCTGTAACATGTAACTCTTGACACTGAAATTACATATGTGCTGCTTATGTTAAGTTTTTAAGAGATGTCTTCCCAGGTGTTTTAAGTATGACTTTATGAAAGACAAAATGGTAGTTCATGAATATTCTACCAAGACACTCACTGCTATTGTGTTATGCGGAATAGATGCTTGTTAGTACTCAGCACTTATAATGCAACCTTTGGAGGATCTCAATACACTTGACAAATATCAATTAAATAAAGCCTCTGACATACCCATAAGTATTCTTCTCACTTTACAGCTTGGAAAATGGCATAAAGAGATGATAATTTGGCAAACATCCCACATATGCAGTAAGATTAAATGTACCACAATAAGAAAAACTATAAATTGTGCCTGTTACCTTACCCAGAAACCTAGGTAGCTTTCAGTAATAGATGGTCTTCTAAACACACACTTGTCATATTTCTATTTAGTAGTTCACAAATATTGTAAAGATCAGTCCTTTCCTAAGCATACAGTGTGGTATCAAAGGATTGATTTCATCATCACTGAGAATGCTGATTCTTTGTATTGTGGCATTTAAAGTAGGAGAGTGGGGTGGGGATCTAAGACAGCATATTCCACTAGGCAGGAAAGCAATAGTTAAGATGAATTCTTTGCTTAAATCCCATTACCTGAATAAAATGCAAAGTATGGCAATTATATATAGTCAAGTGGAATGAATACCATCATTATAACTTCAGAGGTAAAGTGGAAATATTTTGAAAAGCAATCGTTCAACTAAAGCCACATTTAAAGCATGCAAAGTTACACTAGACCTTTATCTATCACAAAGACTTGATAGATTAACAGGAAACAGTAAACTTCTATTTTTAAACTGCTTAGGTTGCAGTGCTATTAGTACAAATAGCTTCTAATACCAGCATGTCAAATACATCATACTAACATTCACTATTATGATGGTATACGACGCTCTTTCTTCCAGGGATGAACCAACACACCAGTGTGATACTAAGGAGCACTTTGCCTTCTTTTATTAGAGACACAGAGCTGAGGTCTTCTTTAGCTGTGGCAACTATGGACTATTAACACAGATTTTCAGCACATATTAGTCCAAGTACATCTCTACCCTGATATAACGCAACCTGATACAACAAAAATTCGGATATAACATTGTAAAGCAGCGCTCCAGGGGGGCGAGGCTGTGCACTCCGGTGGATCAAAGCAAGTTCGATATAACGCAGTTTCACCTATAACGCAGTCAGATTTTTTTTTCCCCAAGAACAGCGGTGTATCGAGGTAGAGGCGTAGCGAATCCACTCCACATAATAAAAGTCACTTCCCATAGGTGTCATTGAAAGGAGAGATTTTAAGCATTTATTCTCTGCTTTAGGTAAAAAAATAAAAAATAAAAAAAATAAAAAGCAGTAGCTGTAGAAAAAAAGTAAATTTTTACATTCAAAGCTCTTCCTAAAAAGTAACATAGAAAATTATATAACATACACAGAGCTGCTAGCAGGGGGATAATACTTTAATCTTCACAACTGAGGGGAGGGAGAATAAGTCACAAGAGGCCAAAGTCATTTTCAGTCACTGCAATATTTACAAAAAGAGACGATTAATAGATGTTTTTGTTTGTTTTTAACATTTCACTGTATGGAACTGCACAACAGTCGTATTGTGAATGCCGCTCCTGACCACTAACAGAAACTTCTATAACTAGGAAATCCTGCCACTTTGAGTAACAGTGACAGCATGTTTTAATATTTAGCACCACATGCATTCATGGAGTTTTACAGGAGTAAAATGAGAAATCCTGCCCAAAACAGCTTATGATCTAAGGGCGAGATTATGACTGGTTTATGCAAAGGCTGGGGGAGGTGTTGTTTTGCTTAATTCACAGCAAAGACTGCATAAAGCACAGCTAGGGTGTAAGAGGAGACAGGGCCATATCCTACTCCCTATCCCAAATGACCTGAGTTTGCAGGCTGTGGAGAAGAACGCCTAGGCACACCATTTCAATAGAAGAGCAGTTTTCAAGTTCCTCTGTGCACCAAATTCAGAACCATAAATTACACAGAGAAAATTAAGAGAACCAAAATTAAGGGAGGGATGAGTGTTACAACAACAAATATAGATGTCAGATTATATTATAAATGCAGTTTGTAAGATCTGATTCTTTAGTTATCTATTTTAAGTGGAAGGCCATAGAAGAGAGGAAGAATAGAGGTCAAAAGTAGGAAGTGAGTTTTAAGAGGGATTTGTAGCAAGAGAGTAAATAATTGGTGCAGCACTTTGAGATCTGTGTGGTTCATGAAAAGAAACAAAAAGCATATATATGACTATGAACAAGGCTACCAAAAGGCCAAACCAAATGGGGGAAGTAAGGGAGAAAGAAAGCCGAGATGTAGGCACAGCAGTTATGCAACTCCTTGAAAGAGGTGAGAAAGAATAGGAGTTTGATTTTTATGCAGAGAAAGACAAGATAATATGGGACTTGAAGAAGGAACTGGTTGGTGATGGGAATGTGACAGCCTGCACCCTTATGATAAATTTTGTAGAAGTATGCCTTATGAGGTATTATTTGAAAATTCATAATTCGCTGATCAGTATTGTCCTCGTAAAATGTGTGTGGCAACATTATATGTAAAGTTATAAAATTATACTGCATGATGTTACTAAGGTACATTCCATATCTAGGGAAGCAGCCCAAACCAGTTCCTCAGAGACAAAAAGGCAAACTAATGTCTCAGCCACGTGGCAAGAAAAATTAGCCAGACTATCACCTAGTTAAGCAGCTATTCTTTGGCAGAAAGAATGGTATGAGCAAGAAATTTACACCTTGGCAGACAAACCTGCTATCACCTGAACCTCAGCTGTAGGTGATTCTCAGAGGAGGAAAAGATATAAAAATGAGGAATAGAGGCCCCAAATCACCTCCCCCCCTCATTTCTACTCACCACATCAACAATGTTTGAAAGACAAAGGAAACATCAGTGAACTGGGGAGTGGTCCTAGCTGAAGGAATCCAACCAAACTGCTATGAATACATGGTGAGAGAAATCCATTTGCTTTAAGTTTATTTAGCTTGTTAAGTTAGGTATTAGTTTGTGTTTTACTTGTTATTTCTTTGTAACCAGTTCTGATTTTTATGCCTCATTACCTGTAATCACTTAATCTATTTTTCTGTAGTTAATAAACTTGTTTTATTGTTTTATCTAAGCCAGTTTGTTTGGACTGAAGCGTTTGGGAGCTTTCATTTGAGATAACAAGATTTGTGCATATCATTTTCTGTTAATGAAATGTGGAACTTTCTATGAGCTTGTATCATCTAAAAGGACAAAGCTGGGTAGTACAAGATGCACATTTCTGGGGACAAGTCTGGGACTGGTAGTTTGCTGGTGTCACTCTGCAATATAATTCAGGAGTGGCTGGCTAGAAGCACTCATATATTCAGGTGGGAGTAATTTTGCACACTAGAGGCTATGTGTGACGGACCAGGAGTGACTGTTCTCATATCGACGCAATGTAAAAGGCACTCCAGATTGGAAAGTTGAGGGGACACAGCTGTCCATCAATCCAGATTATACCCTGGGGAATGTCACAGGGAAGTAAGGGAAAAAGAAGGCAAAGATGTAGACACAGCAATTGTGCAACTCCTTAAAAGAGGTAATAAAGAATAGGAATTTGAGTGCAGAAAAATACATGGGAATTGAAGAGGGAAATATTTAGTGATGTAGTACAAGTGGGAGAAGAGAAAAGCATTTAACATCATGTTGGATAGACTACAGAGGGAAGAGTCAGGGAGGGGGTGAGGAACTTATAGGAATTCAGGTGAGAGCAAAGCATGGGATGAACTATGGTTTACGTATTTGAGACTAAAAATGCATTTTACAAATAAAGATGGAGAAGCACCAAAATGTGGTGAGGGGCCGGTTGTTAGGAGAAAAGGAAAGAGGCGATGTAAAAACCAACCACAAGGGGCATCAAGTAGGGACAGCAGGGCTGACCAGCAGCCTCACTTTCCTCTTCTCAGATCCAGCCAACAAATAACAGAGAATTCCAGTAGCTGGAATTGACAGTGACATTTTAAGTCGGATAATCTATTTTACTCTTCCTCCCACAACACAAACTAACAGTAGTGCTTATGAAATTCCATTGCTAGAATAAACTGAAAACACAATCCTGCATTTATTCCTTCCAGCAAAATCTACCTTTTAACAAACTCAAACTTTTCTGACATTTCCAGCTGTTACCATATGACCAAACAAAATACCAGCATCTTGGGTCTTTTGTTTTTTTCCTACTTTGTCCCAATTAGCTTTTGACTTTAGGGGACCAATAATTACTACTATATTTTATGCTTCCCAATCAAAAGAGTTGCATTAAACACATACTATTTTATTCACAGGGTTTAAAAGCTTTAATCATGCCGCATTGTCACACTTCATCAGATGCTTCTCAGCATCTTGATAAATTTTAAATTCATTACATCAGATTAACTTTGTTCAAGATATAATGAAAAACTGTGGCCACTGGTTTCAAGTGTTATTTTCTCCTAAGCGCCAAAGAGGCGCACTAGATGCAGAAATTAGGAAAGTGTTGACATAACAAACATTTTGATTATCTTGAGATTTAAATGCAAGGTTTAATCTGTACTCATTATTATTAAGAAATGAGGCAGGCTACAGTTAGTGCAGTCTCTTTAAATTACTTTCCTTTGAAAGGCTGGAGAACCTTTTTTTCATTTTTTAAGCACAACACAATGGAAAAGAAGCCCTTCTGTGTTTATATTGATTAGAAATGCACATAAAATAATTCCATTTCTTAAAAGACAAAAAAGTGGTCACAGTATTTAGATAAGAAAATTTTATGGCATTATGGTGTGAGCCTGTGACCGACAAGTTAAGCAAGGTCTGGCTGGGTTACTATGTGGATGGGACACCAAACACACAATGGATAGTGTTCTCATCTCTGGTTCTGTTATGGAACCAGAGGGCAGCGGGCTGTTGGATCTTCCACCTTTCAGCTAAGATATATGGTAGAAGGATCATTAATAGACCCATGGCACTTGTTAGGGCTTGGCTACACTCAAAACTCCAAAGCGCTGCAGTGGGAGCGCTCCCGCGGCAGCGCTTTGAAGTGCGAGTGTGGTCGCAGCGCCAGTGCTGGGAGAGAGCTCTCCCAGCGCTGCAGGTACTCCACCTCCCCATGGAGATTAGCTTGCAGTGCTGGGAGCCATGCTCTCAACGCTGGGGCACTGTTTACACTGGCGCTTTGCAGCGCTGTAACTTGCTGCGCTCAGGAGTGTGTTTTTTTCACACCCCTGAGCGAGAAAGTTGCAGCGCTGTAAAGCACCCGTGTAGCCAAGGCCTTAGAAGGGTGTTTGATAAATTCCATTGTGGATAACTGCACTGCATCTACTGTACTTTTCCACTGCAGTTCCCAGTAGACATGTGCTCTTCACTTCTTCCCTAAAATATTTTAAAACACTGCTGTGTGCTGTTAATTGGTACCTTCTACAGGGGTTGAGGTGATACTTATGGTAGCATATCACTCTGCATTCTATAAAGCATACTGGAATCTGCTGGGATTGAAGAACTGGATAAATGCAATATACCTCATCCTCCAAATCCAGTGTGTTTTCCGTATTCTGTTTTCTGTGCTTCTTTTCTAACTTCTCCATATATAACGCAAAACACGGGTCTTTTTTTTTTTTATCACAGCCGGCTAAAATGATTTATCTTTGCCTTGTGTGAACGGGCTGAGTCCTCGCATCATTTCATCTCCTGCCTCTACTCGCCTCCTGATACACAAACCATAGGATATTGTCCAAACACTCACTCCTTTTCTGAAGTTTGCTTTATTTTTAAAATCAGCTAGCAGATCCCTGAGAGAATGTACTCAGTAGCTTTAAATTGGCTTCTCACCCAAGTTTCTTGTCACCCCCTCAGAGAGCCACCCAGCCTTTAATACCCCTGAGTTGGAGCTAAAGAATTCCACCTACTATGCCACCAAATCGAAAATGCAAGTAAGCTTTGCAGCTCCCTATGGGACCTGACAGTCTGACACTCAGTCATATCACAGTAAATAGAGAGAGATCCAACCCAAAACCACAGATCCGAACACTCTCAGATTTTACCTATGTTCAGACTTAGATCTTAGCTTTCCAGCTGAGATCAATGTCTAATAAAACTTTGCTTCAGTACTCCAAGTTATTTTCAGTGTAAAAAAACAAATTACAGGAATCAAACGCTATTCCATGGTATTTAGTGGGCCACTATAGAGCAGAGAACATTTGCTAAACAAAAGTAATGAGTTCCCTTTGCAGTTGGGTTTTTATGCGGCTGCACACAATCTAGGTAGAGAAAGAAAAACAAACATTCTTTAGTTAATTACAGAGTGAACTTTTCTTTTTAAGTCTTTGGCTTCACAATTAAAAAGATGGTGAACCTTGTTATTAACGGAACTGTTGTGACCAAAATCAGCTCTTGCATGTGTGCAGAGCTCCCAATGAAGTCAAGCAAACCAGTATTGAAATACTATTTGTTAAGTGACCAAGGCCTGGTCTACACTATGATTTTAGGTCGAATTTAGCAGCATTACCTCGATTTAAGCCTGGACCCATCCACACAAAGTCCTTTTGAATTTCATTTCCTGTTTGGCCAGCGTGGTGAGCTGATCAGCACAGGTGACCATGCAGAGCTTATCAGCATGATGTGCACATTGTCTGGCCCATAGTTTGTACACAGTTCAACACTCTGGAAGTCAATGCTAGCCTCAGTACTGTGGACACAGTCCGCTGACTTAATGTACTTAGAGCAATTTGTGTGGGGGCATGCACAAACAACTGTATAAAAACGATTTCTAAAAAACCGACTTCTAGAAATTCGACCCAATTTCACAGTGTAAACATACCCCAAGTGTAGTTCCATAAGAGCTATCAGATTTTTTTTTTTTTTTTTTTTTTAAAAAGGCTTCACAAACAGTCCCATGAAATTTAGCAAAGACACAGTGAATAACAGATACCTTAAGCATGGTCCATTACTTTGCAAGTTTAACTAATATAGAAGTACATGTAATCAGGTGTTCTTTCCCATCCAAAGACTCAGGAGTCCCTACATTTCTATGAAAGAAACCTCTTATAACCACTATTACTAACCCATGTGCTGTCTGAAATATCAATAAAGTCAATCCATAACAAGCATGTCATCAAAATAGAACCAGAAGGGATCCCAGATTGACAACTGTTTACTACTAATAGTTAACTACTATTGCCCTGTATATAGCGAGTTAATTCTACAATAGTTAAGATTATATTGTACAGATTTTACCTATGGGGTCCTCTTAAAAGTTAATTTCCTCTAAATTGCAGATATGAGTTAAATTTCAGTGAGGTGAATAAGGATTAATGACAAGCTGGTTTAATGCTGCTCTTGCTACCAATTAACCAAGTTTAAAAGGTTGCTGGAAAGACACTGACCCCTCTTAAGTGTTTCTGTAATTAACTAAAGGATGTTTTCCTTTCTTACCTAGATTGTGTGCATCTGCATAAAAACCCAACTGCAAAGGAAGCTCTTGCTACTTTTGTTTAGCATGTTCTCCATTCTACAGTCATAGTGCCCACTGAACAAGACAGACCCTGATCTTCATATAGGCATGGATCTGCTCAGGGGGAACTCACTGAAAACTTGGGAATTGAGATTGTAAAGAAGGCAGAGAACTTTTTTCACTCTTTAAAAAGTGGTGTAAATTTACAGTGCTGAGGGAGTCATTTGTTAATATTATTAAACTACTGGTTGGTTCTTCCCTGTAGTTGCTTTATTCATAATGTATAAATTAAATGCATATTCCCAAAAGGAAGGCTGGGATCATGAATGCTGATTTTACCATGACTGTAACAATCAAATGATCTGTTCAAATTCCGCTTTCATTAATGTTGCTGCAACTATTAAGAATTGCAGGACAGACATTTACGTGAGTGTTGCATGTGGACCTACATTCTTCCTTGCCTAACCCTTTTGTCTCCATTGCTTGCTCAACTCTATGCCTTATTCCACATGCCTAAAATAGTGCCCCTGTTTATATAAGCTCCCTCCAATAAGAAACTTCTGAAGATACATGAAGCATTCAACTATCATTGCCAAACTTTACTAGTACGTTTTGTCATGTATTTCATTTGTGCCTTTAAATTATAACAGATTCCTGTCTCAAAGGATTTATGTTTGGCATTGTCCTCAGTATACATCATGGACATTTGTGACCTCATATATTTTTATTTCATTGATTAATCCAGGACTACCTACCTCAGTCTAAAGCATAACACTTCATTATACAGATAGGGAAACCGAGGCCCAGATTTTAAGAGACTTA
The DNA here is from genome assembly GCF_003597395.2 of Chelonoidis abingdonii. Lineage (NCBI taxonomy): Eukaryota > Metazoa > Chordata > Testudines > Testudinidae > Chelonoidis > Chelonoidis abingdonii. Next base: position 16,705,795 of record NC_133790.1, on the reverse strand, counting down.
ATCAAAGTTCATACAGGAAGTCAACAACAGAACTAAGAACATAACCCAGTTCCCACGACTCCCAGCCCTGCTTAATTCACGCTTCCCTTCAAGAACCATCATTACCTGCTTTTTGAGCCCTGAAATTTGTGAGTGTCTTAAAGTGGGACAGATCCATGCTGTTCAAACTGGAGAGACACAATATATTCTTTCCATTGGTTCATCTCTAGTAAGTACTAATATTAATTTGGTAACTGATCACTCACCAACCTGACAAGCCACCAATCCGCATGGAAAGCTGCCATGAACAACTAGACAATTTTTGCTGACATTTCAAAGTGCCTAAATTGATTACTGCTTCCACAGTATGTGTCACATTCCGGGGTCTAATTCCAGATCAGTGAGGGGTTGTGTAACCACTAGCCCTGTAACCCTGTATGCCTCACAATGCTTTGCTGTTATAGCTCTCAACCTGAGCTGCTCACAACCAACATACCAGAAAACAGGTTACACCTTGAATGCCTGTGCCAGGGGTCGGCAACCTTTCAGAACTGGTGTGCTGAATCTTCATTTATTCACTCTAATTTAAGGTTTCACGTGCCAGTAATGCATTTTAAAGTTTTTAGAAGGTCTCTTTCTATAATATATAACTAAACTATTGTTGTATGTAAAGTAAATAAGGTTTTTTAAATGTTCGAGAAGCTTCATTTTAATTAAATTAAAATGTAGAGCTCCCTGGACTGGTGGCCAGGACCTGGGCAGTGTGAGTGCCACTGAAAATCAGCTCAAGTGCTGCCTTTGGCACCTGTGCCATAGGTTGCCTACCCCTGGCCTATGCTCTAGACAGCCCTCGTTCAGCAGCTCTGACCCCAGCAGCCTGTCCAGAGTCCCACTCTGGCTTCAACCAGCATTGGTTACCACTTGCAGGATGACTCCAACACACTCCAGTCCCAGTTTTTCCCAAAACTGTCCAGAGAGCAATGTTCAGCTCTCTCCTGAACAGTTCAAAGAAATAATATGGTTCATTTGTTCTTCTCTAAAGACAAAAAAACACATCACAGCATATTAGCTTAACTGGGATGAATACACTGTTCCCGTTAAACACTGTACTGAGCAGATTTATAGTGAAATAAAACAAACTTATTAACAATAGCACATAAGTTAATTGAAGCCAACTAAAAGTAATAAAGTTAGAAAGGGGTGACCAGCAAATCAGAGTGAAAACATGCATCAAAAGTCTAAAATTTTATCTAGCAAAATACAGGCTTTGTTCAAGACAATGTCTCTCACCAGTCATTCTTCCTTACAGCCACGGACGACTTTCCCTCAGACAGGAGGACCTTCCACAGAAGTACAAGGGGTTGGCATACCTTGCTGTCTTATGTGAAAGATCTTTGCCAAACCAGGTTTCTCCCTTATATTCAGTCCTAGAAACTTCAACCCCCGCTTTTGCTGCAGGACCCATCTTTCCCAGCTTGCAAGAGCTCTGGTCCTTTGTGTCTGCCTAGTGATGGATGCCAAAGACAACTTCTCTCCTTGCTTATATCTTCCAAAGTTCTATGAACTTTGTTTCAAGACGCCTGAGGCATGATGACCTCCTGGTGTCCCTCCCTTCCTGTGAGCTTCCCATTCCCCTGCATGATTTTTATATAACTGAGGCTTCCATTGTTTCTGATTCCACCATGCTTCATTTACATAGGAGACATGTAGATAGCTTTGATATTCTCACCTGCCTGGACAGAGTATACAGCCTAATATCAACGAGTATCCATAATTCCTTTCATAGTGTTAATAAATATTTCACAGTGATATGAATCACCAGTGTGCCATTAGCTTTCAGAAAAGACTTCACTCCACACTCTCTTATAACACGGTAATATTAATGTACAACCAATTAATTCAACTGCTTATAATTTGAGGTTCAGCCTCCTGTCCCCCCCACCCTGTCTTTATAGACCAGTAAATCTTTTAAATTTAGTCTTCTGACGGTTACCTTTCAAAGTAAAGTTTATTCAAGCTACGACTATGGGAACATGCAATCTGGTGGAGAAGGAAGCTCCATTCTCTTTCTTCCCCCACTTGTGTTTGCTGAAATGCAAATTGTGCTGTTTCTTGCCATCTCCTCCCCCTAATGTTTTTGCTTATATGTAAATTGAGGTAAACACACATTCCTTTCGTTAGGATAGACCTGTTTACCAACTCTCCCTGACATACCTGGTTTATGCATTGTTATTGTAGTTGTGTGGGTCCCAGGATATTAGAGAGATAAGTTAGATGAGGTAATATCTTTTATTGGACCACCTTCTGTTGATGAGAGAGACAAGCATTTGAGATTATACGGAGCTCTTCTTCAAGTCAGTCCAGGAAATGTACTCAGTCCTGGTTTATACTACAGAGTTAGGTCAATGCAAGGCAGCTTACTTCAACCTACCTCTGTAAGCATCTACACTAAAATGTAGCTCCCACCGATGCAACTCGCCCACTACACCAACTTAATAATTCTACCTCTATGTCACAGGTAAATTCAAGGTGGAACAGATTATTTAGGATAAGTAGTTAAAACATATTTCAAGGGACCATTCAAGGTAAAGTGGCTCGTTAACGCCCCTCTAGACCTACGGCGGGGAGGGGAGAGCAGGGGAAAGGCAACTAGGGGTGGGGGGTTGTTACTGGGTTATAGATTGTTGTAATAAGCCATAAATCTACCCTCTAATCAATCCATGATTTTTAGTATCTAGCAAAGTTATGAATTTAAGCTCCCAGGCTCGTCTTTTGAAAGTGTTATGCAGGTTTTCTTTGAGGACGATAACTGATAGCTCAGATCTAGTGATCATTTTGTGAAAAGTGTTCACTCACAGGTGATATGCTGTTTTTATCTTTTATCATTTTTCTGTGTGAGTTCATTGAGTGTGTAATTGTCTGGTTTCAACAGGCCACTTGACTTTGTTTAGCCTAAGTAGTTAACACATATTTCAAGGGTCTATTCCATCTGTTCTACCTTGTATTTAGCTGTAATACTGAGTACATTTCCCATACCCAAAGAAGAGCTCTGTGTAAGGCTATGTCTATGCTACGCAACTTTTAGTGACAGGGCCATGTCGCTAAAAGGTGTGCAGTGTGCCCGCCGTTGTTGGCTCTCCTGTCGACAAAAAAAAGTCTACCCCCAACAAGAGGCATTAGTGTTGTCGACATGAGAGAGCTCCTGCTGACAAAGAGCTTTTCACACCTGCGCTTATCGTGAGCAAAACTTTTGTCTTTTGGGGGTGGAGGTGTTTTTTAACACCTCTGAAAGACAAAAGTTTTGTGATTCAATTGCCAGTGTAGACATAGAGATAAGCTTTTGATCTTAGGCTATCACCAACATAAGTAGGTCCAATAAAAGATATTACCTCACCCACCTGTCTCAAACAGCTGGTTTACACACATTTCAGAGGTAATTCCAGTATATATTTGTAACATTTAATACTCATTGCGTATGTTCATCACAATAGAATATTAATGATCAGTAATTAGTTTTCAAATAATACCTCACAAGGCGCATTTTGTACAAAGATTATTACAATAGGCAGGGTGTGAATCAAGAGGTGCTCAGTGCCACAGGTGGGGAGGGAACAAGAAATAAAACACACTAGTAGGAATCTGGCATTGACTTCCTCAGAGCAGACTTCCAATCTGTTCTAAAAACAGAGTCCTCATACTTTGTGGAGACGAAACTCACTAACACCACAAGGTAAGAAAGTACAGTTCAAGCCTTCTTCCCAAGCCTGTCTGCTCCTCCTGGGGTTCTTGTCTTACAAAATCACAGAGTAGAGCTGGTCAGGACCCATCCAGCCCAGAATAACTAAAAGCCCAGTGGTTATGGTTCACACGGGCTGGATGGGTCTCAATCTCTCACAAAACTCAATAAGTCTTTGTTTTGCCCCATGCAGAATGGGGGAGGGGGGGCGGAAATCAAACAATTTGACAATTTTCACGAGCAGGAAAACCATTTCCCACCCACTCTACTGCTCAGCCAACACCCTAGACATTCTTTCCTCTTTTCATTCCCTCAGGGCTTGATATTGGGGCCAGATGGTGTAGCGGAGGGCTATTTCAGCCACTTTCTCCTTGAAAAATCATTAATCCCTTCCTACCTTGTTCCATTGTGGATTTTGTGCACCCCTGCTTTTCTGAAAGACAGTATTGCTCAAGTCCATTTATTTATTGTATTAAAAAAAACTTCCGTAGATAGACTTAGGTGTATTGCACAGCCTTGTATGTTGCCAAAAGTCTACACTTACCAGTAGATGCAGCAAGTGTTGATTTAGCGGGTCTGGTGAAGACATGCTAAATTGATGGGAGAGCACTCTCCCATCGATTTGTGTACTCCACGTCCCCGAGAAGCGTAAGGGAAGTCGACAGGAGACACTCTCCCATTAACACAGCACAGTGTAGCCACCAGGGTAAGTGGATCTAACTACATCAACTTCAGTTACGTTATTCACATAACTGAAGTTGCATAAGTTAGATCGACTTACCTTGGTAGTGTAGACCAGCCCTCAGTGACATAGCATTGAGTGGAAGAGAAGGTACATCCAACAGGCCCCAAAGCAGCTAGTCACCTGTAAAAAGGATACACTCATAGTTCTGATGAAGCGAGTGCCAGCATGCTGCAGGTGTTATGCAGTAATTTCACAAATCTACAAATTCAGTAATTAGAGGGGAGAGAAATCAACCTGACAAAGATAAAGACAAACCAATGAAGCAGTTTTATATGAACAGAAAACGTCCAGGGCAACAACATGCTCTTATTTATTGGATTTACTCCAGAATTAAACCAGTATAAATCAGTGGAGTTACTCCAGGTTTGAAATAGCGTAACAAAGAAGAATTTGTCCCTACTCTAACTGGCACACAGAGATTGTCACATAAAACCTATTTATGAAAAGATTGTGTACTTCCAGATCTGGATTCCCAGTCCTAGTCAAACTAATGAATAATGTATTTGTGAAAAATTAATAACTGAGTGCTACCAATATATGCTGCAGTTTCCAAAAACCATGTGAAATAAGCTTTAATTCCTAACCAGAGACAAATCTTGAAGGCCTTTATCAGGTACAACTCTCACCCAAGTCAGTATTTCTTCTGTGGGTATCTGCTGAACTCAGTAGGTGTTGCACCTGATTAAGGACTTGCGTATTTGCCAAATAGTGCATACCACTAAATCATCATTAATATGAAACTGACTATTCAAATTCATTTAAGATCTACTACACGAAAATCAGTGTTGCCAACTGTAAGAGGCACTTTTCAAGACACCACAATTTTCCCCCAAAATAAAATTCTGATAAATAGAGCAGCTGGATCATTGACATTCTGTATCATATCAAGAACTGGAGCAGCCATGCTCCAGTCTTCACTGGGGATTTTCCTGTGTTCCTTCCATTGCTCTGTGTGTTCCAAGCTTTCATCTAATCCTATTTTTTCTGCTTTAGATTAATAAACCATGGTCAGTGGGTTTGCACCAAATATATTCCATGTATTTTTAACATTGAAGTCTTAAATAGCAAAGTGAGCCACAGTCATTTCATGGATAACCATAAGGGAAACTGTACAATGCATCCCTAATGTAAGACTGTTCAATTAACATTAAAAAAGTCCTGGCAAGCACTTTCATGATAGATGCATTCAGTAAAAAGAACCTATGTGTTAATTCATTGCTTCTTCCTTCATCTTTCATGATGACAGCAGATGTGACCAAAGTGTTTTCAAGCTTCTGTTCATTCACTTTGTTTTAGGAGCAGGACTTTATAGATGGTGATTTATACAAATAAGTTATTTTCTCCTTCCTCCTCCTACCCCACTATGGACACCTAAATAAGAGGATCTCTTCTGGATATCAAAAAAGAGGAATCGGCATTTTAGCCACCTCTTTGGGCAACTTTTATATTTCAGAAGACAGATACAGCACAAGTGGGTTGTTAAATATTTGGCCTGTATGAGAAATGCCTACAAATTTAGATTTGTGCAAAATATACTGCTTTAAAAATTAGCATGCATTTATTGGAGTGGGAAATATTCTAGCCCACATACTGCCCTTTCCTACAAAACCCCCAGAAGCTGCTATACAAACATTTTATTAAAAACATATGAAAAGTGAAAAGATAATGTATACTTTAATATATTAATTCTTTATAGAGTTTTTGCAGCTCCTCAAGATGCAAATTTCCATTAAAGAATGAAATCTGTACCTTAATAGTCATTAAAATCCAGCTCAGTTCCCTCCAAACAAAGGAGAGAACCACCCTTCACACACCCACTAAACAAACATTTGTTTTTAGATCAGTTCACAAATTCTTCTCTTTGTGAAGATTGTGGCCATTCCTTCCTCCTCTTAGGAAGACCGAAAAACTCTTGAGAATGACAAGAAAGACACTTTTCACCAAGCTAATGTGTCGGAAAATAGATTAGGCTGATTATTATGATCTTAAGGAGGAATTGCAGCTTTCAAGACTACATACAAGCCCACCTTTTTTCCTATGCATTTGAGAATGTAGTGGGGGTGGGGGTGATAGGTTACAGCGGTGTCTGTTTGTAGACATTATCAGTGATTTATTAGTTGTATGGTAGTGATGTACAGATAGACTTGTGCTAGATGGCAGCTTCTTTTTTTTTTTTTGAAATAGTTAATTAGAGCGTTGTAAAGTGCCTAAGGTTATAAAATGTAAGTAAATATAAGGATGTTCCATATCACAAGTAGTAAAGGGATTCTCAGTGGAAAGGCCAGCTTGTGGAGCTATACAATGTGGAAACAAGAAGTTTCTATGCACTCAAGAGGAAACTGCTGTTTCTGCAGAGTACGTGGGGGTAGTGTCTGTTTTTCAGCTTTTGGGGGTTTTATGATGTAGCTCTGAAAGCTTTCAGGCTGAGAAAAAGGCACCAACAGTCCCTTAATGGCAGAGAGACAGTCTAGCACTGGTGCAAGAAATGCAGCCAAAATCCAACTTAAGATATCAAGCTAGTCCTTGGGGAGTCTCTACCACATCTCAGAAGTGGTCATTTCTGCTCAGGAAAAATCCAAGACTGGAGTAATTGTACTTGACTGAGTTGCACTAAGCTCTGGGGTGGAAGTTGGTAAGGCACATGTGCATGCTTTCAGGGATACAGTAGTCACTTATTTTCATGAATAATAAAGTCACTGAAAAGCAAAAGCCAAAATAAAATCCCATCTCTAACTGTTGAAGCCTGAAGTTTGTTACATTAGGATTCCACACATATATTGGAATAACTCTAAAGATATCTCCAAAGTACTCTTACAAGTTAAAGTAACTCTACAGTATCATCAGATATATGCAGCCTTAACAAAACCCATAAAAGCCACTTATACTCTTTGTGTACCTCATTTCCAATCTCTTGAGACCAAGGTGGCCAACCTGAGCCTGAGAAGGAGCCAAAACTTACAAATGTACATTGTCAAAGAGCCACCGTAATACATCAGCAGCGCATAGCTGCCCTCCACCCCCGCTCCGGCCCACCAGCAGCCCGCCAATAGACATTCTCCTCCTCCCTTCACCAACTGATCAGCTGTTTCGTGGCATGTAGGAGACTCAGGGGGGAGGTGGAGGAACGAGAGCATGATAGGCTCAAGGGAGGGGGTAGGAAAGGGTGGAGTGTAGGGCCGGGTCAGTGGCAGAGCCAGGGGTTGAGCAGTAAGCACCCCTGGCACACTGAAAGTTGGCATCTATAGCTCCAGCCCCAGAGTCAGTGCCTATGCAAGGAGCTGCATATTAACTTCTGAAGAGCCGCATGTGGCTCCAGAGCTACAGGCTGCCTCCCAGTATTGAGACATGAACCTTCCACAAACAACTCCATTTATGATTTTTTTAAAACAACATTTAACTCCCAGGTTTAATATATACACTTCTGGTAGGGCACTTGGAGCGAGCATTAGGATACCTATGGCTAGGGCACTCCGCCCTAGGGTTAGGGTTCCTATAGGTAGGATACTTGGAACTATGGTTAGGGCTCCTATGGGTACGGCTTCCCGCCCTAGGGTTAGGGTTCCTAAGGGTAGGGCACTTAGAGCTAGGGTCAAGGTTCCTATGGGTACGGCGCCGCGAGGTTATGCTTCTGATGGGTAGGGCACGGAGCTAGTTTAGGGTTCCTAAGAGTAGGGCTCCTGGAGCTAGGGTTAGGGTTCCTATGGGTAGGGCACGTCGATATAGGCTTAGGGTTCCTATGGCTAGGGCTTCCTGCCCTAGGGTTAGAATTCCAAAGGTAGGGACTTGGAACTAGGGTTAGGGTTCCTATGGTTAGGGCACTTGGAGATAGAGTTAGGGTTCCTATGGGCAGGGCTTCCCGCTCTAGGTTAGGGTTCTATGTGCAGGGCACTTGGAGCTAGCGGTAGGGTTCTTATGCGCAGGGCACTTGGAGCTAGCGGTAGGGTTCTAGGGTAGGGCACTTGGAGCAGGGGTAGGATTTTAAGATAGTGCACTTGGAGGCTAGGGTTAGGGTCCTATGGCTAGCGTTCCCATCTATGGGTTATGTTCTGTGGGTAGGGCACTTGCAGCTAGGGTTAGGTCGCTATGGGTAGGGCACTGGCGCTAGAGTTAGGGTTCCGATGCTTGGGCACTTGGAGCTAGGTAGTGGTAATATGGGTAGAGCTTCCGGTAGGGTTAGGGTTCTAAGGGTAGAGTACTTGGAGCTAGAAGTTAGGGTTCCTATTGGGTAGGATTTCCGCCCTAGGTTAGGGTTCAATGGGTAGGGCACTTGGAACTAGGGGTAGGGTTTTCTAGGGTAATGAACTTGGAGCTAGGGATGGGTTTCTATGGGTAGGCCTTACTGCCTAGGGTTAGAGTTCCTAAGGGTAGGGCACTTGGAGCTAAGGTTAGGGTTCCTATGTAGGGTACTTGGAGTTGGTAGGGTCCAAGGGAGGGTTCCCGCCTAAGGTTAGGGTTTCTATGGGTAGGGGCCCTGCCTCGGGGTTAGGTTTGGGAAGGCGCCTGCTAGGGTTGGGTTCTATGGTAGGGATTTGGAGCTAGGGTTAGTGTTCTTATGGGGCGGGTTCGCCCTAGGGTTTGGGTTTTGGGCAGTATTCGAGCAACGGTTAGGTTCTATGCTATGGGCTCCGCCTAGGGTAGGGTTACTATGGGTAGGGGCACTTGGAGTTTTAGGGGTAGGGTTCTAGGGTAGTGCAGTTGGAGCTAGGGTTAGGGTTATATGGGTAGGGCTTCCATCTAGAGTTAGGGTTCTAAAAGTGGGACTTGCGCTAGAGTTAGTGGGTTCGCTAGCTTAAGGGCAGATTGGAGCTAGGTTAGGTTCCTGTGGGTAGGGCTTCGCCGCATCGGCTTGGGGTTATAGGGTAAGGGACTTGGAGCTTAGGGTTAGGGATTCCGTGGGTAGGGCTTGCCGCCTGAGTTAGGGTTCTAAGTAGGACACTTGGAAATGGGTTAGTGTTCCTAGGTAGGACACTTCGAGCATAGGTTAGGTTCTGTGGGTAGGGATTGGAGCTAGGTTTTTTGGTTCTGTGGGTGGGTTTCCGGCTAGGGTTTAGGGTTCTATGGGTAGGGGCTCTTGGAGCTAGGGTAGAGTTTCATGGGTAGGGCCTTGAAGTACTGTTAGAGTTCCTGTGGGAGAGGCATTCACCTAAGGTTAAGGGTTCTATGGGTAGGGCGCCTGCCTAGTTTTAAGGGTTTTAACGGGTAGTTGGCCTCTAGAGCTAGGGTTAGTGTTCCGATGGGTAGGGTTTCCCACCCTAGGGTTAGGGTTCCTATGGGTAGAGCACTTGGAACTAGGGATACCGTTCCTATGGGTGGGGCTTACAGGCCTAGGGTTAGGGTTACTAAAGGTAGGGCACTTGGAGCTAGGGTTAGGGTTCCTAAGGGTACGGCTTTTGGAGCTAGGGTCAGGGTTCCTATGGGTAGGGCGCCTTGCCCTACTCTTAGGGTTCTTATGGATAGGGCACTTAGAAATAGGGTTAGGGTTCCTATGGGTAGGGCATCCCGTCCTAGGGTTAGGGTTCCTAAGGGTAGGGCACCTGGAGCTAGGGTTAGGGTTCTTAAAGGTAGGACACTTCGAGCTAGGGTTAGGGTTCCTATGGGTAGGGTTCCCCGCCCTAGGGCTAGGGTTCCTAGGGGTAGGGCTCTTGGAGCTAGGGTGAGGGTTTCTAAGGGTAGTGAACTTGGAGCTAGGGTTAGGGTTCCTATGGGTAGGCCTTACTGCTCTAGGGTTAGGGTTCCTAAGGGTATGGCACTTGGAACTAGGCTTAGGGTTCCTATGGTTAAGGCACTTGGAGCTAGGATTAGAGTTCCTATGGGCAGGGCTTCCCGCTCTAGGGTTAGGGTTCCTGTGGGTAGGGCACTTGGAGCTAGGGTTAGGGTTCCTTTTTCTTAACACGTAATTTAAACACACATTTAAATTTTTAACAACTTTGGAAATCAAAGCAACACCACAGAACCAGAACTAATCTTGCTATCTGTTTCAAAACTATTGAAGTATAATATCTCCTTAGGACCTTAGGAATACAAAAAAAAAGAAAAAAAACACAGATAAAATTTAAAAACACTTCTCAGGCTGAAAAGTGATCTATGCACTAACTAGTAGCAGGCCAGATAAAAATGAATTTTAAAGAATATCCAATTTTTAATGAAAATTAAATTAATAAGCATTTAAAATTAAATTTGAAATTATGAGAACCTGCACTAAGGTCTAAACTTATTATAATCTATAAAAATTACTCAAATTTTAAAAAATGTAAACAGTATATGTTTTCTGTTGATGTTTTAAAGGAAATCAAACCACTAAACTGGTGCATGTCACCAGCTTAGCACTGGAACCAGAGTTTACGGACATACTAAACCAGCTTTTCACTTCAGTAACATCGTCTGCAGCTGCAGAGAGAATATTTCCTTCATTTCAGCTTTGCAAGACTTTTTTTTACGAAGCCTTGAATGGGACTAGAAAGGCGGTTTCATTTTCTTCTTGTTTGGGAGGCTTGATTCAGTTAGTTCACTCATGAGGTATTTTTAAAATTTTCATTCTAATATTCATTCTATAAGTTCTCTTTAGAATGGGATCTGAAACTGAAGTGTTTTCTGAAAAGCCTAGAATGTAACAGTGAATGTGTAGAAGACTTAATTAATAAAATAGTCATTTTTTTTTATGTGATGGAAAAATAGAATTATGCTTAAAGAAAAGGGTTAGAGGTCAGATGATCTAGTTTTCCTTCTCCATTCCATCCCAGACTTCCTCTGTGAATTTGGAGAAGTCACTTCACTAGGTGCATCAGTTTCCCTGTATGGAAAATGGGAAAAACACTAATCTTTCTCACAGGGACAGTGTGAGCCTGAATTCATTAATGTTTGTGAAGTGCATGGAAGAGTTTCATACGGAAGGTGATGATGTTCAAAGTATTATTCACAGTAATGTTTATGTTGTGAGAAGTCTTTAGCTACATAAACTTATCAATGATTTTTATGTAGAATAAGTACCAGTAATTCTTTTGTTAAAAATGAATAACGAGCTTTCTATCAAATGATCTTCATAGGTGTGAATTTAAATTCTAAGCAATCAGCTCCTATAAAGCACAGCTCATACAAGGGCCTAGAGCCACTCAAAACAGTGTTGAAAGTCATTTTGGCTGACTGGCATACTAGGTGTATTAAGTTACTTGATAACTAAATAAGCCTCCTGTCCATCTGAGTCGTGAAATGATAAACATAGAGCCCAAATATATCCTACTTGTAGACATATGTCAACCTTTTTACTATTTTGAGCCAAAATGGTATGAGGTTACATCTGACACTTGGTAAAGAATGGAAGTTCCATGCAAATTTTGAAGATTAGCTTTCTGCCATAGATTTGTAACCTCTCCATCTTTTTTTGTAGGTGTGTGTTAATATGCTCCCATTTTGAAAGGGAAAGGACTTGAGAGCACAATATAGATCATCTTAATAATGCATTTGCACATCTAAAGATAACAATTCTCAGGTTCCAGAGTAGCACGTATGGTTTTGAATATTGAAGAATCTGAATTCAAGCAAAACTCTCCATCTGAATTCAAGCAAAACTCTCCTTGAGCAACAAAGTACTGCCTCCAGATCTGCCTTCTACAAATAATGCAGTACCATACTATCTTGCTAAGAGTACACTTTTAAAATAACTTTTAACAGGAAAATACAACTTCCTATTTCAGACTGATCAGTACTTCTGAAAGTCATTTTGGTCCTAAGCAGGTTAAATGCACCACTTAACGAAATAAGTCAATTAGCTACTCCACATTAAAAATCTCCTTGCATTGATCAACAACATTTCAGCAGGGTCTGTTACACAGTGAAGATAACTCTAGTTTATAGTCTGATCAGGTACAACTCAATAAAAACTAGTTTTCATAATATTACATCACATCCACTGCCAGCAGTGGCTAAGTAAGTATTACTGGCTGCTTAGCTCCTCTAATGCATAATATATTTTAATTCTACTAACTTCAGGGTCACATTACAACTGCTGCTAAATATGATGTTTACTTGGCCTCTTCCTTATTAAGAGGCCATGGAGACAGATGGGAGACTTGCTAGAACTCTGCTTATACTGATGCTGTCCGAGTTTTTCTGAACATGCCCAATAAAAGTTCTCCACGTTGGTACTTAAGCTGGGGGCTAAGACATGTTGAGAATCACACCAGTTACTAAATTTCTCATACACTCTGTTTGCAAGATCCAGTTATTGTCTCCTGAATCATTCAACTAATTTCAACAGTCATTCATCAGTTATTTTTTCCTACTCAATGTAGTACTTGAAAAGTCAGTATTAGTAGCTTACTGCTTGATCAACTCCTTTGTATGAAATAATGCTAACTCTGTCCTGACAGCTTTCACATTTCTCAGTTCTCTCTCAAGACATTAAAACACCTCTTCATCATTAACTTGAATAAACTGCCTTAGCTCATAAGCAGGCCAGGACAAGTTCCTTGGGCTTTCAAACAAGCAACCATTTTAGACTTCACTCTACTCCTTCTGTATAAATAGACTGACCGAAATGAGACCATCACTTATTGTAGGAAGAGAATTATTGTCCAAACTCTGCCCACATCTACACCCATTCAGCCTTCACTGAAAGCACTAGAATTGCATACATGATACTGGAGGCAGAATCTGAGTCTGTAAGGAAATTTTGATCACTTGTGTAACCATGGCAAGAAGATAATCATGTAGATGTAAAAGCCCCAGGCACAAGATCCCACATAGGAATCCATGAGACTAGACTTGGATTTCAAGTAACCTCATGCAGAGACAACTTGAAAACGCTAAATTCTGGATAACAAAAACTTAATATCAAATGAACTAGCCCTTCTTAATTGTTTAAAAGTTTTTGGCAGCTGCACAAAAAGAGCCGCTACTTATTTATACACATGGTATAGACTCAAGGAAATAAGTTTCTTTTTAAAACAGTTGGCTCCAATCTGCTGAATAGTGCAAACATTTACAGACTAGGGAGCTATCTTTGGGAATTACACCTGTGAAATTAAGATGCTGAAACCCAATCTGACATATCAAGGCTTTGTTCCAAGTCTTCCAGAATAGACTTACAAATTAGGAGAATTTTTAGAAAATGAGATGATCAGCTCAATTTATCGAGCAAATTAATTTGAGCAGGGGTGGCCAACCTGTGTCTCTGGAGCCACATGCAACTCTTTAGAAGTTAATATGCAGCTCCTTGTATAGTCACCGACTCCAGGGCTGGAGCTACAAGCGCCAACTTTCCAATGTGCCAGGAGGTGCTCACTGCTCAACCCCTGGCTCTCCCACAGTCCCTTACCCCACTCCACTCCTTCCCACCCCCTCCCGTGAGCCTGCCATCCCCTAGCTCCTCCTCCTCTGCCCCCCCCCCAGCCTCCTACATGCCATGAAACAGCTGATCAGTTGGTGTGGGGAGGGAGGGGGAGGCGCTGACTGGCAGGCCTGCCGGTGGGCGGGAGGCGCTGGGAGCGGGGTGGGGAGGGGAGCTGATGGAGGGGTGCTGACATATTACTGTGTCTCTTTGGCAATGTACATTGGTAAATTCTGGCTCCTTCTCAGGCTCAGGTTGCCCCCCATGAATTAGAGATTGTATAATCTAGAAGAATCTATCAATTCAGGAAGATTAACTCCTAGTTTCTGAGTCTCTAGAAAAAGTTAGCAGTGATGAAAGCCAAAATGCTTGGTCATAAATTAATGAAATACGAGATAAAAGAATCAAGAAGCTGACTTATGTGGACAAACATGGTTATAAAAAATTTACCATGAAAACCACATATGCCAAGGATGAATCAGAATACCTGAAATCAGGCAATCAGGAAGACTTTTTTCCTCCAAATTTTGGTAAAAATTTATATATTATCAACCTATTAGAATACATAGTGCCAGAACCACCCCATTATGTATTTACCAGAAAAGTGTGGGATTGCTTTTACAGGTCATACATGTTGATCACTGAAACCACATAACTACAGTCCCAATCTTACTTCAGTTGGTTTCAGTGGGTATAGGATTAGGCCAAACTTGAGTTCAGTGAAATCAACAGTAGCTGTATTCATGTGTCAGAGGCCAGAGCTTAGCCATTAAAACTCCCAGATTTGAGGTCAATGTTTCATACCAAACACTTTACTATAATTCAGATTATAATTTTGAATCATCAAAGCGAAGACTAGGTTTGACTACAGGCAGCTAAGCAACATATAAAGGATTCAGAAAAGAAAAAAAAATCTTTTTTACCCAGTTCAGCTTAAATTTTTATTTCATCTGACAGACCTATATATTTTGAGCTCTTGAGGAAGCAGCAATCTTTATTCTTTCAAAGATCATTCTAGGATGAACACTGGCAGGAGACATCTATACAATTGTTACTTGTATTGGCACCTTTCCTTCTTAAATATTTAATGGAAGTTATAACTATATAGTCAATATATTCTTGCCTGCCAAAAAGTGCACACTTTTGGAAAATAACTGTTTATGCAAGAATGAGGTTAGGACATATGAAATTTTTGTTTTCATAATATTGGATTGAAAGACTGCAGGGCTGAAGTAATATGCAGTTTTAGAAAACTCAAGACCTACGGTTAAAATTGAATTACCCCTTTTAATTTTAGCACAGTACTGACGTGTAGAGCAGCTTTGAAGCTCTCTCTTGAATGCCTGAGGATGTGACCAGTGATGTCTGGTGCTGCAGAATTTAGCCATTAATGTTCACTGTATACCTAATCCCAACAAGTGCTCAGCACCTGCAAATCTCACTGAAGTCAATCTAAAGAGGGTGCTTAGCACATGTAAAGATCAAGCCCTATATGAAGTAGAGGAAATGAAAAAACAGCTTGAACACTTTTAAAAAAAATTCTCTAAGCTTGGTCTGCTAATAGTACAATATGTTTTTGAGTTAAATGGACAAGAGGACAATATGGATGGCATGGCAGGAGCACCTAAAAATCCCTACCTGTACCCAAACGTAGTGTATAAAAGCAAACTACTTTCTTCATACCAACTGTATAGATGGTTACACAGCTTTTTGCGGGAGTCTAGCTGTAGCACATGATTATAACTGTGCTTGAAATAAATGGCACAATTTTTACACTTATAGGACTGTTACTGCTCCTACTGAAAGCAATGGAAATTAAACCACTGAGTGTGATGGGAGTATGAGCAGGTCCAAAATGGTTATGGCTTTTAAGATTTTCTATCAAGTTCTCTACGGCTTATGGAAAATTCAATAAATTTTCAAGATCACTATCATCCAGACAATGACCAATTAAAATAAGCCTAAAACTACTTTAAAAATAAGCTGTCTGAACAAGCAGGCTACACTTTATAGAGAAACTAGCCAACGTACTCTCGGGTCTGATAAGCAATCAGCTGAAAGCATGATCATTCAGAAAATGAATGGTTGTCCTGATTAAAGGCGACACCTTCTTTAAAATGAGAACAGAGCACACCTAACTCCTGAAATAAGCACATCAGTTTTAGTTTAAAACTCTATTAAAAAAAAAAACAACTTTTGTAATGATCCTACAGTTACTGCCTGTGATGAGGTACATAAACTTCACACTGAGATAGAAGGGGTTAAGGAGCCGTTCTGGGCTCAACCAGCCCTGCCCCACTGCAGCTACAGGGTCTGCTCCATCTGGAGGAGGAGTTTAAAACAGAGCCAGATAGTCCTTGTGAAGATAGCTCCTCAGTAGGGTATAGTGCAGTGGTTCTCAACCCACAAGCCACTTACGGCCCAACCAGCACACAGCTGCAACCCATGTGACATCCCCAGGGCCATACAGATAGCATATATATCTATATAGCTATATAGTGTGTATATCTATCTATCTGTCTATAGCTTGTGTGTGTGTGTGTGTGTGTGTGTGTGTGTGTGTGTGTATATATATATATCGTGTGGATGCAGCCCACATAACACATACAGAGCTGCATATGAGGCCGACAATGGTAAATAGGTTGAGAAACACTGGTATAGTGGTAGACTGTGGTGGAGGAGTGTGCAAGTAGCAGCAGCTATCCTAGGTGCTGAAGAAGGGACTAGCTTGTCCTTAAGGATTAAGAAATGCTTCACACTATTTTGTCTTGGAATGTTTGTGAGACTGTGACTATGTCTTGGATTGGGAAAGGAAATAGTAGGAAATGGTCCAGGGAGGCAGCCTCCAAACATTCCTAGGTACTTGATCTTAATGCTATTTGTAGGGCCCTGGGTTGGAGCTTGGTAGAGGAGAAGGGCCGAGGTTCCCCTACCAACCATCCATTTTCTAGTAGCTTTCTAATAGCTCTATGTATTAGCGAACTCATGTAGGACCAAAAACTACAGTAACAAGATTTCCTCTGAACTCACCTGCCTCCTATATGTTACTTATGTTAAGAAGTCATAACTCTTATCCTTGCTTCCATCCTCCCATATTAATAGTATTTCCTCTTTATCCAATAATCTGATTATTCTAAGGATAATGTTACCAAGAGAACACTTCTGAAATATTGGAAAATGGAACAGTTTAAAAACTTTGGATTTGTGTGACTAACTTTTTATTTTGTAAGCTTAGCCTTCTGCCTTTAGTCATACTTAAGATTAGTATTTTAAATTATACCTACAGCATGACATGTACCTACTTTATGCCAAAGGACTGTTGTTAATTGCTTTACCTAGTGTCAGAAAACTTCTGTTTGGTGACAGGGTAGGTTAGCTACCCAAGCAATGGTTCCCTAAAATTAAGGTAATCAAAGTGAAATGTTTGGCCTTCAACTCTGCTGCCTGCACTGTTCTAGTCAGAACTATTCATTGAACACTAGTTAAGCAGCCTAGGGGTCAAGTACTCCAAGAAACCATACATCAAGGGTGGCCAACCTGAGCCTAAGACGGAGCCAGAAATTACCAATGTACGTTGCCAAAGAGCCACAGCAATACGTCAGCAGCCCCCCCCCTCAACTCCCCTCCCCACAACAGCACCTCTCACCCACTGGCAGCCCCACCGATCAGCACCTCCCCCTCCCTCCCTGCACCAACTGATCAGGTGTTTTGTGGTGTGCAGGAGGCTTGGGGGGTGGGGGATGGGAAGGAGTGAGAGCATGGCAGGGTCAAGGAAAGGTGTGAGAAGGGGTGGAGTGGGGACAGGGCCTGTGGGAGAGCCAGGGGTTGAGCAGTGAGCAGCCCCTGGCACATTGGAAAGTTGGCGCCTGTAGCTCCAGCCCCAGAGTCAGTCCCTACACAAGGAGCTGCATAACTTCTGAAGAGCTGCATGTGGCTCCGGAGCCACAGGTTGGCCACCCCTGCCATACATGCTACCTCACAAGTAGATAACTACCATCATGATATCTGTGTAACATCCACGTGTTGCGGAAAAATACAAATACTAGGTAAATGACACCTACGGAGCAATTATTAAAGCATGATCTTTTTACTTCACAAACTTAGGCCTCTACCACTTGAACTAAAGATTTCCCCTAGCTGGCAGTAGCAGTAAGTTCCTTTGCCTTGTGAGGGCATAGTCACACACAGCCAGTACCATTACAACTGGACATAGAACAGCAGGGTTTTTTAGATCAATTAAGATTATAGCCTAGATGAAGAGGCAGGAAACCAGTTCACCTCTTATCCAGAAGTGGGACGCCAGCAGAAATACTTTGAAAGGATCCATTTATAAAGTTTTGAAGGCTTTATTATTATTGTTACAATAGTCTGTTAATTAACCAACATTTTGATTAGCCTAGCATTTGTTTTTCCATAGTATTTTTGCTGTGTCAAGTAAATTGATTCAAACTCTGGCATATCTTAAATTTACAAATATACTCAATTCAATGGTCCTGTTGTTTGATGGAAAGGCCACTAAAGATTTCCAAAAAATGAATTTAGTCTTTCACTGCTTTTCTTGTGAGGCAAAGAATGACAATTGTCATACATACTGGAATACTCTGAATACTGGAACAGTAAGGGGTAGGAGAGAGAGGGAAGTAGCAGTTTTGGATTTTAGATTCCACTGCTGTGAAAATTTGTGTTAATAACAGAAAAACATCCTTGTATCTTTGAAAACTGTGACAGCTCTTACCACTCTTCCAGCCAATTTGACAACCTTCTTCCGCCGTTCGCAAAGCAGAACTTAATAAGCATGTGGATGTCCCTGAAAAAACACAAGAAGCAGAGAGACCATTGTTCCAGAAACTGTGCCAATAACAGACCTACTGCTGTATGGAGCTGAGTTCCAACAGCTTCTCAACCTAAAATGGCTTTTAAAAATGCAGTGTTGTATCCAGGGAGTAAAGCTGCAACGATATGACTTTCAGTGATCTTCAGAGTCACTGTTTATGACAAGGCAAGGTCACAGAAGGCATTTCTCATTTGGTTCAGATGCTGCTAGGCAACTGAGTAGGCTTCTGCTGAAACCTCTTTACAACAAAATTCAAAAAAATCACATGCATGAAAAATATAATGGCAAGATACAGTAAAACAGACTCCTCTCCTATTCTTTTTATTAAATATACATTGGAGAATGCTAGGCCTGTACTTGAAATCAGTGACCTAACACATGGTGTCCTGTTCAATTATTATTATTGTTGTTACCGGTACACTAATCATGATGTCTTAAAAACAAAAATCCAATGCCATGTAACACATGCTAAAATAGCCCTGTATTATAAACAAATAACTAAGCTTGCCTACAAAAATACTCAACTTTGACATTTCTCCTGTAAGAGCCAGTGGTTGCATGTACATCTGTCAGAGACGATGTAGAAAATACTTAGCCCTGCCTCAGTGTAGGGGCCTGCACTAGATGACCTATCAAGGTCCCTTCCAGTCTTCCATTTCTATGATTCTATGATTATTCAGTTTGCCTGGAATTAATATTCAGAAGAAATATCTTGCTTAATTGTATTATTTAATCCAATTGATTAATGATAATTTACCACAGGAGAGAGGATAAGTCAGTCTTTCTGAAGTGAGACTGGAAAATATACCAGAAGAAAAAACAACAGTGCCCCGTGGTAGATTACATTAACCACATAATTGATTAAAACTACCAGAACACAGCCATCAAACCATTCTTCTTGAATCACATACATAAATAAAACTTCAGATATGCTAAGGAAGGCTTTAGCTGCAGGAAGTAACAAAATTGTATGTCCTTGTATTACACATACTTACAGAAGCTATAAGACAACTTCACCAATCCTCTTATCAAAGTGTCTGAAATTCTTATTCCAAAACAGGTGGAACAACAATACAAACAATCCAGAAAACAAATAAAAAGCATCTTGGCAGACTGTGGCTTGTGCTAGACAGAAAAGGGGATGGATTTTACTCTGACCTATAAGACATTGATCTAAAAGATCACTCTTCCCCTGAATTCAGCAGGGTCTTGGACGTCAGTGCCAGGAACTCTTGACCAACACTAAGCCGGTTACCTGCGACTTTAAATCTGTTTAAGGCCGATATACGATTTAACGCTGTATCCGTTCACACAACGTGTCATAATATCGAGTTAAAACGGCTCCTTAAATCGATTTCGGAACTCCTCCCAAACGAGAGGAAGTAGCGCTAAATTCGATAGCGATAACTCGGATTAGGGTTCGTCGTGCGGACGGAAATCGACGTTATTGGCCGTGGGCGGCATCCCAGAGTGCAGCACTGGACCGCTCTGGACAGCAATCTGAACTCGGATGCAGCGGGCAGGTAACAGCGAAGCCCCGCGACTTCTTGAATTACATTTCCTGCTTGCCCAGCGTGGAGCTCTGATACAGCATGGCTGGCGATGCAGTCTGAAATCGAAAAAAGAGCTCCAGCATAGACCGTACGGGGAGATACTAGGTCTGATCGCTGTATGGGGAGACAAATCTGTCTCTACTGTATCAGTCTCCGTTACAGAACACGAAATGCAAAGCGTTAATAAAAACTCCAGGATACACAGCGCTGCGTGACAAGCGTAACGGGAACAGAGACTCAAAATGGCCGTTCATGAAGGAGGGAGGGGGTACTGAGAACTCCCACCTATCCACAGTCCACAGCAGTCTCTGAAAATATTTGCATTCTTGCTGAGCTCCAATGTCTGTAGGTTCAACACTCAGGTCTGGCGTGGTTCAGTAGGAACAGCACTCCTCATTTTATTTCCCACCCCCACCACGTGAAAAGGGAAAGATTGCTGTGCTATGGCGTTTGCTCAATGCACTCCGTGAAAAGGCGCCAAGGGTTGCCTGCTGCCTTCACAAAGGGAGGGGTGAGGCTGTACCAGCACCCACCGGCCCGGGTGTATTTGCCCACCCTCAGGCACTGTGCTCCAAAACGGAAGTGGCGCAACTCTGGCGCCAGCTAGGAACAGCTACCCACAGTGCACCGCTCCTGAAATCGATGGTAGCTTTGGACCATGGACGCAAACAATCGATTTCGGGATCCCACTGTGGACGCGCTACACCGATTTTATTAGATCTGTTTTGTAATATCGGTTTAAGCTAATTCGAAATAATCGTGCAGTGTAGACGTACCCTAATACATCTGACAAGTTTTTGAAATTTCTCTTATAAAAGTTTTAATCAATCTGATGGGATGAAAAAATAGAAAAGGAGTGGATACACTCCCAAATATCTCCCCGGTGATCTTTACATATGTTGTCATTGCACACACAGAAAAGGTAGAAAAAATATTTACTTAATTTTAAAGCAATATTATGAATTCAAATCATAGAATAGTAGGACTGGAAGGGACTTCGATAGATCTAGTCCAGTTCCCTGTACTCATGGCAGGACTAACTATTATCTAGACCAAATAAAATATTTTTAAATTGTACTTGTTCTCTACATGAGCGGAAAAATTCAGTCTTGGTGCTCTAAGTTTTGCACCGTTAATGCATCTCTATAGTGCTAACAAAAAAATCTCTCCACTTTCTCTTCTATCTTATACAAGACTGGTTAGAACTTTAATTTCATAACACATGTATTTTGGAAAAAAATCCAGATATCAGTTACAAGCTTATATAAAATATACACAAAGTATATGTACATAACTAGATATATTTCCACATAGACAATGTGTCATTAATCTATGGCATGTTTACTATTGACCAGACTAAACTCTTACCTCAGTAACACTAGATTTACACCAATGTATTATTACAAAAATTAATTCTGTAACTGATATCAGAATTCAAACCAATGTGGCTATTTCTCATTGCTTAAATAACATGAGGTCTAATGCTTCAATAGAAAAAACATTGATGTGAATGACAAGGATCAGACTTATAGGTGTATATAACTAGAATAAAACACAAAATCAACACTTGTATATAATAATTGATAAACACCTTTTAAAAGGACTAGCAATAGCAAACAGGGCTATTTGTGCACAGTAATACAAGGTTCAATCCTGGTTTTGCTATGAACCGACTTATAATATAGTGAAGCCACATATTGTCTGGTTTTTTCCATTCTGATAGGCCAGTCAGAATTTGGATACCATACAACATTTGAGTGTCTCAGGGTGCAACTACTTTCCCTTTAAAATTTTCTGTCTGGTTTGGTAATTTATAAGTACAGGGCAATATCATGTCTTAATATAGCAACTTCCAATAACTACAGGAAGTCATTTGATGCAGGTTTATTTGATGTAATTAGTAAACAGGATGCTTTGTTTATCTACATTAGCTCTGATGAGTGCCATTTAGTCCCACATCATGTTTAGCAAAAGGAGAATGGAGGAAAAAAATCTCATTATAAATGAAAGAAACATACTGGCAAGTTAAGCACATACACAGAAAATATATTTGTCAAAAAATGAAAGTGGTTTAATAGGGTCACTGTGTTCCAGAAGCAGCACTGAAGGGAGCTGGTAGTCAGAGAAATTTGTTGAATCTGTACAAAGCCAACCTTGGGCAAGAATCTTCTCCCAAAGTATCATTTCTATTAGCAATTCAGATTTCACCTGCTGAGCAATTCAATCTGGAGTTCAGGGGCAGGATTCTGGCATTACTTAGTTTAGAACATCTTGTTCCCCATTAACAAACCTTCCAGAAATAAAACATACATACACTCCACTTCTTTTAGTCAAAGGAAAAAGTAAACAGTGAAAACAAATAAGAGATAAGACTAAAAACAAAGACTTCGGTGGAGCAATGTTACAGGTGGGAACCTGCTAAAGTTTAAAAATGTTTATTAATGTTAATTAAAATATTAAGAAATACAAAACAAGAGTCACATTGCATGATCCACTTTTAAGATGCTCTCACAGTTCTTATTTTAAAAAAATGTCATGTGTAGCCTACATCAGTGGTTTTTAAACTAGGGCCACCACTTGTTCAGGGACAGCCCCTGGTGGGCTGGGCTGGTTTATTTACCTGCCGCGTCCACAGGTTTGGCCGATCGCAGCTCCCAGTGGCCGCGGTTCACCACTCTTGGCCAACGGGAGCTGCAGGAAGCATAAACACAACAGCCAGCAATCACAGCTGGTCCTTCCTTGATATTCTATGTAAATCTCATGCTACAGGGGAGGAATTTATTTCAGTGAGAAATTCATAGTAAATATAATCATGGCTTTTCCAGACCATTTTTGAGGTTTCCCCATCATCCTCTTAATACAAGAATATAGTTTCTAGAACAGTGTGCAGCTGGAAATCCCTTACTCTCTGCAGTGTAGCATGCTAGTGGCCTGAAAACTGTCCGTTTGCTCCCTACTGTACAGGCATCCCCAGTGGTTGGGTTCAGAAGGGAGGTGGAGGGGGTCACCTGTAATTTCCCCAGACAGACATGCCTTTCATTGTGTTCCTAGAAGCTGAATCCTTAAAAGGTATCCTATGTGCAGTAGGGAAGGAGCAGGCCAAACTACTCAGTGGTATCAGCAGCTGTTGCTGCTCTAGCCCCATTTTGGAATGGAGTATGTTCACCTGCCTTGCAGTTCTGGCCTTACCAGTCTGTATTTAAGAGTTCTTGCAGTTCTTTTGGACAATAACTTGTGCCATTTTAGTGGGCTCACTCTTCCATCCATGAATGGGGCAGTCTGGGCCCTTTATACTCAAGACACAGATTGGAGAGACACACATAAGGAAGCTTGTGCTGGTTAAATTAAATTATTCCACAAAATGCTAAGACAGCTTTAATGTTAGTTATATATGGGCTCTTGTTTCGTTGGTAGGGTAAGTCTTCACTACTTGTTTTGCTGATGCCACTCATCAGTGTTGGAATCAGTGTGCTAGCTTGGGGGAAAACCTCTAATGCAAACAAGGACAAGCTTCTGGTTGTGCCAACTGTATCTTCAAATTACCAAATGTGCCTCCCTCCAACTAAACTTGTTTTGTCAGCACATATGGTATATGCAGTGTTTAGTCTATTCAAAAGATGAGTAAATGAATATTCTCATACCAATCTGGGTAGCTCTCGGAAATGACCTTTTCCAACCAGAAGAAATTCAGTTTTCAATTTCAAATAACTGATTACAATACTTGTCTGAGAAGCAATACAAATCAAGAACAGGTTTGCCCTCATGGAGAGACAGAGTGACCCTAGGTCTCTGGCTGTCTGTAACACATACTACTTATGCCTGTAAGAAGTTCATAACTTTTATTAACCCTTTATACTAGGTTCTGTTTATAAAGCATGACTGATTGTCTCTTACTTTGCTGACAAGTGGCCATCATTGGGTGACCCCACTCAGGATGCCCTCCTGCAGCATGGCTGCCTCCATTTCCCCTTTCAGTTACCTCAAACTCTATGCTAGGCACTCTTGCTTAATCAATCCCCTTCACGGGGACCACTTTATTATCAAACATACTGCAAATAGTTTCTAACAAGCCCTAAGATGTAGTCCATACCACCACCCGGGTATATAGTCCTTAAAACCCAGTCCTTCACAACCAGAGCCCCCACAGGCTCTCTGCTGGAAGAACATCTTTACCAGTAGAGCAGCCCTCATTCCCCTAGCCCTCTCTCTGTTTCTATTGTTACGGCTCTCTAGCCCTGGACATATCAATGGTAAGTTCCTCCATTGCTCCCCTCCCTTCAGCCCTCTCCACTTTAGAGCAAGAAGGCAACTTTCTTTGCTGCTCCTCCAGCCCTGGCTCAGGGCCATCAACTTCCTTGCTGCTTTCCTGCCTTCAACCTTCTCCCAGGAACCACACAGTCTCTGGATTCCAGCAGCTGTTGCCTCCTGGCTGGCTAAGTCTTATCTGACTCACTGAGGGTACGTCTACACTGCACGATTATTTCGAATTAGCTTAAACCGATATTACAAAACAGATCTAATAAAATCGGTTTAGCGCATCCACAGTGGGATCCCGAAATCGATTGTTTGCGTCCATGGTCCAAAGCTACCATCGATTTCAGGAGCGGTGCACTGTGGGTAGCTGTTCCTCAGCTATCCCATAGTTCCCACTTCCGTGTTGAGAGCACAGTGCCTGATGGGGCAGAAAACATTGCCCCGGGTGGTGCTGGGTACAGCCTCACCCCTCCCTTTGTGAAGGCAGCAGACAACCCTTTGGCGCCTTTTTCGCGGAGTGCATTGAGCAAACGCCATAGCACAGCAATCTTTCCCTTTTTTTTTTCACGTGGTGGTGGGGGGAAATAAACTGAGGAGCTGTTCCCTGAACCACGCCAGACACTGTGTTTGAACCTACAGACATTGGGAGCTCAGCCAAGAATGCAAATAATTTTCAGAGACTGCTGTGGACTGTGGGATAGCTGGAGTCCTCAGTACCCCCTCCCTCCCTTCATGAGCGTCCATTTGAGTCTCTGGCTTCCCGTTACGCTTGTCACACAGCGCTGTGTATCCTGGAGTTTTTTATTCAAACGCTTTGGCATTTCGTGTTCTGTAACGGAGCTGGATACAACAGATTTGTCTCCCCATACAGCGATCAGACCTAGTATCTCCCGTACGGTCTATGCTGGAGCTCTTTTTCGATTTCAGACTGCATCGCCAGCCGTGCTGATCAGAGCTCCACGCTGGGCAAGCAGGAAATGTAATTCAAAAGTTCGCGGGGCTTTTCCTGTTTACCTGCCCGCTGCATCCGAGTTCAGATTGCTGTCCAGAGCGGTCAGTGCTGCACTCTGGGATGCCGCCCGGAGGCCAATAACGTCGATTTCCGTCCACACGAACCCTAATCCGAGTTATCACTATCGAATTTAGCGCTACTCCTCTCGTTTGGGAGGAGTTCCGAAATCGATTTAAGGAGCCGTTTAACTCGATATTAATGACGACGTTGTGTGAACGGATACAGCGTTAAATCGGTATATCGGCCATTAAACCGATTTAAAGTCGCAGTTTAGACCTGGCCTGAGTCTCTCTTTCACTAAGACTTTACCCCTCCCCCTGCTGCCCTTTTGTCTTAGTTGGCCAAATGGGAGTACCTGTTCTGGCACAGAGGAGTTGGACCTACTTTACTACTAGGCCAGCCATCCTGTGAGAGAGCCAAACAGCAAAATCTTAGCTCTTACTGAAGCATTAGTAACTTGCATCTGAGTGAAGACTAAGCAGTCTAATAAGGACCTGACCCACCCAGTCAAAGCACTGTTACCAGTCTATTAGAACAGGCTAGTGTGATTTTGCTTCACAAAATAAACAGTATGTGAATTTCACAGCCACAATCACTTGCTGATAAAACTTGCATTTAGCCTAAAACAAAGGCTTTGGTGTTAAAATTATATGGGGTATATGTCAGACATGTTTTTGGACCTCCTTTTTCTGGCACTCTTGTGTCACACTAAGCAAGTGAAGCAGCAATAGAGGCAAACAAACCTTCCAGTCATCATTTACAAGCTTGTTAGAAAAGTTTAGTCTGCCAAACTGCAGCTCCCAAAAGGTATGGATTTCTTAGGAACCACACCAAAACTAGAAGTACAGCAGGAATAAAAGTGGAAATGTAATTTTAACTTGCTGAATAAATTGAATTGCTTACCATCATTAATGAAAGAAAAAATGATGGAAAAGAACACTTAATCTAGCGGTATATCATAAGCTCTAACAATCTTCTAGCACAGCACTTATTGGGAAGTAATGAGTATAGTCACTGAACAACTGCACTGAAAACTAGCTTAATAAGTCTCTTATTAATATTCAGAAGCTCCTCCATATCAGCTGTTCTCAACACACTAAAGGGTGAATGGCTCTTATAGAACAGCCCTAGACATAATCCAGAAAACTTTGACTGAAACCTTAGTTCCATGACTATGGTTCCTTCCAATATGATTGTGGAAGATGGTACTAAGTACCTCACAGAAGGCACTGAACCCCTTCACAGAATCAGTCACAGCATCATATCAGCTCCTGTGGCACTTGAAAAATGTTCATAAACAAGGGGAAAACATTTTCAGTTTGTTTTATCCACCCTAAAAGACAGGAACATTGTGAATTACTTTAAACAATGTTTTCCGGCTTATCCAAAACATTAACCTTCCATTGTTCTGATCGTCCCAGTTGCACACATGCCAACAGACAATATCTTTTACAATCAACTTGGGTTTACCATTCTCAACAGCCGTTTTAAATTTAGCCTGCAAAACAACCCTAAACAAGAAAGGATGGGGGAAGGAAGAGAATCAAAATACCACACAAGCAGGCAGTTATTTCTTACTTTGAATGCAACAGAAGACCTCCAAGAGGCCAAGATGTTAACTAAGAGTTCCTGCAGCAGTCACTAAGAGTACTGTAGAAAAGCAATGCATAATATTCAAGATGTGGAGAAATATTTGATAGAAACAAAAAAAGATTATGGAAGATATATCTACTGGTGGACCAAAACACATTAAAAGATCATATTCACTATGCTTTATAACCAACTCTATAAAAGGGCAGCAGGAACTTCTGCAACTTTAGAAGAACCTTTGTGAACCCTTCATTTTGCAAAATGCTAATTTTTAATTTGTGTTAAATAATTTAAAATGGTATATTTAAATGGTAAATAAGTCTACTCTAGAGGTCTTTCTCTCTGCACTCATCCAGATAATGTAATTCTCTCCAATATATCCTTAGTTGGGGACATGGACTCCAAACTTTTGAGCCAGTGGAGTTCCACTCATCGAGGATGCTCATGGGATGCACCAAATCACTGCCTACACCTTCCCTAGCCCATTAACCTGTCCAACCTTGACTGGCTCTGGCTATTTTGGGAGTTGCATTAGTCAGTCATCTGTCACTCATGGGAGATGAAAATGGCTTGTACCACTGAGACTCCTATCCTGTGGACTTCACAACTTGGATTCTCTTAGCAGAAGACGGCATAACCCAAAGGTGAATAAACACCTTCCTACACAACTTTTGGGTTAAGACTTCTCCACTTTGTATCTACCAGCTGCTTCCCAAAATATTTGGCTAAGATGCCTACTGTAGTATCTTAAGTTATTGGGAACTTCTTATATCAAAGTATTCAGACATGAGAGTGAGGCACATAAACATGAACTGAGTATGTCTGTATCACATTAGTAGCCACAGCCCACGCCCTAAGGGTCCAATCCTGCATGGTGCAGGCTGCCTTCATCTTTCAATGACAGCCCTAAACTCTCAACGGCCAGTTCACAGATGCACTGAGCAGGTCTCTTTGAAGGAATAACCCTAGAATATTACACATCGCTTGTACTTGTTGACCTTGGTCTTGACATTTCCCCTTACCATTTCATTTGTTTCAATTTCATAACCTCAAAAGTATTTTACATAGCTTTCCATAAAGAACTGACTCTCAGAAGTTCATTGCACAAACAATACAGGTTAACAATCATAATTATAGGGGAAGAAATCTCCATAAACTTGATATTTTGACTTATCAGAAATCAGTCACTTGATTTTATCTGAAATGACAAGAGTGCTCAAATATGTTTCTTGTCCTTTATTAGAAAAGTTTCAAGTGACATTTGTTCCAAGAAAGACAATGCTAGCAGGCAATGAAATGTCAAATGCCTCCCCTGGAGAAGTAAACTTGGTGTATGATTCTCTTAAACACATCAGTAACTCCACTGCATCCAATGAAGTTAAACTGGTATAAATCAGTGGTAAGTTAGAGGAGAAACAGGCTATGAATTATTAATATTTGTGTAATTGTTTTATTCCTGCGTAATTTCTTTTATTATAACTTCTCTACAATCAATAGAGGAAAATTCCTTTCCTGATTTATTTTCTCCCATTAGCACTCTCCAACCTGGTGCAAATATTTTTCTTCAGTGCAACTACTACAGGAAGTAAGAACAATCAATCCTGAACTCTAGAAAAGTATCTGCCTATTCCAGCCTTCCTCCTCATCTGATTATAGCTGCTCTCGTTCTGGACTCTTGTATAGGTAAATTCTGCCCACACAAGTTTGTGACCTAGATGAGCCAATAACTGTGTTGTGTCAGCAGGCTCTTGAGCATATTTGATTCTACTTTAGTTCTTCAGGCCAGCGATAGCTATTCTATACAGGTTCTTAGAACATACTCATCCCCATAGTAACTGAGAACCTTGCAGTAGTGCATTAAGTAGCATGATTGACAGCTGCCATGTGGTGTTTGTTCTTTAGTCCCATACCCAGGGCAGGAGAAGTGTATGCAGTGGAGTGTCTTGTTTGGGTTTCTTTTTTTTTAAACATACATGTTCCTATGATATTAGAGAAAGCAAGGAAGACACCTTGCACTTGGAGCAGAAGGTGGTGAGGTTTGTAATGATCCTTAGTTCTGGGGAGGCAGGTTCGTTTTACAATCTCAAGCCAGACACTGAGAAATGTCTATCTTCTACCCAGATGAGCTTTACCCTTATTATAAAGTTCCGCTGTGCCAGAAGAGCAAAGTTGTTGACCATGGTCCTCATCCCAGAGCTTTAGATGGTCTTCTAAATATTCTGGGCCTAAACCATTGAGCACCTTAAAGATAAGGAAAAAGTCCTTGAACTTTATTCAATATTCTATGGGATGCAGTATAAAGAGCAAATTAAAGTGTAGAGAAAGGGCTCTTAAGCACTATAATACAAATAATTACTAACAGCTCTCTACTTGTTTAAGTTGAGAGATATGTGTAACTGAATGTTTTTGAAAGCCATTTCAATTCTGAGGTATAACCTTGGCTCACTGCTTCCAAAAAAATCATTCTCTCCTTTATGAGCTTTCCCATTTGGCTGCATGTCCAGCTGATTTCCCCCAGATTTCAACTCTTTTGCATTGGGAATAGTTGCGTTATTCTGAATTTTTTTATTGCTATTGGTCCCATTGTGCTAGGCACCATATATAGCCTTAGAAAGACATTCACTGCCCTAAGATTTTATAATCTAAACAAATTAGATGGACAAAGGGTGAGAGGGAAAACAGAGACAGAAATGAGGTGAGTTGCCCAAAGTCATGGAATAGGACACTGGCAGAGTTGGGAATGGAACCCAATATCTCCTCACTCTCAGCACGAGTAATTACTAAACAACAAGGACACTCCTTTCTTGAGGAAGGGAATCCATGTACCATGGGGAACATTCTGTATTTGCAAAAGATGGACTGTATTATCTAATGTGTCACTTCCACCTGTAATTGCTACAATTGATCTTGCATTGACTCACTTGTCTGCAGTTAGTCTGGTTCCAAAGGATTATCATACTTGTACTCCTTTTTGACTTGAGCACTTACTCAAAATTCAAGATCGTCTGGGTTGTTTTGGTGAAGAGAAATTGCTGGTGGCGCCAGGCATTTCTTTGGCATAATCATTTATTTACAAAGAATGAATAAAATCCAGTTTCCTTGAACACAGGAAGACTCAAACAGGAGATTCTCTTTGCTTGCACCTCCAAGCCTCTTTCAATCAACACTCAGTCCCAAAAGCTTTCTCTGTGCTTTCTCAGAACCATTCTCCCAGTACTTGTTCTATTGTCTCCTCTGCTTTTTTCTTCTTTTCTGTTTCTTTGATGTTTCTTGCTGTTTCCCACTGACACATTGATCCAATTTAATCAACCCCCCTACCCTGAGTTTCAGATTACAATGAAAGCCCCCTTTGGAGGCATGGCTAACTCCTACTCCAGCCTTGCCATGTGCCTTTCTTTTGGACAGAGGCACTATGGATTTATCTGTCTATCCCATAAAGGAGCTCAATTGCTTTTTACATTTATTCTAAATAAACAGCTGTTATGTCCACCAGTTTCAGTGAGGTTTAATCCAATCCATAATAATACTGTAGCCTACTTATTCTCAAATACTTTTGCGGTAACAAAATTTATGAAAGAGCTCTCTGGTTTTCTTTATTTTCTTTTGAAAATTTGAGAAAAATTTTGTTCTTGCTTGCTTCATCTGCAAAAGCTACTAGTTTTTCTCCAAAAGCACTCCCCATCTTTCAAATTTAATACAGTAGGTCATAATGCAATCTGCATGGTTGTGTCCATCTTCTAGGAATGGAGCAAGAGAAGTTTACTGAATAACATGGTTAGAGCTACAGCTGAAGATTCAGCCCTAGGTATCAATGTTGACTATTTCATTACTGTTCAAAGCACACAAGGAAGGAGATTAATCTCATGAAGATATTCCAGGTAGAGTCTTGTTTTGACACTTCATGAGTGGAGCTTGGGAAAAGTACCACTGTTTTTAAAAATTACATTTCAACACCAGTCCAGAACTAACAGTTCTGAGCTCTCCCACTAGCTACAGCTAAGAATAGCCACTCATCGCAGTATGGCAGATGTGATATAAAAACATAAAATTTTACAGTTGAGGTCAGTCATCACTCATAGCGCAGGAAATTCTTGTAGATTGCAGTATGAATTTGATGGGATCTTGCAACCTTATCAGCTAGAGGATAAATTTCTGACATCTGCTTCAAGGATCCAGCAGTCAATAGCAATGGCAAAATCTAAAAAGAGCAGATGCATGACTCAATTGGAATACCTAGACAAGTTGTGAATTCTGTACTCTCTATAGATAAATACAGCAAGCTTCCCCACTTAAGTTAACAAAAGGTATGGTAGGCCCAGCTTTAATGGATTGACCCATGAATAGAGGTGAAATATTGGACATGGATACCTCAGAATGTATATTCCTGGTACTTAAAATGAGATTTTGTTGATTTTGCCCCATACCTTGGTTGTGTCCTTCACAAACTATACAACATTTTAACCGTGAAACTTTCAACTTCTGCCCAGATAACATTTAATTGCCCTTGTGACATTCAAAGCATGAAGAGCTGACTTTTAATTTATTTGTAAGTTCAGTCAAGAAGATTGGAAGGAAAGCTCTGAGTTATAGAGTAAAACGGATATAACCCAGAAAAAAAAGAGAAACCTAGCTCAGAGTACTAAGAGGAGGAAAGGCTTCCGGCAGAACCGGATTCGATGCACACAGTGCTACGTTTATCAGAAACACTGCTCTCCTGCAGAGAAGAAAATAAAAACAGCTTGCTCAATCTGAAAAGGAACTGTTTGGAAGTATGCTTATCCTTGTTTCTAAGTTTACCTGTTTAACTGTGAGCAACCTAACTTTCTAGGCAGCCCTAGACAGGTACAGATTTCAATATTCTTAAAATGGTACCGTCTTAACTGGAGCCTGAATTTAAACATGCAGCTTTCATTAATATAAATTGAAGTACTTGTGGCACCTTAGAGACTAACAAATTTATTTCAGCATGAGCTTTCGTGAGATACAGCTCACTTCTTCGGATGCATAGAATGAAACACACAGACAGGAGATATTTATACATACAGAGAACATGAAAAGGTGGAAGTATGCATACCAACAGGAAGAGTCTAATCAGTTGAGATGTATAAATATCTCCTGTCTGTGTGTTTCATTCTATGCATCCGAAGAAGTGAGCTGCAGCTCACGAAAGCTCATGCTGAAATAAATTTGTTAGTCTCTAAGGTGCCACCAGTACTCCTGTTCTTTTTGCGGATACAGACTAACACGGCTGCTACTCTGAAACTTATAAATTTAAATGGTATTTAGAGTCTCTCCAGCTATAAAAAACCTGAAAATGGATTTTTTAGAAAGCCTACAAATATTCTCAGTGAGTAAAAATAAGTTGGCTAAAAAGGGGCTTCATATTTTTCACTGTGCAAAACTGTGCACATAGTTAAAACTAACATCCAGGGGGAAAAAAACCTATAACATGTGTTGCCTTCAAGCTTCCTTGAGGTTCCATGGCTAATGTGACATCACCAACATACTGTATGTTAGGGTGTCAGAGAACCTAAAGAAAAAAGAAATTTAGGGTACCAGTATGCTAAATGCTCCTCTTAGCCTGATTGTCTGGGGAATGTAGCACATATTTATAAAGTTAATCTGCCAATGGACTTTCTGAAAAATATCTTTAAGAATTTAATTCTATTAAAATACCTCAGATCTCAGTAAGTTTTACCAAAACTACATCATTTTAAGGGTCATATCCTAATGCTGGAACCTTCAGAAAAGCCTATAAATCAAGTCGATGGGAGTTGGTCCCTAACTCCCTAAGAACCTTATAAAGTCCCTAGATCAATCACCAAGAGGCTCTCATATATTCCTTTTATTCTGAATTCAGCTATTAGAACATTAGAACAACCATACTTGGTCAGACCAATAGTCCATGTAGCCCAATATCCTGTCTTCCAACAATGGCCAGTGCCAGATGCTTCAGAGAGAATAAACAGAACAATTGTCAAGTGATCCATCCCCTGTTGTTCATTCCCAGCTTCTGGCAGTCAGAGGTTTAGGGACACCCGGAGCATGAGATTGCATCCCTGACCATCTTGGGTAATAGCCATTGATGGATCTATCCTCCATTAACTCATCTAATTATTTTGGCATTTACATCTCCTGGCAACGAGTTCCACAGGTTGACTGTGCATTATATGAAGTAGTGCTTCTTTTTATTTGTTTTACACCTGCTGCCTATTAATTTCATTGGGTGACCTCTGGTTCTTGTGTTGTGAAGAAGGAAATAACACTTCCTTATTCACTTTCTCCACACAACTCACAATACTATAGACCTCTATCATATCCCCCCTCAGTAAACTTTTTCCAAGCTGAACATTCCTGGTCTTTTTAATCTCTCCTCATATGGTAGCTGTTCCATACCCTTAATCATTTTTGTTGCCCTTCTCTGTACCTTTTCCAATTCTAACATATTTTTTTTGAGATGGGGTGACTATCATTGCATGCAGTGTGGAAGTATCATGGATTTAATAATGGCATTATGATATTTTCTGTCTTATTACTGATCCCTTTCTTAATGGTTCCTAATATTCTGTTTGCTTTTTTGACTGCTACTACACATTGAATAGATGTTTTCAGAGAACTATTGATAATGACTCCAATATCTCTTTCTTGAGTGGTAACAACTAACTTAGAGCCCATCATTTTGTATGTTAGTTGGGATTATGTTTTCCAATATGCATTATTTTGCATTTATCAACACTGAATTTAATCTGCCATTTCATTGCCAAGTTACCATTGATCTTCCTTCAACATAATACTGAATTATCTGATCAAAATGAATTACATCCTGCTTGTTCAAAGTTAAGTATAGCTGCAAAACTTGTAACAATTCTCAGAATTGAACATCTCATTAGCTGGAAGGTACATCACCTATGGAAATGCCTCTATCAGTTTGCTGTCTCCTCAGTCAATTTCAGTAGAATTGGAGATAGTTGTCAAGAGATGACAACAAGACTTTTCATTTTAGAAGGTAGTAAATCTTTTCAGTGTAATCAGGAAACATCCCCTGGAAAAGAGAACCCTGTGCTACTTCCTGTTCAGCTGAATGCAGGTATTTGTTAAGCAATAAGTGAACTCGCAGGTTATCCTTTCAATCCACAAGGATCAATAATACTTTGTGTTTATGTTGATTTCTAATTTTCAAAAACATTAACTTTTTTAAAAACAGGAACAACAACAGTGTCTAGCATATCACTTTCATCCCTGGTATTAAAACCTCCTTGAGAAGTCTTATAATTCCTTCATTCTGAATGATGTAACAAACCACAATTCTGTGGTAAGACATCAATGACCATGTAAACATCAATCTTTCTGAAATTCAGTAGAACCCAGTATAATGGCTCTCTGCTTTGAAACTCTGGTGAACACTTTCCTGTGTAAAGTTAAATGCCTTGGTTGTTTCTTTGACCAGATAGACTTGCATGGATAGGGAATTCAATAATCATCAATACAATGAGTGTTTGTAGAGGTTGAAAAGTACATTTATCACCTATTAAACATGTAAGAGTGAAAGATTAGCAGGAAAGGCTAACATGGCAAAGATTTTTCCAATAACGTATCTTTTTTTTGCACAGGACACGATATGAACAGAAAATATGTTCCCACATGCTGGTGGGTGAATGTGACATACCAAGGTACACTCTAAACTAATAAGCAGCTGTGGCACCCTTTCCCTGCAATCTTGGGTGCCATATGATGCCTTGCTAAGGGAGCTCCCACTTGTCTTCCAGCATGTAAGACACACTCTGAGTGTCTATGTACAACTGCAGCCTGCCAACCACACTCCAAGTTACACTCTGGCTCTCGCCAGCCTGGGTTATACTGCAGGGTGACCCCAGCACACCCTCCATCTTTAATAGAAATAATATGCATACAACCTGCCACCCCAAATGGAGTTTCCCAGACACTGGATTAGATAAAACAATAAAACAAGTTTATTAACTACAAAGAAAGAGATTTCAAGTGAGAACAAGTAATGAAGCATAAAGTCAGAAATGTTTACAAGAAAAATAAAAATAAAACACAACTGGTACCTAACTTAACTAACTAAAATTCAAAGCAAAGTTTTCTCACCACATGATTTCAGGAGTCTAATTGACCAAACTTCTTAGGCTAGGACCCCTCCCAGTCCAACAGCTGCTTACTTTGTTCCTTCAGGTGTTCATCTTTCCTTTTTACAGTTTTAGTCCCCCTCTTGAAAAATATTGCCACAGTTGAGCCCACTACAGTTACAACTTCAGGAGCTACTTCTGAATAGAAGATAGTCAACAAGAAGATCTGGAAGTTAATTGGTGATCACTTGAAGCAAATTGTGGATGCTTCTGGTGCAAAGGCCTTATTAACATTATAAGTACAGTACCAGGTTTACAATGGCACCAGGCCCAAACTCAGAAGAGGCTCTGCCCCCCCACTCTGCCTGTGCTCTGCCCTCTCCTGCCTCACCTTCTGCTCATTCCTCTCCACCCCGTCCCCCTGTGCAAGTGGCAAGCAGGGCCTTGGGAGGAAGAGGCAGAGCGGAGGATGGGGCATGGGCATGGGCGGTGTGGGAATAGGCACCATAAAAAGGTTAATCCAGCCCTGTATAGGTAGTAAAGGTTTTACATCTACAGGAGCTAAACTATTGAGTGGATTACTAGCAGAATGGAATACAGATCTGAGTTTTCGGTCTGAAGTTTCTTCAACCAGTTTTAAATGCAAAGTCTACAAAGTACACCTGAAACTATATGGACCATTGTATCTGCAGCTGAGGGAACACTTCACATGCTGAGATTATCCACAATAAAACTTTAAAACAAGTTTTCTTTTCAAATTCTTAAATCCCCTAAGATGATTCTATTCCATTTAATAAATCTGTAAGGTAGCCTGCCTACAGGTTCACTTGCCTAATCAGCTAAACATTAAAATTATCCAGGGATTGGAGGGTGAGGATGTGTCACCAGTGGCCCTCCATCTTGTTCTCAAGAAGGTTGGAGTTTCTGGCATCCTGGACATAGCTCGGACCTCCTGTTGAATTTCAACAGTTTTAGGCATAGAAGAGGTAGTTAGAGAGCAACAATCTTTTAAAATGGTTTCCTCTTATAAGAGCTTCCTCAATTAGTGAGTGTCAAGGTTCCTTCCCCACTCTGAACTTTATGATACAGATGTGGGGACCCGCATGGACACTTCTAATCTTAATTACCAGCTTACATCTGGTATCGCTGCCACCACCCCCAAGCACTACTTTTCTTCTCTAGGTAGTCTTGAGAAACTTCACCAATTTCCTGGTGAACACAGATCCAAACCCCTTGGATCTTAAAACAAGGAGAAATTACCCATCCCCCCTCCTTTCTCCCACCA
>NC_133790.1:16664092-16667773 GCF_003597395.2 Chelonoidis abingdonii | reverse complement strand
TGAAACTCTAAACAAAGGAAAACTTCCCTCCTTCCTTTTGAAACATCTTGTTCCCCCATTGGTTCCTCTGTTCAGGTGTCAGCTAGGCTAGGTGAACTTCTTAACCCTTTACAGGTAAAAGAGGCATTAACTCTTAACTATCTGTTTATGACAGTAAGAAACAGAAGAAAAAGGTGAACAGTGAAGTTAGGGAGGAGGAAGTGTACACGTGTGTTTAATTTTAATTTGAGGTGGGAGCTAGAGTGTGATCAGGAAATCTTACCAAGGTCCCAAGCTTAGTTAGGACTGTTTGATCGTGAAAAGCCATTTAGTGGCTTCCATTGTCACAAACCCCATTTAAAGCACTGTCTAAATACGGCTTTTCATTTACATTATCTTGCAGGCTGCACTAAGAAAGCATTTGATCCTGAATCAGAACCCACAGGAATTTAGTAAGTGGTATTTCTGTTTACAGTGAAATCTTTATTGTGTAATTTACATCTGTATATGCCATCATTTCTTAGTATTTAACTCTGTAACAGCTTGTCTAAAGTAGAGATTTTGTTGTATAAATCAAGAAAGTAACAATGCAGGGTAACTGAAGGAGGCATAGATTTCTGAATCAATACAAAATATGTTTCTGGTGGTAGTTGTTATTCTGAGCAGGTGGGTTATTGATTACAGTCATAATGGTGTCACTTTAGCTGCCATCAATAACTCACTACTTGTATTGTCACACTGAATTAAAGAAGAGCTAGACTAAAAATTTGTGGAGTAGTTATACCAGCATGGCATGACCCAGCCTGCAGCACAAGGAAGCTGAACATTGCCACTTTGTCAGGATTCATATTTGACACTACACTTGGCATTATATTGATAAAATAAAGTTATATGATACTTATTCAAGGACAGAAAGAGATTATATCTTAAACTTACTGGAAAACTCTTACATTTATGGGTCTTGCCTACAGTAAATTTTTTCTTTTGAAACCTTAGGAGCATTTTGTGTTTATTATTTACATAGATGCAAAACTGGCACAGAGCACGTTTCATCATGGGCTATAGCTTTTTTTGCAAATTGGCATGAATAAAGCTTTCTTCCATCACACTTTTGCCTTAGAGCTCTGTCCACAATGTTAGGCTGGTATTTACTAGGGGTTCCTTTTTAACAGAGTTTACTTTTAAATCAAAATTTCCA
Organism: Chelonoidis abingdonii; assembly: GCF_003597395.2. Classification (NCBI taxonomy): domain Eukaryota; kingdom Metazoa; phylum Chordata; order Testudines; family Testudinidae; genus Chelonoidis; species Chelonoidis abingdonii. The sequence goes on along the minus strand of NC_133790.1, from coordinate 16,666,596 downwards.
GACTATATATTGTAGCAGATTACTATTTGCTAATTCAAGTGACAGAGTAAGAACAACTGAAAAGTTTAACAGAGATAAAGGGATCTGATCATAAGTGTAGTAAACACACATTTAAGCATGTAAGGATTTTACAGCTGACCTGAATCCATTACATGTAGCAAATAAGAACTATTGTGTAGTGGTGACAATTCAATGTTACTCTGGTCCCAAAGAGAAGGCTGAGGCACAAGAGGGAGAAGGTTTTATACTTCCAGCAATTTAACCTTTAAACAATTTCAGTCCGATATACATAGTTAGAAAGACTTGCTAGATGCCTCAAAGTGAAGAGCAGGACATCACTAAAAATAATTACACTAATAATTACAAAGGGTTCTTCTGTACAAGTTCTAAAGGGATACTGTCAAGTTACATTTTTAAAACTTCAATTTTCTACAAAAGCATCATTTAAATAGCCAATCATTAATTTTTTAATTTCTTCTAACAAACATTTTTAGCGGGGTTTCTGTACATTGGCTGATATTCAAAAGGTTCTCTTGCAAGCCCCAGAACAGTAATACTAACAATGCTTGGGATTACTTTCCTCTCCGTGCATACTCCTGCCTAATGCCTCTCAACTTTCAGGTTCAGCTTTGCTGTTACTGGTAAATGCTCTCTTGCAGAAACATGTACATGAGTTCCCAGGTTAGTACATGAGTGATATTGTCATGCTAGTGCACATCACAGGAAGTTAAACTATCAATTAACATGAAACTGACAAAGTGTTGTCCAATGCACAAAATAACCAAAAGGATTTTTTTCTACAATCTTTTAGATTAATTAATCTTAGAGGTGGGCTTTACATATAGCTGCTAACAACTCAAATGAACGTTTTTCAAGTACAAACAGAAATCCATTTAAGTGCTATCTTCACACTGAGATTCTCAAATACCAAGTTATCCCACATTTTATTAACCATCTTTAGAGAGGGCTGCCAGGAGTTTGAGGTATTTTGGCATCTCCAACTCCTGCTACTAAAATGTGGTTTATAAAGGATTTCATTTTTGAATTTTAAAATACTAAAAAATAAGTTAACATGATTCTCTTATGTACATTCAGCTGTCTAACAAGTCAGATAGTTACCGAGCAGCAGACCCAGCAATGGTGGACATTCTTGCTTAATTAAATCACACAGTAGTAACATCTGTTACTCATAGATAGGGCCCTATAAAATTCATGGTTCATTCTGGTCAATTTCAAGGTCATAGGATTTTAAAAGTCATAAATTTCATGATTTCAGATATTTAAATCTGAAATTTCACAGTGTTACAACTGTAGGGGTCCTGACCCAAAAAGGAATTGTGGGGAGGTTACAAAGCTATTGTGTGTAGGGGGGAGGGGTTTGCAGTACTGCCAGGGCTGCCCGGGGGGGCAAGTGGGGCAATTTGCCCCGGGCCCCACAGGGGCCCCGCGAGCTGCTCCGCGTTTTTGGCGGCACTTCCGCAGCAGGCCCTTCACGTGCTCCAGGTCTTCGGCGGCAGGTCCTTCAGTGCAGTGGAAGACTCAGAGTGAGTGAAGGACCCGACACTGAAGTGCTGCCAAAGCCTCGGAACGCCGTCCAGTGAGTACAAGCGGTGGGGGGAAAAGAAAAAAAAAAGCCGTGATTGGTGGCACTTAGGCTGCTCTACCGGCGCCGCTTCATTCTTCGGCGGCAATTCAGCAGCGGGTCCCTTTCGGAGGGAAGGACCCACCGCTGAACTGCCGCCCAAGACCCGGCCCTGCTCCAGGCCCCCTGAATCCTCTGGGCTGCCCTGAGTACTGCTACCCTTACTTCTGCACTGTTGCCGGCGGCAGTGCTGCCTTCAGAGCTGGGCAGCTGGAAAGTGGTGTCTGCAGCCAGGAGCCCAGCTCTGAAGGGTAAGTTACCATCAGCAGCAATGCAGAAGTAAGGATGGCATGATATGGTGCTGCCATCCTTACTTCTGCACTGCTGCTGGCACGGTGCTGCCTTCAGAGCTGGGCGCCCAGCTAACAGCCGCTGCTCTCTAGCCGCACAGCTCTGAAGGCAACACAGAAGGGTGGTAAACTGTGACACTCCCCCCTAAAAAACCTTGAGTCCTCCCTTCAACACTCATTTGGGTGAGGACTGCTAATTTGAGAAACACTGGTCTCCTCGTGAAATCTGTATAGTATAGGATAAAAGCACACAAATCACCACATTTCACAGGGGGAGACAGATTTCACAGTCCATGATGCATTTTTCATTGCTGTGAATTTGATAGGGCCCTACTCATAGGACTACTATACCTAAAGGAGCCCTTCCATTGTTGTCCATAATCAGAATAATTCAATGCTCAAGGACTTAATTGCAAAAAATAAAGGTGACACTTTCTCATTGCATAACCTCCATTAAGCAGGAATTGTGTATTGTAATGGAAAAAGCCCCATGGAGGAATTACACTGATATGCTTCCAAGTCACGTGCAGAAATTATGCTGCCATAACAATTGATTAACAGACTATTAAATC
>NC_133790.1:16601381-16657712 GCF_003597395.2 Chelonoidis abingdonii | reverse complement strand
GCTGGCCAAACAGGAAATTGAATTCAAAAGTTCGCGGGGCTTTTCCTGTTTACCTGGCCAGTGCCTCTGAGTTCTGATTGCTGTCCAGAGCGGTCAGTGGTGCACTGTGGGATACCTCCCGGAGGCCAATAATGTCGATTTCCGTCCACACTAACACTATTTCGATATAATATCGATTTTAGCGTTACTCCTCTCGTTGGGGAGGAGTACAGAAATCGATTTAAAGAGCCCTTTAAATCAATTTAAAGAGCACTGTAGTGCGGACGGGTACAGCGTTAAATCGATTTAACGCTGTTAAAATCGATTTAACGTCTTAGTGTGGACCAGGCCTTTGTAATGTCAACAAGCATACAAGACAACAATAGACAATGCTGTATCAAGTCTGTGGACACCTAGAACCTTGTCATTATGCTGCATACCGCTGCCACTCAGAACTTTATGGCAACTACAGGGATTAATTTAGATAATCTTATTCCAAAAGCACAGGTCTCGTCACTTGGGCTAAAGGAGAATTTCCAACCCTTTGCATGGAACAACCTTCCTGAGCTCATCCTTCAGATCTCTTCTCTCTCCACAATGAATTCCTTCACTGAATACTCTCCTCTGTTGAGGTAACTATGAGGAACTTGAAAAATATTCCTCAAACTTATTGCCAACAAACAGTTTATAAATCATATTTAAACTATATATTAACCTATATTAAAAATGTAATGTAATAACCTTCCTCCCATGCCACTTGTCTTTAGATTGTAAGTGGTCTTGGGATATGGAATGTGCTCCCTTTCTGTTTGGAAAGTACCTAGTGCATTTTCTGTGCCACCAGAAATAAGTTTAGAAAAAATCCATTCCTGGGCAACATAAAGTGCAAGATATAGAGTGAGGCCTTGATCCTACGGAGTGTTCTGCCCAGGACGACCCCACACCTGTGTGGAGCCCAAATTAATTCAATAGGACTGTGTAGGTGTAAGGATCCATGTGGGTAACACTCAATTAAGTAACTTAAAATGTATCTAACTGAGAATGAAGGTTTTAGAAGTCCATTGATAAGAATCTCAATACATGAGGTTGTGAAATCTTCATCACTGGAGATTTTTAAGAGCAGGCTAGACAAACACTTGTCAAGGATGGTCTAGATCAGGGGTCCCCAACGTGGTGCCCACGGGCGCCATGGCACCCACTGGGGCATCTATGTGCGTCCACATAATGGCCATTGGACAAGCATCCACCAAAATGCTGCCGAAAAACGTCGTCATCAAGAGGCATCGCTGCCGAAATGCCGCTGATTTTCGGCAGCATTTCGGCGGTAACACCTCTTGACGTTGCCGCCTCTCAGGGCACTTCGGCGGATGCCTGTCCACCAGCCATGGTCCTTGGTGGCTCATCATCCAGCGCCTGCCACCCAGAAAAGGTTGGGGACCCTGGTCTAGATACCACTTAATCCTGCCATGAGTGCAGGGGACTGGACTATGTGATCTCTTGAGGTCCCTTCCAGTCCTATGATTGCATGAGGAGGAAGCGACTTCCACCCATACACTCTCAAGACTAATAAATGCACAGTTCTAAAGGGGTGGAGGGGAGAGAGAAAATAAAATACTTGAGTTTTACCATAATTAAATAACGTCAAAGTTCTATGAGCCAAAATTGATCTAGTTGCTTTTCCCCCTTAAACCAAGTTGCAATGTTCACTCTTGGAATGTAATTCTTCATCAGTGTTTTTCCTAACACACTAAATGCTTCAGTATTCTTAAATAAATCATCAGAAACCACACAGTAAACCATTGTTCTAGAGGACGAATTGGTTAGTAAGGCTTCAGATTTCAAGCTTCCAAGGTCATATGACAGCAATAAGTATACAAATAAAAAATTAAATTGTGAAAGATACTTCAACAGTGTCCTTTTAATCTTTAGCCAACTTGAAATGTCATGTAAGCACTGAACCAGCAAAGAGATGATACTGCTTAGATAGCAAAATCTCAATTTTTCACTGACCTACAAATCAGAAGCTAGAAGATCAGTGGTGCACTGGCATATTTCCACACTGTAGCTCACGGAAACATTGTACTAGCTTCTGAGATAAAAAAAGCATGTGCACAAGATGCAGGGAAACCATAATGAGAAAAAATGGTAGCAAAGGTACAGAAGATATAAAACAGTATAGTCAAGTGCCTTATGGAATAAAGATCTTCAAATGTCTAAGGATGCTGTCATATTTGGTGAGACATAGCATAGTACACATTTTCCAACTTCACAAAATGGTTTTCCAGTACAGTATAAGGTGGATAAATGAAATAAGAGACGCACCATCTTCCCCATGTTTTCTTAATTAATTTTAATGCCTTGTAAAACTGCCACCAGGTAAATTGCACAGATAAAAGACAATGGGATTAAGTAGTTTTCTGTTACAGACACCAAACACACAAATCAGTCACTTAAACCAAAAGACAGATCTCAGTGATGAGGTCCTTTTACCATTACACTTTTATCTTACCTGAGGATTACTGATTACAGTGAATGCTGTACAAGATAAAAGTATTATCATCACTAGCTGTTAGGCATTTTCTGTGGGGGAGAGGGCAACTTTTCAAGAACATTTCTTTTAACCAACTGAAATATTGCCTCAATGCAATCAAATTCTTCAGTGTTTTAAAGTAATGGGTTTGTGCCACAGTCTTCACGGAGCTGTAGCAATAGTCCCACTTTACATGTATCCAATGATTCTAGACTATTTTGTTACAACATAATTGCATCGTTTCCCTCTAATTTTATGTGGACTAAGTGCCCATGAATAGTGCTGTATTTACAATATTGGAGATTGAAATCTTCTAACCTCAAAACCAGTGCACCAGCAGTGAAAGCTTCCCACTAGTTGCCCCAAATCTAAAATGGAGGAACCATCTCTTAGGACAAAACTCATTTGTCTCCAATTTCTCCATGCCAATGGAGTCCATGGATCTCTGAGACTGCTACATAGGTGAGCACGTGTGCACCAGAAAATAGAGTAAGACCAACTTCTCATTTCACTAAGCCATTATAGAGGTGTTGCATGGTAATTACTTTTTAGTTATACGCAAATCTAGTCAGAATTGATCCTAAGACCTAGAACCCTAATTTTGCTTTGTAAAATTACAAAAACAAACAGTCTGAGCCTCAAAATCCTTACTCAAGTTGTCTCACTGCAGGACATAGCAACAGATTACTCAGGAACTACACTAGTTAGGTGAGTAATGCTTAGATGAGTGAGTGATAACTGGATTAGTAAAGGGATATTTAGAGTGATGCTGCACTACAAAGGTTTAGAATCAGTATTTTCTAGCCTAAACAAAAGTTCACACTTCTAAAAATGTACACACTTAGGCAAACCTCTTCAAAGGTGTCCAGCAATTTTCAGTGCGCAGTTTGGCACACATAGGGTCCTGATTTTCATAGGTGCTTGTCATCTGGCAGCATTATTGACTTGAACTAAGATTGTGGACCCTCAGCCCCTCAAGCCTTGACAACTCAAGATGGAAAAATTGGAGTTTCCATTAATTTGGGAGCACTTGACTCTTTTGGAGTTCACTCTAAGAGAAGGAGGTGATGAGATCATAAATCACACAATTCTGTATTCATCAAAGCAGATTACTTATGTAAATAAGAATCTAAACTTGAGAAAATATGTTCAAAGAGAGCACCTGAATCCTTTTGAACGGAATTTAAGACTACAATAATGAGTTAAAATGGATACGTTGATAGGCGAAAATACACAACGTTTAGTGGTATGATAATGCCTTCAGTAGTTAGATTTATTTTCACAGGCTGCCGACTATAGTATCAACAGTGATACACTACCAGTAATGGCAAGTCTTACCAGAAGCTGTATTCAGTTGGTTCTTAGTAGGAGTAGGAATTCAGTAACTAGATTAAGAAAACTGAAGTGTCCTTTATAACTGATTAAAATAATTTGGGGGCCCTCATTCATTTTCCCAACAGTTCTGCATTCTTCTCTCCACTATTTTCAGGTATATTTGTGGGTCAAAGTAGAAAACTTCAGTGAAACAATGGCAGTTAATGAATGTAACCAAGACTATGTGAAAGACACTTTGTCTCGTGTATTAACTAGGTCTATAAAGCAATGAAGGGTAATAGATGCTGTTTATTTAACATTAAATTATAAGCTATTTGTGCACACCAAAAGGCCACTTTGTGAAAATCTGATTGCCAAATGGCTGTCTGCCAGCCTTTCAAAAAATTGTAGCTTACTACATTTTGCTGCCTGCTCCTAAAACATTGCAGAGAAATAGATAACAAAAGCAATATGATTCATTTACATATCCCAGTCTTATGGGATACTTCACACAGATTCATCTCTGAGCTAGATCACAGAAGTTAGAACCCCAAAACCCTGAAGGGGTTTTGTTCCTTCTCTGGTTTTGGTTGTTGAGGAAGTGGAAAGGGCTAATAGAAAATGAAATGCATCTTCTACTGTTTTTCAGACTTATTTTGGCTTCTTTAAAATGGATGGGGAAAGACCTATTTTTAATAAGCAGGTCAGGTTCCACTGCTTTCCAAAGATAGCTGAGATACATGTTTGTGCTTATCGATAAGACTATGTTAGGAAGATAAATATTATTGGGTCACTGACTCTTCTGAACTGCATGGAGATGTGAATTTAGAATAGAGACTAGGAGCTAGATTCTACTTTAAATGAGACTGGTGTAAACCCAGAGTGATCACTGAATCCAATCTATACTAATAACAGAATTTGGCCCTTGATCTTCTATGCAGATGAGAAGGGCAGGAGTGCAATATTTGATTGGAACTTCTGCTTTGGAGATTACACTGATAGTTATTACTAAAGCAATCCACTGTATAACATGTTGGCATACTTCCCTTAAATTGGAAGGGGATAAGCTAAATGTAGTCTCACTCTTAGCTATAAAGGCATTTGTTTACAGCATTTGCGTCAATGATTTATACCCACATAATAAAATATTAAGAGCAGCAAAATATAGATCTAGTACTACAACAGTTTTGACAGGTTTTCTGATAGTATACAGTTTCATACGCAAATTTAAATCTACCGGAAACAATGCAGATATGTGTTTATTGCATTACGTAAAATAAGATGTAGATGCTTACATTTATATAACTGTAATATGCATATACATGAACTTCTAGGATAAAATGTCGGTCTTCATTATAGCTTGTACAAAATATAAAGTACAACTAAAATGAAGCATTTCTACTCTCTGCCAGTGCATTACTCACAAACTCTATATCCTGTAAATAACTCTGCATTTTGCTAACTTATTGGTCCTTTCAATAATAAAGAATTACTGAAACAAAATTCCACTGCAGGAATGTTGAATGAACAGATGAAAACCGCAAGCAATGGGAAACAATTTTTCATCAGTTACCTCTAAATATCAGCTCAAATCTATGGTTAAATCCGCTGCTTTAGTTATTTATGTTGAGAGGAACCATGTAATAATAATATCAAATCAGGAAAGGCAACTTTGTAGGGATAACAACCAATGTCAAATAAAACAAAGCCTAAGCATCATTAGACAAAACATGGGGATATAACAATACAGTCAAACTGTATTGTTCCTCTCAACCTTGCCCATCAAATACATTCCTCTAGCCTGGCAGGGGAAAGAAACCTATTTGCCTAATGGGGCATATAATTTAAATATTTCAGACAACCATTTACAGAGATGTTGCTTAAAATAAATTTAACAACCATGCATCTAAATATCTTGCATTATTGAGATCATAATGTAGATCACAAGTTGTTTTCCTGTAGAAACTATGAATTATCCAGCTTCCCAATTTCTTCAGACATCATACGTATCCACTGCTAGTTTAATATGACAAATCCTAATTTCCTCCAAAGCAGATTCAATATGAAACTGCATTTTTTCCTTACTCCAGTTTCTTCTAACACTTTTAGAGACAGTAAAATGTCAGGTTTCATTCCTCCACAATATAGAATTTCTGCAGTTTTGCAAGTAAGATATCTCTTTAAATCAATAGAAGCTGAAATAGGTGCAGACTGCAGCATTGCATCCAGAGGAAGATATAATCAGCCAATGTCAATATTCTGTCACTTGAGATCAGGAATTTTACCATAAAAATCCTCACTATGTTAAGGAAAAAAATATGTATCCATCAATTTCTGGATGTCATACAGTCAAGGTTTAAAAAAGATTAATAACATTGGAACCTGAAGTGACATGTCTTGTGCAAAATTCAGCTTAGTATTTTTTTGAACATGCTAAGAACAAAAACTGGAGTTCACCATAATTAGGCACAAAAGTACATTATAAAAAATGAGAAATATATATTTTAGAAGAATCCATCTAATACAATACAATATAGGAAAAGAGATGGTCTCTGCCATTTATATGCTTGATCTGAACATTTTAAAGAGTTGCTCAAGATTTGGAAACATTAGATTGTAACTATGCAAAGTAATACTGCACAGAAAAATGCTAAGTAAAAATAATTCCTTTGGCTGGTAAGATTGTAAGAGGATTTAATCGCTTCACAATTTAAAATAAAAAGGTTAGATTGGCTTGTTCTTTGCTGCAAAGCAAGAGGCTCATCTCCTATGCACATCACAAATAACCTGAGCAATGACTTCCCTCTATGTTAAGAGCTGCCTATCATATTGCAGAATTAACACAGTATTGGTTTATTTACCGTTTGCATGTGTGTATGATGGCTATTTGTAATGTTAGCTGTTCACATATATCAGCTCCTCCCTGTATATCACAAGACAAACAAATATGTATTATTTCAAGCCTGAACTGCAACCCTGATGCAAAGTCATCCGAAATTCACTTCACCCTACAAGATCTGTGATACAAGACTGTGATAGTCCATTCACTCCCCCAAGCCCAATGATCTACTCACCATGTCTTCTTCTATTTCTGTCCTCAGCTTATTTTCCTTGCCTCTTCTGGCTTCACACGATCACAAGGAAGGGGTGTACCAAAAAACAAACAAACAAACAAGCCCTCTTAAATAAAATACTCAGCAATTAATCGGCAGTAGATCAACCAAATCTCTTCCTCTCTCCCTTTTCATTTTCCAGAAACAGAAAATATCTCTAAGATCACCACTGCCTGCTACTCACTCATTCCCCGACCCCAGAAAAAACGCTGTAGGTGCATTCGATTTAAATTGCATTTCCTTCCATCCCCCAACTCATAAATTCTTCTCCAGAGATCACAATGGGTACATCGGATTCAGATTCAATTTCGTTCTTACCCACCAAGCCAACGTAGTAGATGCATCCGACTCGGGCTGAATTTCCTCCCTCCCACTTCCAAATTCCTCCCTCTTCATTTACAAAGGGTATTCAAGAAAACCTCTTTATCTAAAGAAGGGGGGAAAAGAGTAGTGTTTAACCCTTTTTTGCATTTACCTTTTTCGCTGCTTTTCTTTAAAAAAAAAATCAAACACAGTTAGGATTCCTTCTTTTTAAAAGACAAATAAACTTGCTGCCATTATCTTTCTATAGGGTCTTCCACTCCCACATCCAGGGTCTGGCGCGCTTCATCTCTCACGGAGAAACAACCTTCTTTATAGTCCTCCCCAAAAGTCTACTCCCCCCCTCCCCAAAAAAAGAGGGTGAGGAATAATGTTTTTTTAAAAAGGGTTTTTGTGCACACACACACACACACTTAAGGCATACATTTAAAGTCAACTGTAAAGTTTGTATAACGCCCAATTTCCCCACGACCTCTCAAAAAGACCCTCGATAAGATGCCCACGTAGTTGGATCTTGTAAATTAGCGTGTACTGTTATTCATCCTTCCAACTCTATTATAGTGTGGGGGCGTTAATCCTTTCTCATAGTAAAACTTGGTGGGGGTTAAAAATACTGAGTGATGGAAACAGGAATTCAGGTTTTACCCTCCCTCCTTTAAGGACAGCAAGGCTGGTCTGTCCTGGGAGCAGAGGAGATGGGGTGGAAAACAGATGAATTGTGCTCCAAATCCAGAAAATGGTCCTGCCACTGCTGATTCTTACCCCCTAGTTCGCAGCTGTTCGCCTGCAGTCAGCAAACAAAACAACACAGTCCTCGCTAGCCATGGTTTTTCCCATTGGGCATCTTTGTTTTGTTAAACCCAGCAACGACTATCTCATTGGTGAAGTTCCTCTAGTCTGGTCACTGGCTGCTAGCGCAGTTTGGCATTGGACAGCATGCGTGTCCGTCAAAGTGGAATTAACCTCCCCTAGGGGTGAGAGAGAAGTTCACTGGTCCCACTCCGTTTGGGAATATATTATGATTTAATACTTTTAATTTGTTTAATCACTTGAAATACGATGGTGATTAACAAAAAGATCAAAACAAAACATGGCACTAAAAATCCTTCTGAAGCACCACAGATTTGCACTTTGTAGATTCTAAAGCACGTGTAACAAACTGAAACAGAAACATGACATCTGGACAGCAAGAACTTTTAGCCCCAAAGTCCACGCAGACAAACAAATAGAAGCCTGATCTTGCATTCAGATATTTCAAATCTGCACTGATTTCAGTGAAAGACTTGAGTGCCAAGATATAGGATTGGGTTGCACAAGGATTTATGGCACCAGCATAATACATAAACTCAGTATCACCAAGTCCAAGCATTCAAATATGTAGAGGGGCTGAAAATCAGTCTTTTAAAAATTCACGATTTTTAAACAAAATTAAGATTGTTTGCCTTTTTTAAGCCTTGAAATTTCACTTATCACATTTTCAGGCTTTTTCTCAATCTGACACCCTCTGAAAATCAGGCCCTTTTTTCCTGCTCTCAAATTGGGCAACCCAAAATGGAGGTACCCAAAATCACTAATCATCTCTGAAAATCTCAGTCTTCTTGATAAAACCCTTGTGAGATACAACAGTGTAATTATAACTTCGCTGATGGGTAAACTCTGTAGTAAATAATGGGCCTGATTCCATAAGAGCCCTCTGTCTGGAATTTCCCTTGGCTTCAGCAGGACTTATGTACATAGTGCTTGTAGGATCTGGCTAACTAAATCATCAGTGTCAAGTGACATATTCAGCAGAAGCCTCACAACAGCCTATAGGCCATGTCTTCTCTAAATCACAGTTGTGCAAAACATTTCCTCTCACATTCACAATTATGTAACACCGTTGTGGCTATAACTTTCCATATAGGCAGTTACTGTAAAATTAGGAAAGTATAATGTATTCTTTTAGTTCTTGTAATGTAATGAAACATCTAGAAATAATCAGGAAGACCCAGTACCATGTGACCATTCAGTTCTGTAGACAACCAGCAAGGATTGGACCCCTTCCTCAGAATCTCCACCACTTCTTTCACTGAATGCACTCAAAACAAACACGTGATCAGTATCCACTTGAGAATGGACTGTTGTAATTTGGTTAGTAATAGAAGCTACATGCAGTTCCTCAAAAGATGGAGGTTAACAAAGGACATAATAGCAACTAGGGCTTTTGAGGGAGAAAAAAAATACTATAGGCACAGGAAGTAGAAGCAGGGGATTAAATGGGCAATAGCCTCACTAAATCTAGTAGAGTGACCAGATGTCCTGATTTTATAGGGACAGTCCCGATTTTGGGGTCTTTTTCTTATATATGCTCCTATTACCTCCCACCCGCTGTCCTGATTTTTCACATTTGCGGTCTGGTCACCCTAAAATCTAGCTACCCGTTACTGGTCTGCTTTTGGGAAACCTCCTTAAACAAAGTCTTCAAATGCCACAGTAAAACTAATCAAATTTCTCAAACATGTAGAAAACAGGCAAACATGTGGCTTATCAGTGAAAGCCAACACAGTTATCTACATTCTCAAACTCAGAGAGAATTTGCCTCTTCCTCTTCTCTGGGGATGCAACTTCTACTGATGACATGCAGAGCCTTAACGTCTGAGGATTTTTGATAGGTATCAAGCAAAGAAGCATTTCTAATTTGGTTAAATACTTTCAGCAAGAAAGAATTGCTGTCCCAGATTCCTTAACTAAAAGACCTTATTAGCATCTTACAAAAACATAGTCTTATTATGGGAAGGGATACCACACCAAAATGCTAAAATAGAAAAACATGACCAAACTATCACAAAGACAAAATATCAAGTTTCCATGGAACACAGTTCATTCAAATTAAATTCAAACTTATTCAAGGTACCATCCTTATTAAGAAACCTCCTGTTTTAAAAGATCACCATATTTTATTTGTCCTTTATTATAGACCCACCTCTGGTAAACAACCAATATGGTTGGTCTCTCGAGTGATAGCTTATGACATGTTTTACTGTACTCTAATCAACCGTTCTAAAGCATTTTCTAAGACATTACTTCCCAGTAGAGATTTCTTCTGCTTAATGTCAAAATGATCTGCTAGATCTCCTATAAATGTGCTAAATAAAACCCACTAGAATGCAATAGATTTTTTCTAAACAATCTTTGGCCTTAATGCTGCACGTTACTGTGTAACTGCTGCCAGGCACTGTGTGCTCTCACCTCTCCTTGACTTCAAAAACTGTACAATTAACTAATCAGCTGCAGAGTCAGGCAGATTGATAGACTTGTGTAACTTGCCTTATGTTAAATTTGGAAAGCTGTGTTTAAATAACATCTTCGAAACTCAAAACTGAAATCTATTTTTCTCTACATTTATGCATGTTGAGGTTTTATTGCGGATATCAGCCTAACATCCTGGTTTAGACCTAATAGCATGAATAGCTCTTGCTATTTTGGAAGCTCTTTTCCTTTCATAGTGCTTCATATTAAAGAACTGTTTTCATACCTTCTGTATACTGGGCTTGATTTAGCCTCACGGGATAGGTATTAGCCCTCAGAGAGAGCAGTCAGTGTTTCTACTACTACCTTCTCCTGGAGGCTCTGCCAGAGGGGCAGTTTGAATTTACAGCTGAGGTTCCGTTGAAGCCATGCTATTGCCATTCTCTGCCCAGAAAAGCATGCAGAACCTAAGTGTTTAAGATCTTGTTTGAAAGCCCCACATGGTAAATTCCTTGAGTCACTATTTCAGTTTGGGCAGGTGAACAGCTAAGTTGACCCAATCCTTGTTTAAACCTGCAGTTCTAGGTAGAATCATGAAGGGATTATCAGTTCTGGCCATGCTGTGTTTGACCAAGTAAAGAGGAGGTTTTGTCCTCAGTTATTTCCCCATTCTGGGATAAACTGGGGTCCTACTCAGCACCCAGCTCAAAGTAAGTTCAGGGCTTCTCAAACCTGACTGGGGGATGCAAGGAGCCTTTCTGGCAAGTGAGACTAGCTGGACCACGGCCACATGCCACTGAGGGGAGTGTGGCAGGGGTGTAGAGCCCTGAAGGGCCATATCTGCATGCTGAGGTGGCATAGAAGGCGTATCATGCAGTGGACACTGAGGCCTGGAGGGCATCACACCTGAACAAACTTCCCCGCAGTCAAAGTTAGTCAACACAGAGAGGTGTGTGAGGTGACTGCCAGCAGCCATGCTCCATCTGCCTGTGCTTTGTATCCCCCAGCCTCTCAAACAAGAGGGCACCTGACCAAGGCTGTTGGGCTAGGGGCCACCACCCCCAGGTAACCCCTGTCCTGGGTCCATCACCAAGGCCCACAAGGGCGGGAACTGCTATGGGGAGAGGACACGGGGGAGAGTCGTTGACGGAGGAGCTGAGGTAAGCGGAGCGGAGACTCGTGCGGGGAGGAGAGCGCACTGAACGGAAAAGCCGCACTAGGTGCGGGGAAGGGCAGATTGAAGAGAAAAGCCGAGATTTGGAACGCCGCAGCAACCCTACTTGAGCGACACGGGAGCGAGCCAATGAGAGGTCAGGAGAAAGGGACTTATGCTCCAATAGCGTGCGAAGAAGGAGGGGCCTATGAAGTCAATGGGTGTGTCTGTTGTTACGGTATGGCCTTTTCCCGGAAGCGTGTAACAGCCTGTGGAAGTGTCGCTGTGTCGCTCTGCGTGCTGGGTGAGTGTGAGAATGTCAGCGTCTCGCTGCTCCAGGAGGCGCGGGGAAGACCCTGGAGCTACCGGGCTGTGAGACTACAGGGGCCCTTAAAACTCGCCGTCCGGGCAGCCTGTCCAGTCAGAATTGAGGGTCAGGAGGTTGGGTCCTGTCCGCAACGCCCTATAGGCGAGGCCCCTAGTCACCGCAGCTTCACCCGTGGGAGGGGTCCCTAGTGGTCTCCCACAAGGGTTTCAGGCTCAGAGAGGCCCTGCGTGACGTCCTGCCAATAAGACATTGATTGTCAAACTTTTGTACTGGTGACCCCTGTCACACAGCAAACCTCTGAGTGTGACCTTCCCCTTATAAATTAAAAACACTTTTTAAATATATGTTTAATACCATTATCAATGCTGGATGCACAGCGGGGCTTGAGGCGTAGGCTGACAGCTTGTGACCCCCCCCCCATAATAACTGTGTGACTTCCTGGGAGGTCCTGACCCCCAGTTTGAGAACCCCTGCAATAAGAGAAGGATGGTCTTGTGGTTAAGGTCTTGGCTGATGTGGATTCATTCCTGGCTCCACTACTGTCTTTCTGTGGGGCCTTGGGCAGGTCGCTTCAACTACCCCGTGCCTCAGTTCCTGGCCCATAAATGGGGCTGAGATCCTTTTCCTACCTCACAAGGGTGTTGAGGATGCAGACTGGCAACATTCATGGTTTATCACAAGTCTTGTTCTGTAGCTCATAAAGCTCCAGCTACTGGAGTCAGATGGTCACCTGAGGATTTTTGCTTTGGAAAAACAAATCATTTAAGGAACCTTGTGGTTGCAGAGAAGTCGGAACTCTAATGAACTTTGATGACTCAAACACCAGAAGGCAAATAAAAAGGACCCCAGATTATTTTTTTTAAATCTCCTGTTTTACCTAATCTGACTTTTGTGGTCTTGACTCATGATTTTTGAATGCTTAGGGTTGACAGTACTAAGATTATTGAATTAACATTAAGTAATGACACTTATACTCTGTTGGCATATACAGTAACTCCTCACTTAACATTGTAGTTATGTTCCTGAAAAATGTACTTTAAGCTAACAATGTTAAGTGAATCCAATTTCCCCATAAGAATTAATGCAAATAGTGGGGGTTAGGTTCCAGGGAAAAAAAATTCACCAGACAAAAGACATTATATACATATACAGTATAAATTTTAAATAATTTTAAACATTTTAATGCTGTATTCACCAATGATGATTGTGAAGCTTGACTGAGGCAGGGGCGTAGAGGACTTGTCCCGTTCCGCCCGCCTGGCGCTCCTACCAGGGAGCGGGGTCAGGGGCTTGCCCTTTCCCTGTCTGGAATGCTGGCCAGGTGGAGTGGGGTAAGCCCCCACCCCTGCTCCCTGGCTGGAACACTGGGCAGAGTGGGGAGAGCCAAACAACCTTATAAGGGAACATTGCACAACTTTAAATGAGTATGTTCTCTAATAGATCAACAACCTAATAATGAAACAATGTTAATGGGGACAACTTAAGTGAGGAGTTACTGTAATTATCTAGTTAGACAGTGTTTGAGTACAATCCTAGCTGGTATTGGTCTGGGATTGTGTCTTTTATTTTCTCTTTGTGCCATGGAGTTCTGGGATGTTTATTTTTCAAGCAAGTTGACTTGTATCACAGTCTGTCACTTTAATGCCGTGTCATGACCCTTATATTATGATTTAGTGACATTGACAGTTTCACACTGGGTAAAGTAGTTGACAGCAAATAGTTAATGTTCAGGAGGCTTTACAGAAAGAAACACTTCCCTCCCTCCAGAATAGCAATCAGTGTTGAATAGTCATTTTAGTTTCCCTCACCCACAGTTACTGGAATCTTTGTAAGTACCACTATTTATTGTGCATCTGGCGAAGTGGGTGTTCACCCACGAAAGCTCATGCACCAAAACATCTGTTAGTCTATAAGGTGCCACATGATTCTTTGCTGCTTTCACTATTTATTGGTTGACTGTATTGTTTGGTCAACACTTTTATAGGCATTGATGTTATTGTTTTGACAGACCATTCTATGGTTTAGAGTGAATGACAATATAATAATACCTGAGAAAATGATGGTATAATAATGTTCTGAGACACAATTATTTGCTAAGTGGTTCATTGTCCATTGATGAATCATGTTGTTTACCTTTAATAACATTTTTAACTACTTAACAGGCATCAACATTACTTCAGTGGGGATCCACCAATATCTTTTATCTTATTAGCTTGCATGAGTATAGTTCTGAAGTGACCCATGAGCCTCATCGGCCAATAACATTTTGGATCAAATTTATTACTTCAGTTCAGCAAAAGGATCCAATCATGCAGAGTCCAATTAAAATCAATTTTGTAACAGTAACCTCTGATTATTATAGATGAAAGAATAAGGGATAAATATTTTCTTTTCAGTTGTTGATGCCCTTGAAAGCACTTCTCATAGTAAGTTTTTACTTTGGTGCATGCCCTTTCTCAGGCACTCAAGGGATGTTTGTTGGTAGCAGCAGCAGCATAGCCAAAACTGAAACTAATAGGCATATTGTGCACAGAGAATCACAATGGTGGTTCTGAGCATGTTTGGCATTCTTCTTGAGATGGCATGTACAAATGATGCTACTAAATGCCAACAGGGAGCAGAAAAACATTAATTCTAAATGTGCATGAGTAGTCAACAAATACTAATAAAATGTTCACATGTGTAAGCACACAGTGAAAGTAGTAATGGATATAACAGCAAGCTTCCAAGTAAGTCTGGCTATGTAGTTGTACAGAAGTTAACAAGAGTAACTATGGAAATGGAGTAGCAATATTATCATTCCTACCGGGAGTCAATAATGTTTGGGCGCTTTTAATTTACCTTTTGATTTTTGAGCCAGTTGTGTACAGTTGGATTACATTTCCAAACTCTTCTCTGACTGCAACTTGAGGCCAGAAATTTTTTTCTTAATAGAAAACTGCAATTCTCCCCTAATTATCTGAATCCAGGATCTGAGGCTTTAAGAAACAACAAATATTGAGACATGATAAAGTCATGCAACATATTGGTCATCTCATATCTTTAGAACAAACGGCAAAAATATATTAAAGCCAGCCACTATTCTGGCAGTATACATAAAGATAATAAGTGGAAAGATATTTGGGCTCTCACTGAAGAAGACACAATGAGTGTGAAAGTCAGTCTATAGGGGTGCTCATTAGAATCTGTAATCCTGCCCTACTAGTGATAGTTAGGCAGAGATTTGAGTTCCAGCCAAGGGCAGATTTCATTCTGTTGCTTCTTTATGCTGAGTTAAAACCAACTGAACACCTACTTTTGTAATAGCAACAGTTGATTATTTTTAAGTAATTTTATTATATCAGTGAATTAATACAATGAAACAGGATATTAGTTTCTTCTACTTGCTTTTTAATTTTAAAGCACAGTCTTCTAAGATGTTAGCAAACTCAGCAATATTGGCAACATAAATAAATACAGGTTCGTGGGGAGGGTCAAAATCTTGCCAACTGACCCTTCCACCATTGACTACCACAAAACAAATGTTGCCAAACTGCTGTATCAGAAATTTGTTAACTTTTATAGCAGCTGTGATATAAAGATTAAACAAAACTGTTTCTGGACCTCTGCATTTCTATAGTAATGAAACTAAGTTACTTCTAGTTGCAGTAGTGGATTTTAGAAAATTTACAGTGGCAAAACCCTAGTCTTCCTATGAATACTGTGTGCCTGAGTCTACTAGTAAAATGATTAATGAGTGACGATCTTAGTCACTGTCCTGAAGTAGCATGAAAGCATTTTATAATACTTTTATTAGGCTTTCATAGACTATAAATGCTATTGTTATGGGTCTGCTGAGAGTTATGTTGGAGCGTGTGGTATGAGGCACAAAGACAAATTGTCCCGTTTCTATTGTCTGAAATACTACATACTTACTGTTTCTGCCATCATATACTGCATTTTAATTTACTTAAGCCTGATAACTTCTCATTATACTCTATGTTTTGGGTACATGTGCTCTGTTCTGGTGTATGATTCCTAAGAAAAAACGTGTGTGCGCACACAAAATTCCAAAGTTTTATCTTGTTAGCATTAAACTCAACACATTTACTAATATAGAAAGTAGGTTGCTGAACTGCTTAAGGGGCCTATCCAGGTTAAAGAATCTTCTTTGGCCAGTTCCTAGTCTATGTGCTATTGCCTTCTTGTACTCCATGAGCAGAGCATGCTACTGATTCTGAGGAGTTAGTGTCAAGGATATGCTCCCCATCTGTGGAATACACTTCATCTGAGAATCTTGTGGGGTTTTACAAAGATTGGGTATGTATTAGAAGTCATCTCCAGTTTACAAAGAAAGAAACTGATATACAGAGCAGTTAAAATATGTCTAATTAACCTAATTTGAAAATATAATCTAAGCCTCTGCTCTAACCACTGAATAAATAGCCTCACTAAGCATCATGCAGCCCCCTATGATCATTCCTTTCCCTTTGCAATATTAATTTTACTGGCAATCAGGATTATGGATGTGAGGTTGACTGGGATGTGTTAGTGAATTTACTAAGTATTTAGTGATCTATTTCTTTTTTTTATCCCAAAGCTGTACTATGGGGCTGTTTCTCTTTTGTCTGATATGTAACTGGAGGGAGAAATCTTTAAGTATCCATCTCTCCAAACAGCTTCAGCTAATTTCTATTCTTAAAGGAGGAAGAAAACAAAGGGGTGGGATAAACTGAAGATTAAATGATCAGTCCTGCCAAAAAGAGGAGCAAAAAATCTGGTGAAGGAGATTGCAGCTCTCCAGAAACACAGGTTGATCAGTGGAGGAGGATTGGCAGCATTCCTGAGAAATGGGAGCAAGAGAGCTTTCCTCCATGCTTGGCTGCCAGGTTTTAAATGCTTTGTGCCTACAGGTCAGGTTTGTTGCGCTTTGCCTTCTTGGAGTGGGGGACAGGCAGTATGCTGTGGATTTGCCTCGTAGGATAGGGTAGTCCCAGAGGGATCAATTGATAGGCTGAAGATAGAAAGTATTAATGTTTACATCTTGTAAAGGAGTGCTACACACATCTTACTTACTACAGTCCTGTCAGTGGCAGTCTCTTCCTTTGTGCAGCTAATATGGTCTTCAGTGGAGGGCTGACTTTTTCCCCTGTTTTGATAAAATTGTGAAGGGGCCAACTGCTGTATTTTTCCAACTCTTGAGCAATCTGGAAGCCTGCTGATGTGGTCTCTGTTCTTGTATATTTTGGGTTTTTTTTTTTCCACTTTATGGCTGACTTGTGCAAGCAGGGGACTTGCAAAATAAAAACCAGTGGTCAACAACACATTCTCTCGTGGAATAGACATTCTGTTTCCTTGGTAACAAGGCATCCAATAACTAAGCCCACTATTGGAAAACATAATCCCAACTATACATATAAAACGATGGGGTCTAAATTAGCTGTTACCATTCAAAGAGATCTTAGAGTCAATGTGCATAGTTCTCTGAAAACATCCACTCACTGTGCAGCGGCAGTCAAAAAAAAGTGAACAGAATGTTGGAAATCATAGAAAATATATTTCCTCTATATGAATCCATGGTACGCCCACATCTTGAGTACTGTGTGCAGATGTGGTCGCCCCATCTCAAAAAAGATACATTGGACTTGGAAAAGGTTCAGAGAAGGACAACAAAAATGATTAGGGGTATGGAATGGCTTGGATATGAGAAGAGAATAATAAGACTGGGACTTTTCAGCTTGGAAAAGAGACAACTAAGGGGGAGGATACGATAGAGGTCTATAAAATCATGATTGATGTGGAGAAAGTAAATAAGGAAGTGTTGTTATTTACTCCTCATAACACAAGAACTGGGGGGGGGGGGGGTCACCAAATGAAATTAATAGGCATCAGGTTTAAAACAAACAAAAGAAGGTATTTTTTCATACAACGCACAGTCAGTCTGTGGAACTCCTTGCCAGGGAATATTGTGAAGGCCAAGACTATAACAGGGTTCAAAAAAGAACTAGATAAGTTCCTGGAGGATAGGACCATCAATGGCTATTAGCCGGGATGGGCAGGAATGGTGTCCCTCACCTCTGTTTGCCAGAAGCTAGGAATGGATGATGGGATAGATCTCTTGATGATTAGCTGTTCTGTTCCTTCCTTCTGGGACATCTGTCATTGGCCACTGTTGGAAGACAGAATACTGGGTTAGATGAACCTTTGGTCTGACCCAGTAAGGCTGTTCTTATAGTTGCTCTTCATTAAATACCTTCAGTTACTTAAACAAATTGAGAAATTATGTTTAGTTTAATTATTTGAGATGTACCTAAATAAGACACCTGCTGAAATCTGAACACTTGCAAACTTGGGGGAATTTAGGCCTTCTCCACGGAAATCTGTACAATAAACTGAATTGTTTCCGGTATTCTCTCCATCATGTAAATCAACATGTTGAGATGGTCAAAGGCTCTGTGATAAGAAATAAAATGAGGTTGTGAGTGGCCTAATGCAGGTTGCTTCAATTGAAGACAAGCTGAGGGAGGCTAGGCTATTGTGCTATGGGCATATCCTGTGGAGATCTGAAAGCTATATCTGTAGGATGGCTCTTGAAATGATCATGGATGGAAGGAAACCAAAGACTTAGTATGTGGACTGAACATCAGCTGACCTCAGATCAATCTGGCATATGATCATGTGTTTTTGAAGAAGGCTATAAAAGTTGCTGACCGAGAATAGGAAAGTGACAAGAAAGAAGAAGAAACTGGATTGTTTCCCATGATCCTAATTCAGTGGCTTTTCAGCTTTCATTTTTCAGACCACTTTTTAGATGGTCTGCCACGGTTGACCGTTTTTCTTTATATTTCCACTTTTAGTCCATTTAGGGAACCACCTCCATTCACACCAAAACACAAATCTCTCACTGCTTGGTTTCACAAACAGTTTCATGCTTGTGGACTGCTGTGTAGTTCTCTATAAATTACAGGTGATCATTGACAACCACTTCTCTTACTGTTTAGAGTATTTCTGGACAGAAAGGTATTTTGTAATGGGACAATTTCTTCCGAAATACTGGACTGGAACACCTTGCTTTCCCTTATCTGTTACAAACAAACTTTGTTTCTTTGAAAACTTGACTATTCTAAATGAGAAACCTCATTCTATTTCTAGTTAGATTCAGTGCTTTTTGCATATTGCATTTGGCAAGTAATTGGTCTCCAAGTTTTTTGACACATTACCTAAAAAATACGTAGATAGATGTCACATTTTCCAGAGTTTAGAATAGAGGAATAAGATCAGCTCTCGGATACCTACTTGTCTACATTAGAGTTCTCATTGTTGCTATCACCAGTGTAGTTGCACTGGTGGGAAGTATAATGAAAAAACAATATAGACCCATACATCCTTCATTTTGCCTCACTCCTACTCCCTCAAGGCATGTAATTTGATCTGTGCATCCTTTAGTCCAGCTGGAAATTAGAGTGAAAAGCAGGAACTTCAGGGAAATCTGGGTTGTGACTATGAACTGAGCTTTTCTTCGTAAATACCTAAAATATCAAATGTGAATATCTTGTCTTGCGTTGTCTTTTATACATAGCATAAAAATATTTTCATTGTTACCCTTATATAAAATAACCAATGTTGTGGTTTAATTTGAAAACAATATTTATGAGAAGAGTTGCTTTTTACCTGCATAATGCTAGGTGCTAAAATCAATATATATTGTTTAAATTAGTTTAATTTACTATTATCAGTGATTTAAAATGTTCTACCTCCCAATAGGCTATCCTTTTCTTTTAACTCTTGACTTAAAGGGGAATTTGGGTGGATTTTTTTAATCAATATTTCTAGGCAGGTAATTGGCAAATGCCAGAAAAGGTAGTACAAACAAATTGGTCTGTGTGCCCCAGTTTGTAAGTCTTAGATGGCTGAACTTTTCTTATTGGGAAAAGATTGCTTTAAAAAACACACCCCCAAGTGGTGTATAGAATATGGATGAAAAATGAGACTATTGTCAAAGTAGGTCAGAGAGCTCACCTGCCACGGTTGACAGTTTTTCTTTATATTTCCACTGTTTTTAAAAAAGTTACTGAAGGCAGTAGGATTACTGTGGGGCAGTGAAGTCAAAGATCCTGTAAATGCTTGAAAAATGATCTGCATTTAAAATGGTGCTCAAATGTGTTTGTTCTGTATACTGAATTTAACCATGTTAAGATAGTCTGTATACACCCCAGCATATTCTGTTCAGTAAACTGCCTCTTGAGATGGGAGGAATATTTTCAAATGCACATCTTATTTACTTTACCATGGTGCCACCATATTTCTGTGGCTTAAAGCATAGTTTTTTGTTGCTGGTGGTTTTTATAAAAACAGCTCAGATCTATCTTGTCCAGTTTGTCTCTGTACAAACCACTGGGCTCAAGCCAAATGCAATTGAAACTGCTGTCAGATAGCTGCACAAAAGGAATACATGCTACATGAGAAGAATGCAAAGGGGAATTATTGAAATGGCTCAAACATAAGGCAGCTGTGAGAAGGGCTTCCTTGGTTCAAAGTGAATAAACGTTTTTGAATCTTTGACTTGTCAAATAGAACATAGTTTCATAGTGTCTGAATTACATTTCAATGTGCATTCTCATGCCACTAAGAATGGCACTGGAAGAAAATGGAGACAAATAGATTCTTCCCTGGGCTAGTGATATAGTGGTCAGTTGAGTCAAAAGAGTGAGTAAAATAGATTATGTATTTATTGTTTGCCACATAAAACTATCAGAATCTAGTAACTAATGAGTTTTAGCTGTCCATTAGGATGTAGCGTAAAGAACAGTTTCAGATCAGTTGTGTAGTGGTTGACATTGCAGTGGTAACCGACAGATGTTATTTATGATGGTTTATTTACAAAAACAGAATGCATAACAAATGGCTTCACATTTCAGACATTTCTGTTGACAGTTCTTCACAGCAAAATGGGTATACGTCAAGTTTGAGAGCTAATTGTTCCTAATCAGCCAAATGGTACTAAACTAAATGGAAAAGAGAATACATATTTTGTGCATTTACCTTTTAAGTGTGCCCCTCTTCCTGTGCACACACCCTGTCTTTGCAGTCACCAGATCATGCACTTTAACAGACCCCTTACAATAGAACGGCACACTATGCTGTCAGACTGTCATCAGTCGTCATCACAGAGTAATGATTAGTATAAGAATGCCAGTTACCTGCATTGTCATTCTAGTGGCACTTTCAGAATTAGCAGTGCATTTTGAAGCAGAATACTTAATTGCAGAATATCTGCAACCCTTGTTTGACTATCTGTTTTCGTTTGTTAGCAATAACCGAGTTCAGTGGTAGAAGAAAATTCCATTGTAGCAGTAGAAGGCTTTTGCTATCACTCCGATCTTGGTATCTTTCCTTTTGCACACTAAAGATAGTGAGATTAGAGCCAAATAAACTCATTCACTCTTTATTTACGCTGAAGACCTTGAAGAGCCATCTTCAACTTTTTAATATTCATTCATTCATTCTCTAGCAATAATGGGCCTATCAAACAGCGCAAATACTCTAGGATTTTTGTTAGAAGAGAATATGTTAGCCTCATCTTTGTATCTTTATTTTGGTTAACCTTTTCCCATTAAGTTCTCCCCACAAACTGGAGAATGATTTTGTGCTGCACAGTGAGGCATTAGTTTCATGTTTTCCTTTATTTTTGAGTGAAACTGGCAAATATGCTTCTAGGTGGCTTTACAATTTGTAATGCTTGCTATGGGATCTGGTTGCAAGTATCTTCCTGTTTTGGTCCCACTGCTGGAGGGAAAAGATTGGGCCAGTCTATAGAAGATAATGTGGTAGCACACCAGACGGAGCTGAGAACCCCCAAGTTCTAATGCCAGCTCCATCAGACTTGTGACTATGCACAGACAGTTTTTCATGTGTCTGCTGACTTTTGGGTAGCCACCTTGAGACACTTTGGGCTATTTAACTTCTCAGAGGAATCTTACTCAGCTTTTCTGCTCCCTGCATATATGTAGTCTCATCTGCTGTACTTAGTGAAAAACGCAAGGTTTTTGTTTTTTTTTTTCTCCGCTATCTTAAATTACAAACTAGCTTCCAGTCAAGGTGGCAGGTCTGTGATGGGATAACTAGTGGAATGGTGATACCACAAGAGACTAAATACTAAGAAATTGAGAAAGGAAGCAGCAGTAGTCTGGTTTAAAACCTTTTGTTTAACTTCAGTGACCAATATGTTGGCAAAATAAAAAAGCAGATGGCAATTGGTGAAGTTACAGAAATATATAGCAATGAAAGGTACTAAACACTAACCCAGTCAGATAGTACAAAATGTTTGTTACATAGAATTAAGCCTAGGATCTATTTTTAAGAGATCATCAGTTCCCATATGGCAGAATGAAAGTTTGCTTTCCTGATCTAAAAAGTGGCTGCTATAACTTAGACAAGCCCCTCCTCACTTACAGGGAACAGTTTTCATATAACATCCAGAATTTACTAGTAGCTATAAAAACATAGACCAGAACTCAGCCCTAAAATGTTTACAGGTGAAGAGGCCCAACCTGTGTTGTCTGCTGAAACCAGTGTTATCATCTGTCCTCATCGTCACTCCAAACAGGTATAGGCAATCTCCTGTCTTAGTACACACTTCCAGTATCTATTGTATATCAGTGTAAAATCTTCCAATAAACATGATTAAAGTGTATGTGGGGCAGGTGCCTGGTCAATCTGAGTTGGAAGGTTGCAGAGCAGTGATATATCAAGAGCATTCATATTACCTCTTAATTCATACATCTTCATATAGCTGTGTGTCAGACTGGAATTCATTGCTTACCAGAACTGTTATAATTCATCCTGAAAGCAATACCTCAACTTCTGTCTTTCCTGCTATTTAGAACTCCCTCCCCTTACACCATTTGCCTGATGAAAGTCACATTCCTTAACTGAGTTGCTTTTCAAGGCTCTCAGCCACACATCTCAGCTCTGTAGTTCTGTACTGAAACTTGAGTATGGATTCCTTATTTTCATACCCTATGTTTTTATAATTGTCTTGTAATTTTAGTTCAAAGCCCTTAAACTTTTATTGATAAGAAGCTTGTGGTCTAGATTGTGTTGAATTGATATCTGAAATTATTTTGATTAAATGAAATAAACCTATATATCTATTCCTTCTTCCCCTGCCCCGCCCCCCTGGCTCTTTAGGTGTGCCTACACAGAAAAGAAAAACTCAGTTAGCCCATGCCAGTCGACTCAGGTTCGTTGGGCTCGGGCTGCGGGGTTGTTTCACTGCTGTGTAGACTTCCGGGCTCAGGCTGGAGCCCAAGCAGGGTCTTAGAGCTTGGGCTGGAGCCCAAGCCCATTTCTTCGCTTTATAGACATACCCTTTGTGCCTGAAGAAGTAATTTAGAGAGCTAAAAACACTTTGTAGACTAGATCTCTCGATTTAACCTCTTAAATGGATCCCAGAGGAACATAAAAAGCCCATCCAAATTTGTAAAAATAAATGGAAGTAATAGAAGTACTAAACTAATGGCTTACACCAATTCTGGAAAACACAGTGAATATTTGTTTCTTTGCCCTGCTTGCAAGAACAGAACAAATATAACATGAAAGCTTATGATCAAATAAATGTGTTAGTCTCTAAGGTGCCACAAGTACTTCTCGTTCTTTTTGCTGATTTAGACTAACATGGCTACCACTCTGAAACCAGCTAGGGCAGTAACTGATCTATAGTGGTACTTCAGGATATGCATATTGGAAGATGTGCAGTAAGCCAGCTGCATTGAAGACCATCGTAAGGTAGAATGTTATGTAGAAAAGTTCATTTTTTCAAATGTAACTTAAATTATATTTATATATTTTTTTAAAAAGCACTTCCAAAAAAGTGTGTAAATTCGTGTGTTTTGGTAAATTTGATATTTTAGTCATGTAAGTAGTCCTATTGATGTCATAGTTAATGTTCACAGGGTTGTCCCTATTAATCTTAAAAACATTTGTAGAAAGCTGTAACTGTCACACATTTAGATGAGACCCCACTGTATTTATTTAAATGTACACATTTAGATTCACCCTCCATATTTTTCTTACATCAGACCAACTATGTAAATATCTAGCTTTTTTTAATTTCTGCTTAGACTTTTTGCCCACATCCTCTTTTGTTCCCCAGTAAACAACCAGAATTTCACTTTCTTCATCCAATAAAATATTTGATTCTTAGACACAAGACACCCAGTTCCTCTGTGCTGTAGCCTGACTGTCTGTGTTAGTTGGAACTTCCACTCTGCTTAGAGTCAAGCAGGTCAGTTCTTGTCCAGAGCTAATGACCTGAATCTGAATTGTGACCTGAGTCACAAGTTGGTAAGTAAGGCACCATTAGGCTTGGACGGTATTATATTTTGATAGCTTCTGTTTGTGAATTTTTCCCTCAGGAACTAGGTTAATCTTGAGTCAGTCAGCTGCCTTATCCACTAACTGCCCCTCCCCCAACTATTTGTGCAGAAAAAACTGTATGTTATAATGCCTTGAGTGTCATAACAGTATGTGTATTAACTGCTATTAAAGAGCAGTAAAAATGCTTTACAAACAAAACTGATAACTATACAACTGATACCATTTGCATCGGAGTTCAAACGTCCCCTATTAAGCCTGTTCAGTCTAGTTCCTGTATGTATGAAAAGATTTCCAAATACCTTCAGCATTGCCTCTCTACTTCAAAATCTGATCTCCCTGAACTGTTATGTCCATTTCAGTTACTTGAAAGTCACTTCTGATCAGAGTGGGTGGCCTGGATTAGTGGTGTCTCTGGAATACAGGTGGCATCACTGCAGTGGAAGGGTCCATCATGAGTTCCTACCCTTTTCTAGATCGTGTTACTGTAAAAGGTAAGGAGGTCCGTATTGTAACATCCATATTAGCTTTCTTCAACATCATTTTTTGTAGTTTGATGCCATCAGCCATAATTTTTGCTATATTATGGAGGGAGGTCAGTCTCTCCCGAATCAAGGATTGACGAGAGACTGACCAAAAGGACAGGCCCAGGAAGAGGACCTGAAGTACTTGCAAACTTGACAGGGTCTCCCTATGGAAGATGTCTGGGTGACACCTGGAAAGTTACAGTCACGTGCAAGCTAGACTTGCATATTGTTCTTAACGTATGTTTCCTCTAGTGCTTTTGTTAGTAAATAATACTTTGCTTTATGAATCCTGGCTGGTCACTGGTTAACCCTTTCGTTGCCCCTAACAGAACAGATGCTGAACTAAAGTCAGAGTAGCTAAGGTGATCACAGTGAATTGCAGGAGGAATTGCAACTAAATCCTTTGTTTTGGGTGGGAGAGTCACGGGGCTGCTAGAAGCCTGTGATTTAAATGGAGTGCCCTCGAGGAAGCCACAACGAGGTTAAAGTTGTAGTTTTCTTGGGCACTGCAACAATGAGTAACTTTTACTTTCTAAAGTCATTGCTTTTATTCTAGTCGTTTTTCTGCGGCATGCTACTACAGTGTTGAATTTATCTTAATCTAGCAGTCTTCCCTGCTTAAATTTTTAAAATAACATTTATATGAATTATTTTTTAACCCCAGTCTTTCTACTTAAATTTTGGGTCTAAATTGTCCAGCACAATGTGTAGCAAATGTATTGATTTCTGACCAAAGAAAATACTAAAATTTTTCAGTTCTGTTTTGCACTGAATTTATTTTTTAAAGGAATAAGTCTCCTCACTGCACTGAGGAGGATCTGGACTTCAATTGTTGTGGTTTCAAAAGTGTTCTTGATTCTAAACTTTATTTTTACATCCACAGCTGTCTAAATAATGAAAGACAAATAACTATGTAGGACCTACAGAAGTTTATGCTGCTCTGTTTCAGAGCCAGCAAGACATAGCCCAGGTTAACAGACTTTCTGTTTTAGGAGGTTGGTATCAATTGTTCACAAAAGCAGCAAGTAAAAGTTGTGTTAATTTCAAACTACACTACAAACAGGGGTGGGGTGAGTGAGAGACTTCTGTCAAATGAGCAAAGTTAATATGGAAAACAGTTTATATCTTCTAGAAAGGTATTTAAGTGAAGAGCTGAAAAATGATGTCCCTTAAATAACTATAAAATGCATTACAAAATTACAAGGAGAAAAAGCCTACTCTCTCGCTGCTATTTAAAGATCAAGATTTGTTTCATGCCATTTATTTTTATTTGAGTCTTGTGTTGGCCAGTGGCTTGGTACAAACAGCTAAATGTTCTTATATTGTAACAGAATTTATTGTTTTATTGATCAAAATCAACTCTGCAAATCAGCTAATGGAGAGACTGAAGCCTCTTTGTAAAATAAAGAGTAGTTATGAACAATCAGCTGTCAATAGGCTTGTTGATTGACTAATCCAAATAATAAGCTGGCAGGACACGGAATGAAAACTGTGACAATTATTGCTCTTGCTGCTGATGGAAATCTGACAGATGTCTGTTTTAAAGTATTTTATACCCCTTGCCTTCCCTCAGTGGGCTTCTCCATTCTTCCAAAACAAGTCCCAGGGATCTCTGCCAGCTCTCCCTCCTCCCCCACTCCCTTCTAACTCACCTGCTACCGTGTATGGACTATTCTTCATCTGAGGACTGGAAGGGGCTTCCTTTTGAGTCATCAATACTGTTCCTCAAATTAGCTGGCATATTTTGGTGTAGAAGAATGCTAGTCTCATAAACTCATACCAGGTAAAGCACGGAAAGGACTGATGCCATCATTCTTCTAGCCTGGAGCAGGGATCAGAATCTGATCTCAACTGTGAAACATTTTGGTTTGTCTCTGAGCCAGCCAGTTAATACATTTTTTAACTTTGTGTTTTATGGACAATCTTCTATTACACAGGAACCTGTGTGTCACTTTTGGTAATAAGGAGACATCTTTAAAATCCTTTGCCTCTTGAAAGACTGCAAAATCTCTCAACTCATCTGGCAAGTTTTAATAAGTGCACAAAGTGCAAATAATTTCTTCCACTTGTACAGTGTAACAGTTGCCCAACAAAAACAGGGAGGACAATGCTCAGTCCTGCTCAGGGCAAGCTGAACTTTCCAGCTCTTCTCATTTTTAAAACTTTTGGGTGTGTTTTTGTTAATGTTCTTACCTTTATATTTTTGTGCTGTGTACAAACATATTAAGATTGTGTTCACCCTTTTTGTCCATGTTGCTGAATATTTTTTTCCAGACTCTGTGAAAATAAAGCAGAGAAGGCATCTGGGAGAATAGAGGAAGGAATACTTGTAACGAGGTAGTTGGACTGTATGAAGTTAGCATGACAGTTGGGAGAGCAAAGACATCATATTCCTTTCAATCTTGTATTTCCTCTTCATTGACTTCCTATGTTGTGGCAAACTTCGAGTCAGTAAATAATGTTCCTTAATTGACCGAGGGTGACTTGCTGTTTAGATTATGGAAGGCTCAGTTGTGAACATCCTAAAATTTGATATTTGTCTTGTTGTTTTTCGTTAAAAACGCTCAGATCCAGAGTGCCTCGTACTAGTGAAGTATGCAGCCCAAGCCCCACAAAGACCCTTTTAGATATGAGACAGAAATGGAAAGAAGTTGTTGAAACTCTGGCAGTGCATAGCACTCCTGTTTACTGTTGTCCATGAATACATGATTCCTATTACCAGAAATCTTATGTTTTATACTCTTTTAATAAAAAGGAAGAAAAACTTCTGGCACTTTTTTTAACAGAGCTTATGAGGATAACTTGCAATTAAATGTGGGTCCTTCAAGAATTGATTTTTTTTTTTAATAAAACAAAACAAAACAAAAAAACCCCTAGAGGTCTGAACCAGCCAAATTCAATCCTATAAATATCTCTGCCCACAGACAGCCCCCTCTTCCCCTTCCCCCCCGGAATTTGAAAAAGAGAGAGAAGACTTTTTGCCCAGCATAAACATGGGGCTGGACAGTTGCCATTCATTGTCTTTTATTTTAAGTATCGTATTCAATCAAGGTATTGTCAAGGACTGACTGCCAGTTAAATTAAATTATGGGATTGTGAGCACAACAGTTGAAAGAAATGGTAGAAAGCTGTCAGCTAAGGTAAATCTGTTCTTAGGCTGTTTTTCGTTATAGTGTTACAGTAATATCGAGTGAGTTGAAAGGTGGTTTCTATCCTAAACTCAGTCTTTAGTCAGTAATAACTTCAGCTAAAATATTCCTTTTGTGCTGAAAACTCCATGCTAGGTCTCAGTTTATGAACTAAATATGTGAGTCATAATGACTTGAGAGACCAAGTGCTGGAGCAGGTCAAGAATGAGGAACAGTTTGTATTATAAGAACATATCTGCCCAACCAGAATCAGGGCCCCACTGTGCTAGATGCTGTGCACACAGAGAGGTAGACTCAGTCCTTCTCTCAAAGAGCCTGCAATCTAATTAGTATCTCCCTTACTGGTTAAAGCTTGAGAGCCTGATCCCCACTTCCATCAGTGGGGTTATGTTTTTGTCTCCCCTCCCCCACTCACACCCTCACCCCCTTGAGTGAGTATTGGACTGGGCCTTGAAAGAGAGTGTCATGGTGTAAATAAGTGGCCTCCTACCAGGCATGCCCTCAGGACAGCCTTGCAAGTGGCCCTTCACCTCGGTTGCCCTCTTGGGTAACCCAAAGGACTCCGCTTCAGACTCTTAATTAAACTGGCCCCTAGGAGAGGCATTTTTTATTACAAAACTATTTGCACAAGGCTTTCATAACAAAAATGCCAAAACGTAGTCCATATCTATCACCTCAGTACATACACTTCTTGTTCTCACCACATTTCATTGTTTGTGTCACAGGCTCCTTATCTGTCTTCCGCCATCCCTCTTCCAGGACAGTCATCCCAGCCCTTTCTTCTTGGTTGCCACTCTGCTCTTCCTAGAGGGAACTCGCATAACCTCTTTGCTGGGAGCATCCTTGCCAGAGGAGCATCCTCATTCATACAGTCCTCTCACTATTCCTCATCAGCTGGCTCTCCAGCAAAGAGACATCATCTGGTAAGCTCCTCCACTACTCCCCTTTCCTTCAACTCTCTCTTGTGCTTGACTCTGGCTTAGAGCCAGTAGGCATCTCCCTTTGCTAATTCTCCAGCCCTGGATCGCTGGCTTGGAGATGCCAGCCTGCAAACCTCTTTCTGCTCTCCTGCCTTCAGTCTTCTCCTAGGAACCACCTTCTGTTTCCGACAGCTCTCCTCTCCCGCCCTTCTCCTGACTGAACGCTTACAGCCTCCCATGTAGTGCCCTGCCCTCTTAATTGGCCCACTGGGAGCACCTGGAGTGGAACAGGCACTCTGAGCCTAGTTTCATTTAATGGGCCAGCTACCCTGTTTGATATACATGGCTAGAACTGACAGGTAATGAAGAATCTCTGTAAGCTTAATAGTTACCACTAAATTCTGAGGTTCAAACAATTCTTATTCCACCCAATATAGGGCAGTAGTTAATGACATAAGTATCCCTTTCAACTGTAATGAACTGGCTACTATGGAATATCATCAGTCTGCAATCTTATGTCTCTTCTCTTGATGTTTGTTTTCTTAAATTAAAAAATAAAATTGCTGTTCCTAGAAGTGATGGAGTCCTATGACATTTCAAATCTCTACCTTTTTAAAAGAACATCTTCTATACATGCATTCCATTCAACACCTGAGTATTGGGTCAGTTGTCCTTTTTTTTACATTTTATTTTCCCTTACACTGAAGATGTTTTCATTGTCACTATGTGACCTATTTCTGCGTGGATTTTTGAGGTGGAGTATCTACTGCATGACTTACTTCTTTCTTCCACAGTGCCAGCTGGACAGCAATTTAGTCACTAGTTTATGGTATCTCATCTTCACAGAGAAAATATATTCCATATAGCTAAAATATCTCAGTCCTTATCTAATAGAGCCTTAAAAATCAGAACTTTTCAAGTCACTGCTTGAAAGAGTAATTACTTTATGTATAGGAGCAGAGATTAAAATACTATTCCCCCCAGCCTATCTTTCTGTCTCCTCACAGTTCTGTCCATTGTATTAGTTCTATTTCAGATTAAATAATCTGCAGCAGCAGAGGAGTCCTTTGTAGAATATTGGTGACTGGAAGGCTGAATTTGTTGTCATAATAGTGACAGCAGGTCAGTTGTGATGCTGAACTATGACTTTGGAGAAGCCAGCAGCTTGTGTCAGGCTGCTGATGTAAATCTGTATAAATGGTGTGCTCATAGCTCTGCTTTTGATGGTAAAAGTGAAATAGTGTGAATTGTTGTGGAAAAATCTTGCTTCTATTGAAATTTAAAACTTGGGAGAGCTTAGCAACGTGGTATAAAAGAAAAGACTGAATTAAAATCAGTATATGTATCAGGAAATGAAAATAATTATTTCTTCAACCATATTCTTGAATTTATAAAATCTTTAAATTTAATTTTTAGTACAACTCACTTCAGTCACTGCACACCACAGCAAAATAAATTAATCACTCAGAATGGTTACAGAGTTTAGGTTTTGATTTCATTCATCCCCATCTCTGTACTCTGAAAACTTTCACACAGGGGAAGCTGTCCATAGCAGTGGAACAGGCTAAAGCATGCTCAGTTAATAGGGTTCTAATAATTGTTTGTTTCAGCTGTGACAAAAAATAAGGTCATGGTGCAATTTTATTACCAGATAAGTTTCCATTGGGTCAATGTAGGAAAATATTTGTAAGCCCTTATGAGTATCTGATCTGTAAAGAACATTTGTCATGCCTCTAAATGTGGTCAGAATTTTAAAAGTTACTGGAAATGCTGGAAACAGTGTTCATCTAAATGTACTTCTGTTCCCACTGTATTAAATATATATTCTGTTGCCACTGATATTGTTCCCCTATACTACACTGCCTCTTTTTCCCCCGGTTTTTGATGGGTAGCGCTACAGAAAAGATAAGGCTTTTAGTTTCTCATCAAACGCTTTTGATTACACTTTGTCCAGCTGCTGCTGCAGTATACATGAGTGTGCTTCTCTAAGTTTGCTTTTTAAAGAAAAATCATTGACAAGAATGTCTTGTCAGATTTGTTAGTGTAGACCAAAGAGCATCACTGTTACACTGTACTAGCAACGAGTAGAAAATTCTGAGATAAAACCTTGGTCTTCCTTGCTTTGGCAGGAAAGTTAATGCTCTAGGTACTGTTCCTAGAATATATCAGTATTCTCCTGTCACTTGTTTCTTTTCCAAAGTTCTGAACTGAATTCCTATTGAAGTAACACTTGAAGTTACAATAGTGAGGAATTTTGCAGACAATTCATTAAGACAAACATGGCATTGAAATCTTGTTGATTTCAATATGCAATGCTGTTAATGATAACTGCAGGAACTTTAAACTCCAGAATGGTTGTAAGCTTATGCTTCTGTAAATTGCAATGTAATTTCCTTTATTGCATTTATTTTGTTCACAGGTTGTTGCAGTATGACCTTCCACTAACCCTTTCGGAAGAAGCAAGTCTTTACCAGCTGTTACCCATGTGCATACTTTTCTTCAAGTTTGATCCTCGTCCAGTTTCAAAAAATGCATACAGGTAATCATAACTGTGGTTAAAGCAAAAATGCTTTTCTTTACAACCTTAGTTTGATACTTTTACTTTAACCCTGGGCAATAGTGCCTAGTCTCAAATCAGAGTCAAGTGCTTCAAATTGTGCTGGTATAATGCCAACACTCCATGATGTTGTTTACATCTCTCAAGTGGAAAAAGTCAGTCTGCTCTGAGCTGCGTTCAGCGCAGTTTCCATAGCCAATAATATGCAAGAGAGTGATGTAGCTATGCCACATTTGATTCTCCTAACCCAGTGGATCCAGGTACCCATTTGCAGCTGGGTGATGAAGCAAGGAGGTGATGAAGCAAGACTCCAACCAACAACTTCTAGGGTTGGTTCTAAGCACCTGAACCAGTCTGCCACCATGCCTACTAGCTTTGTATTATTATTTTATTTATTCATAATGTATTGGTTCCACTTGACACTAACTGTTGCATATAGTTCCTGGAAGCACAAGAACTTATGTGGATCTGTTTACTGTATATAGAATCAAATATTGGACAAATAATTTTAGACTTGTATGTCTCTGCCTGTCTTATATTGAAAAAAAATGGCAATAGCTCTGTTGGTACAAGGAAATTGAGAACAAAAAACATAATTATCCATCCAGTGCTCTGTCTGCATCTTGCATACATCTGAATTTTTAAAAGTGAAAAGGATTGTCAGGAATTCCAGGACTTGTATTGAATTAATATGTCCAATCCATTTAGGCTGTTTCCTCTATCCATGTTGATAGCAAAAGGCAGATGTGTCAATTTGATGATGCCTCCAGGGCAATTCCGCAGGCCTATGTTGTAATCATGCTTATTTGGAATGTTATATGACAAGCAAACTTTATGCCATAATCTATATTTAAAGTAATATTTCTTATTTGCTTGCTATGAAAGTTACACCAAGTTTGGAACTATTGATTGCTGGCAGGAAAATTACTGGCTTTCAGTGTCAAAATAGGAAAGAACTTTTGATCCATTATGGGCCCAAATTCTGCTGTTACCTAATGTTAGTGAAATCTTTCTCTCTTGGGTTGCTCAAACCTTTGACTAAACTGCCACAGATCATCCCTCCATTTCAGTAACATCAGTCAGCTGGAGTACTCAGTATAATGTAGGGATTTCCAATATATTTAATTTTTATATAAATGTGCAGTAAATAATTTTAGGCTCAAAATATACAAGACCTTGGTGTGATGCTACACCTCACATTCTTCACAGAAATATTGTTATGAACATGGCATAACTAAGATACCTTACATGATCCATCTTGCATAAAATATATAATTGGAAAGGTTATGATTTGCTGAATGTGATTATCCAATTTGTATACATGCATAATTTCTGTATCTGAAGTTAGGAATATTGACTACGTAACAATTACACCTGTGTGAGTACTTGGGGGAACACCCACCAGAAAGTAGGCAATCAGCCTGGGTGAGCTGTTTAAGAAGGACAATAGAACTTTGAAGATACTAATCTCCCATCTTCCTGAGCAGCTTCCTGGATGTTGCTTTTGACACTGCAGGGTCATCTGATGGTGTCTCCAAAGTACAACCTTGGATACTGCTGATATTTTTCCACTGGAAAAAAGGATTCTTGGCTTATGTAAATCCTATTTAAGGCTGGGAAGTGAGTCAATCAGGGCTCTTCACTGCTTCCCAGCCCCAGGAGGAAGACTGCTGAAAGCACCTGAAGAGACAAAAGGACTAAGCTGGGGAAAGGCAAGGGCTGAGTCCAGGCTGAAACAGGGGTCTCATCTGTAAAGAGAAAGAACTGGCACTTTATGCTGCAGAAACTCTGTTACCTGCCAAAAACAACATTTAAGATAAGAAATTACATCTTGTACCTGTTTCTTTTGTGAATTAATCTTAAATTGTGTGTATTTTTATTTGCTCAGTAATCTGCTTTGTTCTGTTTGCTATCCCTTATAATCACTTAAAATTTACCTTTTATAGTTAATAAACTTATTTCTTGTTTATACCAAAACCCAGTTGTGCAATTCATATCTTGGGGTGAGGGTGGGGAGCTGTGCATATCTCCCTCCACACTGAGGGAGGGGGCAATTTTTATGAGCTTACGCTGTACAGATCTCTCTATACAGAGCAAGACGGTATAATTTTGGGTTTACACCCCAAAGGAGGTGTGCACGTGAGTGCTGAGTAAAGTCCTGAGCTGATTGTAGTCTGTCTGCAGCTGGGTGTGGTCTTACCTGTATTTGTGCTAGAGAAGGCTTGAGGGCCTGGCATAGCAAGGACAGGGTGAGGAGGCCCAGGCTGGTGGAACGACGGGCTCAGTGGAACCCCAGCACATCAGGTAACATCCTGGACAGAGGGTCCAACCCGTCACACTTGGCTCAGTCTTCTTATTTTTTTTACACAAAATGTATTTTTAATCCATTTAATTTTGTTTAGTGAGAAAAGGATGGAAGAAATACTTTTTTTTTGGTCACCAATCTTTAACGTTCTTGGGCACTTTTAAATAAAAACTCTGTGCAAAATTTTGATTTTAAATATGATGAACAATAATACTCAGCTCTTATGGTATTTTTTTTTTATCTCTATCTGTTTTACAAAGAACAGCAAGTGTCATTATCCCCATTTTACAGGGACAGGTCACTTTATCTCATGCCTTGGTTTCCTCTAGGTCATACCCTGTACATGTCAAAACCGGGAATAATAGATCTCCTGATTCTCTGTGCATTGCCCTAGTCTCTAAGCCCAGGTTGCCTCCATAACACCCTTTCTGGAGGGGTCATATGTTTAAATTTCTTATGTTAAACTGATAGATAGTGTTGGATGAATTAAAATGCTTAACTTGTTTTGCTTTCTCCACGCTCTGTAACACTTTTTTAAAAGCTTGAATCAAAATACTCCTTGCCAGTCTTGTTCTCTTGCAAACAAATAATTTTCCTTCTTCCCTGTGTTCTGAATACAGAGAAAATGCACTTTTCATAATTCCTTTGTCAATGCCAGAAAACTTTTCTGTGCATTAACATAATTAATAGCAGTAATTGTACAGCCAGAAGGGGAGCACCAAATATTTTTTCTGGTGAAGTGCTAAAATTTCCACTGCTTTTTTTTTTTTGTCTACAGACTTTTTATATCCAAGCTATTTTGTTCTTTTAGTGTAACTATGAAGCACTGTATCATATGCTAGGGAATGGCTACCTGGACTATAATAAAAAATGGCGTGCTGGCATCACATATTACCTTACTACACTATGCATGTCTTATGAATAAATATTACAGGTTTCAGGCTTGAAAGCTATAATCACATAATCTTTTTTTATTATGGAATTGAATTATATCACAGGAAATTGCTTTAATGGAATGTTTTATCATGTTTTCATCTCCCTGCCGCCACATTAAAATGTTACATAATCTTAACACAGTTGAAATATTGAGTTATTTTTAGGATTTATACAATTTATTTGGTCATAAGGGTCATTTCAATTGCTCCTTTTTCATATGATTACTATGTTACAGGAGACAAAATGAACGTTTTAATTTTAGCAGCACTCTGTAGTGTTTAAATTAAACTTTTAGTTTCTATTATATATATATATATATATATATATTGATTTATTGGTAAGTCTTAAGAGGTTTCATTTTAAATTGCATTTCAGTTCAACAAACAAACCATAGTTTTATATCTTGAATTTTTGAAACTAACTGGAGCATCAGGAAACCACTGCTTCCAATTTAGTTTTGAAGGCTAGATATGTTTGTTTGTTCTTACATAAAATACATTTTTATGAATGTATATAAGATAGTTCATTTACACCTAAGCAAGATGACAGAAATTCTAAGCTAGGATTCTAGAGTAGAAATATCCAGAAGAGAAGAAACTATGCAACACTAAAGTCAAAGAAGTATCATGGCAATTAAGTGGCATTCAAAGAGGAAAATACATATACTTCGTACTTTTCATCTGGGATTTCTAAGCTCTCTGTAAATAATTAAGTGTCGTGCTCTGATTAAGGACTTCACTGAAGCATTAACTTACAGTTTCTCTGCACGTCCTAGCTTGTCTCCATTTTAATCTTTCCATGTAGTATTTTAACACAGAAATTGACTAGCAACTCATGTTCGGGATTTAAAACGTTGTAAGGTCCAGAAACTTGTTACAGATAATGTCAGTAAATTTTTAGACAGAACAAACAAGTGAGATCTTATTGAGATTTATTTTGAAACCAGTTCTGTTTCATATATTGTGAAGTGACTTTGAAAATGAAACTACATGCATGAGGTCAAATTCATTTTACACTAGTGAACTAGGCCTCCAGTGTACAAAATTTATTGACCCAAAGCTAGTAGAAAGGTGACTGTAAAGAAGATATTGAAATAGGAATATTTGAAAAGACTAAGGAAATCTACATTTACCAAGAAGCTAGCATTTCATTTTTCATGAAATGTCAAGTGAAAAAGTGGGAAAGAATGGCGCAAGTACAGTCTATACCAATTTAAAAAAAAAAAAAAAACAGGCAAAATGGCTGATGGTGAGCAATAATAGGAAGATGCTATGTGTCGGGTCACAGTCCGCAGCTGCAGCATGGAAAGTCAGCAGTGGTAATATATGTGTATGTATAAAAGGAACAAGTTTTGTGCGGGGAGAATTCCAAAACCTTATACAGAACTTTAGGAATGGTTTCAGACACTTAAGTTAAAAAGTATTCAGGTGAAGCAGCGTGATATAGTGAGGGGTAACTAGATTAATTCATGGTGAAGTCTTCATACATAAACCTCTTATACTTGGTTGTTGAGGTTGCAGAAGAGAAACTGTTACAGATAGGGATGTGATCTGGAGTGAGAGAATATAGTGCAAGGTCATTAAATGAACCAGGGAAAATTATTAATAGTGGTTCTAGACTGTGCCACATTCCAGTAATTGTCATCCATTTGATATAGGGGTAGATAACTATTTTAAAGCAAAGGTCAGTATGTAAAAATATATATGTGCAATTGCCTAAGAGCATTGTATCTGATGTAAAGGAAGGAATGGATTACGTGGGCCACTAACTTTCTCTATAGAGAGAGCTGACTTTATATAAACTTTTACAAACAAAATGGGCTCCCATCTTTTAAATATATAAGTACATTTACTGTTTAGGAAAGTGAAGCACCAATAAATAGCCCTACAGATACAGAATCAGTAGGTGTATTGTAAACTCCCCTTCTCCACTAGCAAAAGTGCAAGGGCCATCCACCTATACGAGGCATGCAAGAATCAATAATTCAAGATTTAATGCAAGGATTGTGTGTAGGTAAGAGCTATCTTGTGCAGTCCATGTAAGACACTTTGACTTTTGCTGGAATGGGCTATACCGGGGGTAGGTAAACTTTTTGGCCCAAGGACTACATCTGGGTATGGAAATTATATGGCAGGCCATGAATGCTCACAAAAGTGGTGGATGGGGTGCAGGAGAGAGTGCGGGCTCTGCCTGGGGTTGCGGGCTCTGTGGTGGGTTCAGAAATGAGTTCAGTATGTGGGAAGGGCTCGAGGCTGGGACAGGAGGTGTGTGGGGGTGAGGCTGTGGGCTCTGGGATGGGGCTGGGGATGAGGGTTTGGGAAGCAGGAGTGTGCTCCGGGCTGTGACGAAGGGGTTTGGAGGGCAGGAGATGGATCAGGGCTGCGGGAGGGCGTCAGGGATGCAGGCTCTAGGCAGTGCTTACCTCAAGCAGCTCCCAGAAGCAGCAGCATGTCCGCTTCCGGCTTCTATGCCGGAAGCACAACCGGGTAGCTCTGCACGCTGCCCCATCCTCAGGCGCCGTCCCTGCAGCTCCCACTGGCTGTGGTTCCCAGCCAGTGGGAGCTGCGGGGGTGGCACTTGGGGTGGGGTCAGCGTGCAGAGTCCCTTGGCTGCTCTTATGTGTAGGAGCTGGAGGGGGGACATGCCACTGTTTCCAGGAGCCGTGGTACGCACAGAGTGGGGCAAACCCCTGACCCCCGCTCCCTGACTGGAGCGCTGGATTGGGGCAAGTCCTGGATCCTGCTCCCTGGCTGGAGCTCAAGGGCCAGATTAAAATGTCTGCAGGGCCGGATGCGGCCCCTGGGCTGTAGTTTACCCACTTTTGGGCTATTACTCTTCTCATCAAAGGCTTGAGTTTTCAGCAGAATATGTTGTTAGTACCACCACAGTGGGAGCCTAACAGCTCATAATTCCATCTTCCCTATAGTGCCATTTACTTAGAATTACAGATTGCTAATTGCACATATCTTCTACTTGTAAGGTGTTTCTGAATCTGTTCTAGATTTTCAGAATAAAAAGGTTCTTTTCAGAATGCTACTTTTTGGTAGTGCAAGTGCTCAAAATGTTTTAAAACTAAAACGAAATTTTAAATTGCCCATTGACCATTTTTTTTTAATGAGGGGAAACCAAGATGGTAACTGCAGAATGTGTGCTCTTCTTTCTCTCTCTTCCTCTGTGTGACCATTTCAAGATACCACAGATTCCTACAGGTCTGCTTATGGGACCAACACAATGCTGAAATAAGTGCAGTAAATAAGATTTTGAACCAAAAGCAAATACACTGAACCTACACAGTACCAATAAGCTGCCAAGAGAATATTTATTTTGGTGGGTGAGGGAGAACCATGAGTAATTTTGATTTTTCTATGTCTGAGAGAAATTAGCTAATGTTGTTGGCAAACCAAATGGCAATTGATATTAAAGCTACAACACTGATCATAGAACTGGCTTAGATAAATGGTTTACAAACATCAGTAGTTATTGTACCTATATTCCAGTGAATTAATTGCTTTCAGAATAGAGGACTCTTGTGGATCACTGAAATTACTTTAGAACGAACAAATACTTTTTAAACCAGTTATTTTTAATGTAACTTGTCTCTGAGATCACCTTTTAAACTACTTAAGAACTTGCTGCTTCTTGACTAACTTTTCACACTAAACTTATTGGGGCTTTGTTTCCCCCTGTTCTTTGCTTTGGCATGAAGAAGGCAGTTATTTGTGGTCATTTAGTGTTGTAAGCTTGTGTGGGCTTTTTTGGTAGGTGGGTAAACACATTATGAAGTTATACTTAAACAGTTACTATTATTTTAGTAAGCAGTGACACTTTATTTTTAAGAATCTCCTATCCCACATTATGTATGTACATGGGAAGTCTTTTAGATATTTTTCTGCTTAACAAA
Organism: Chelonoidis abingdonii; assembly: GCF_003597395.2. Taxonomy (NCBI): domain Eukaryota; kingdom Metazoa; phylum Chordata; order Testudines; family Testudinidae; genus Chelonoidis; species Chelonoidis abingdonii. The sequence goes on along the minus strand of NC_133790.1, from coordinate 16,619,097 downwards.
ACCAGTTCTACTGTCAAGATGATACTTTATTTTATCTGTAGCAGGAAAAAAATCATATTAGATAGGTAGGTTCCTACCAAATTCACGGTCCATTTTGGTCAATTTCATGGTCAGATGATTTTAAAAAATAGTAAATTTTATTGTTTCAGCTGTTTGAATTTGAAAATTCATGGTGTTTGTAATTGTAGGGATACTGACCCAAAAATGTTTGGGGTGGCATGCTTGCAAGGTTATTGTAAGGAGCAGTCACAGTACTTCTACCCTTACTTCTGCACAGCTGCTGGTGGCGGTGCTGCCTTCAGAGCTCGGCTCCTGTGTGAAGTTTGGATAATCTTAATAGCCTGATTCTCAATGTAGACATGTAGTAACTATTGCCAACTCCAGTTTTTTATTCTTGAGGCTCGTTAGTTTGTGTACTTGTTAGTTTGTGTAGTTGTTGCATTAAGACAATAGGCTGAGCTTCCAATGCTGACTGCCAAAGATTTGAAGCAATAGCAAATCTTATTGGCTTTTTGTAGAAAAGATGTTGATGCACAGACACAGAATCCCAAACTTTCATTTTGTTTCCAGAGCTTCACTGTTAGCACAGAGGTGAAATGGCAGTATGAGATGAACCAGTGGTTATTTTAGTACATGAGCGTATTGGTTTAATAATTGTGTTGAGAGAAGTCCATGTTTTAAAGGTTAAAAAAGTCAGAATACTTGTTCTGGATTCCTCTGAGGCAATCTAACCATATTGACTTTTCATATCCTACCTGCTTAGTGTTCACACTGTGCCTGACATGAAATTATGTAGTCTCTTAATTCGGCTGGTTTGTGTTTCCCACAAAGCCTAAAACATTTTTTTAAATGCCCTTGCTCCATAGGTTTCTTGCATATCCAGCCATATTTTAAATATACATGAGCTTGCCTGTTAAGTCTCCAAGCACTAATTATAACTACATAAATCCTAAAACAGAAGACAGTGCATATAGCTAGAAAAAAAATTCTTATCTTTATATCTTCACTTAAGCCCTAGTAAAATCCAGCGTGGTTTAATGAAATTTGTTTGACTTGCTAAACTTGTATAACTTAGATTTAGATAGTATGTGAAGAGCTACAGCACAGCAGTCTGAGAGCTTGCAAAGTGAGAAACGCTTATTACCAAATATAAACACAGAATTTCATCTGACAATGTTTTTCAATTACATATTGTATTTCTCAACTTTCTACTAGCCTTTGATTAGGGAGCTTTCATAGACCTCCTGCATTTTGTTTGCTGCAGTGGCCAAATATCAGTAAGGATTAAAATGTTTCTCTATACTGTTCCTAGGAAGCTCAAACTCTGCCCTCTTGTAACATTTCCTGGCTGACATGAAACAAGGCTTTACTCTTCCATCTCACTTCTTCCCCTTATCTATGAAAGACTAGCACATACCAGGAAAGTAAGACTCGGACAAATGATCTTGATGCTCAGTTTTCACTTTGGGGATGAGTCTAAGACAGAATGACCATCCCATCTATGCCCTGGATATTTAAAGGTGAATAGACGATGAAGAGGCTATTTCCTTCCTTCCTTCATTCTATATTTAAATAAATTTTATATACAATAATATATTACAAACTACATTATAAGGACATGATTAAGGTTTCTAAGTCAAGCTCTCTGAAGTTAAGAAATGCCAGAATTAAGGTTGCCTGTGTAACCTTAATTTGACCTGTGCATTACGTACAGTCTTTAGTTACATGACCATAAACTACTTTTTGGTCCACAGGACACCTGCCTTATTCAGTGCACTGGGTGGACTTGCTCTGGGGATGAATCAGAGTTGCGTCATAACTGAGGCGTTGTCTGTAAGATCTCTACCTCATTTATTGCAGAAGTTGGAAGGTGTATAGTTAATGAGGCAGGGGACTTCAGGCAAAGAAAGGATAGTCTGTTGGTTATACAGTTGAATGCTGCCTGGAGAACTGGATTTTTATCTCTGTTTCTGCCGAAGTTTTCTTATGATGCTAGGCAAGTCTCTTTAAAGAGACTTTTCTCAGGTGATCACTAATTGTGTGTGCCTCATTTTTTGGATGTCCAGCTAGATTCCTTGGGGTATGATTTGCAGAAATGCTGAGCACTCACAATGGTGGCTGAAGTCACTGGGTTCTGTTCTTGAATACATAAAGTGCAATATAATGTTAAGTACTCTGAAAAATCAGGTCCTGGTTATCTCAAATTTGGCACCCAAAGTTAGTTGAAACTTTTAAGGTTAATCTTCTGTGCCTCAACTGGCAATCTGTAAAATGGGGATAATACCACTCCTTAATCTCAGACAAGTGCTGTGAAGATTAGTTAATTAATCTTTATGAAGCACTTCGATAAGTGCCATAAAATAGTCCATGAGTAAATTAATAATTCTGTCTTCAGAGCAGGGTTTGAATAGTGTGCAGTAAATAGGGAATGGGGCAACACTTCAAACAGTGAGGGTATAATAGCTGCTCTGAGTGAACAGCATCTATCGTGAGTACTGAATGAGGGAGTGGTACTGTGGGGAATAATAGTACGTCTCATAATGCACGTGCGCATATACAGCCTCCAGCATTAATGTGTTTTAATTTCTCTGTTCCAGAGCTAGCTTCCAATGAGAACGAAGGCTAAACTTTCCTACCCCAAAAGAGAAATGGGTTTTAATTTTGCCTTATTTTCAGTTGACTGTCTGTGACTGTTTTTCTGGAAGACACACCTCCTGCTCAATGGCAGGAACTCTTGGGTTACAAGTTTACTCGGTATGGTAGCATACAGTGGCCCACAGGAGCCTTGGCTTACACTGTATCCTCCCATTATCACTGTCTCTAAGGGTCCAAAAAAACAAACAAACCACTAAAGAGTTTTACCAGTCTCAGGCTAAACAACTGAGTGAGGGAGTGAAAGGCCTATAACATATCTTCGTAGAAGCAAACTTTCTTTCTTTTTCTTTAATCTTTCAACAATACAAGAAGCTATTTGTAACTAAGTACAAAATCTTTAAATGGAAATGTGATTTCCCTCAAGTTCAGCCATTTTGGTTCTGTTTTTGGTGATCATACTAATTACTTAAATTTTATCTGAGAAATTCTGTCTAGCATGTTAAATTCATTATTGGAGAATCTGTATTTCTTGCCTTCTTTGAAGAAAGATGCCTTCATGAGCAGCTCCTCTAGCTGCAAAAATGTACTGTTTTTTTTTTTGTTTTTGTTTTTGGTTTTTTTTGGGGTGGGGGGAAGGCAGACAAAAAATTACAAGTAGTGCACAGATTAAGTCTTCAGCCTCTGAAATTCATTGTCTTCCTCTTGTCCTACAGACTTATTCTAGCAGCTAATAGAGATGAATTTTACAACAGACCATCAAAATCAGCAGACTTTTGGGATAGCAGCAATGAGATCCTTAGTGGTATGTAACTTTTTAATGGAATTTTGTCTTGAATCTCTCTTCCCATGTACTTTTTGTGTGCAAATCCTACAAAAACGTTCTTAGAAATAAAAGAACATTTCAAGGTTATGAGAACTTGTCCACTGTTGAAAACCAGTTTATGGGCTTGAAAGAGGCATAGGCCTTAGTTGTATTGCTATCTTGTATGTTTTCTTTAATCTGTACTGTAACTTCTTAAAAATGTTTAATGTGTGGTTTGTAAACCTTAACTCTGGAATGAAGTGATTCAGAGCCAAAGTAAACCAATGCAATGGATACTTTGACGACAATTTGTAAATCAGCTGTCACAATTCATGGTCACATTTTGTATAAAGTCCATGCATTTAGGTGACTACAAAAAAACTTTCTTGAATGTTCTTCATGCTTCTTCATCATATGTTCTCCAAAAGCCACAGTTCAAGCAGTGTAATGAAAATACATTATATCTAACATAACTAGTTTATTTAGTACCCTGAATAACTCTCTGGAAAATAAAATTGCTGAATAACAGTCAGTGACTTAAAAAATCGTTAAATGGAATAAGGCTCAAGGAAATGAAATATTAAAAATGTATGTCTCATTTCTAATCAGTTTGAAATTTTTTGACTAATGACCAAAGTTGTTTTGGTTTACTAGCTTTCTGCCTGGGTGTTGTTCCTAGGCCAGGGGTGGGCAAACTACGGTACGCGGGCTGGATCCAGCCCCTCAGGGCTTTGATCCAGCCTGCAGGATTGCCCCCTGTGGTGCCGTGGGCCCCGCACCACCCTTAGAAGTGGCTGGCCCCACTTCCCTGTGGCCCCCAGGCGGGGGTGCAGAGGGCTCTGTGCGTTGCCCTTGCCTCCTGGTACCGGCCCCCGCAGCTTGCACTGGCCGGGAACAGGGAACCGCAGCCGATGGGAGCTTCAGGGGAGGTACCTGGAGATGTCACAAGGGCAGAGCACACAGAGCCCTCTGCCCACTCCTCCCCTAAGGGCCACAGTGCTTCCTGGAGTGGCACAGCGTGGAGCCAGGGCAGGCATGCAGGGAGCCTGCGCTGGCCCCGGTGCATGCTGCTGCCACCCCAGAGCCACTTTAGATAAGTGGCACCGGACCAGAGCCCGAACCTCGCCTGCACCCCACCCCCCAACTCCCTGCCCTAAGCCCCCTGCCTGCACTTTGCATTCCTCCTGCCCCTCATATACCCTGTGCTACCTCAATCCCCTGCCCTGGGCCCCCTGCCACACCCCGCACCCCAGTTCCCTTCTGCACCTTGCACCCCTCCTGCACCCCAACCCCTTTCCCTGAGCCCCCTCATACACTCCTCACCCCTCCTCTGTCCCAATTCCTTGCCCTGAGCCCCTTTCTGCACACCACATCCCCTCCCGCACCCCAATCCCCTACCCATACTCTCTGAAATAAAAATGTGAGGCTCAAGTAGACAGAGCCTTGTTTAAATAGAACATTCTGACTCTGCAAAGAGTTTTCATTGGTGTTATGTGGTGGTGTAGTCGTTGGCAGAGAGGTCTTGAGGATAAATTACTCCCACTGCACTGCAGCTTCCTCGCTTTCTGAAATTCTGGTTGACATTCCAAAATTGCTGCCAGACATTCTGGATGCTGCCTTCCTTGTTACGCGGTGGCCAGGAGGGAGGAACAAAATACTTAGATGTTGAAATCATAACATTAGCTGAATACTAGCCTGTAGCAAAGTGGAATAGAAAACAATCCATTTTTGATGTTTTACTCTTTTCCTCCACCCCACCCCACCCCGAGTTTTATTTGAGGCAATTCAGTGCAAGGGGCTTATCTGTGTAGATCTGATTAGTACACTGTTTGAATTAATAATGCACTTTTTTCAAATGAAAGTAGTGAGGCAAAAAAGTAAATATATCCAATTCATTCTTGCCTGTTGTCACTTAATATTGATGATCTTTCTTGACACTTATAACATTGCTACTTGTTCTGTACACCGTACTGTAACTTACAGGCATTGTCCATCATAGCTACAATAGCTGATATTCGTTCTTTATTCTTATGATTTGAGTGGAATGGAGTGTTGGGTTGCCAACTTTCTAATCGCACAAAACCAAACACCCCTGCCCTGTCCCCCACTCTCTCCATTTTCCCCTCTCTCCGCTCTTCTTCACCCTCACTCACTTTCACTGGGCTGGGACAGGGGGTTGGGATGGGGGAGGGGGTATGGATTCTGGGTTGGGGGTGCAGGCTCTGGGGTGGGGCTGGGGATGAGGGGTTTGGGGTACAGGAGGGGGCTTGGGGTTGGGCCAGGAGGTTAGGGTGCAGGGGAGGAGGTGTGGGTTCCCACTGGCATTTACCACTGCTCGAGGAAGTGGCTTCCAGGTACCTGCACCCTCTAGGCACATGGGCGGACAGGTGCCTTTGTGCCTGCAGGCGCCACCCCCAACAGCTCCCATTGGTCGTGGTTCCCAGCCAGTGGGAGCTGGGGAGCTGGTACTTGGGCTGAGAGCAGCACACGGAATCTCCCAGTCCCTGGCTGCCCCAGTGCCTAAGGGCTGCAGGGACCTGGTGGCCTCTTCTGGGAGCAGCGCGAAGCCAGGGCAGGTAGGGAGCCTGCCTTAGCCCTGGGCCCCTGCTGTGTCACCGACCAGACATTTAATGGTCGAAAACCAATGCCTGGCAACCCTAGTGGAGAGTGGCAGTAATGCCTTGTGTGCAGATCCTACATCAAGAAAACTATTACATGCCAAGGGCATAGCTACAGGTGGGTCACAGCCCACCCAGTTAGCACCCAGGCCCACACAAATCTGAGCTGGGGTATAGTAGTCCAGTGTGTCACTCTAGCACCTGAAATTTAGGGCAGAGCTCTGCTGCAATGCTTCAGAAAGCTATGCTCTAGCGGCTCTGCCTTGTCATTTTCTGAGTTGCCCCATGTGCATGCCCATCTGGGTAGAAAAATTACTTTCTGATGGGGAAGCAAAGGGAAGCCGCAAGAATGGTCTTGTGACCCTCCCCAGCAGTATGTTTCTGGTGCCCAGGGCAGCCGACAGAGAGGTCAATCACTGTGGGGTAGGGGGTAGGCCTGGGGAAGACTCGGCTGGTGGCTGGTACCCTGCACCGGGCTCTGGCTGGGCTGGGGAGGACAGGCCTTCTCTTCCCCTGCATGGCATCTGGGACCAGGTCAGACCCACCCCCAGATTTCACCCCCAGCTGCAGGAAGCTCTGTAAACTCCATTCCTCTCCTCCCCAGCTTCCTGCACCCATCACTTCTCAGCTGCAGGGGGAGGGATACCTGTAAAGGGAGCTGCTCCCTCATCCACCCAACCCCTGAGCATCCAGACCCCCCTCATACCGAGACCCTACCACCAAGCCTCACCCCCCTGCACTCAAAACCCCCTTCCCCTTACTGAGTCCTGTTCTGTGCACCTGGACCACCCTGACGGATCCCCACCCCACTGAGCCCCAACCAGCTGCACCTGGATCCCCACGCCATTGAGCTCCACTCCCCCAGCATCTGGACCTCCCCATTGAGACCCCCCACCACTGAGCCCCAACCACCTTCACCTGGATCCTCCCTGCAGGCATTACCGTTGCACCCAGAACCCTCCAACAAGTCCCTATGCTTCCAACAGCAGCTAATCCTTCCCTGAGATTTGCATTTGAATTAATAAATATTCTAGCTCTACATAATCCAGTTACATTCCTTTTAACATGGTCGAAATTTTTTAAATCTTGGTTTAGCTTAATTTACTGACTTTTTTCCTATCATCACTGTGATTTCATTAGGTGATGAATATTGTACAATTGCAAAATACTGATTTAGTTTTAACAAACAAAAAAGCTTGGGACTCTAGGCATCTATCCAGCCCTAGCTAAACTCAATTTTTATTAAGGAACAGTGATTTAGGGCTTTTGAAATGAGATGAAGCAGCAAAGTAGTGAATCTGGCTTATTTCTGCTTATGCCACTATTTGCTCTAGGTTTGGATATGGAGGAAGGAAAAGAAGGCGGGACGTGGCTTGGAATCAGTAAGAAAGGCAAGATGGCTGCCTTGACAAACTACTTGCAGCCGCAGATTGATACAAATGCAAAGGGAAGAGGTATGGAGTCACAATGAGGAAATGAAAATATGAGTGACTATATAATGGAATGTTTGTTACAACCTTAACTAAGTGCTGTTTTAACCCCCTTTTCTCATCCACTGAAGTGGTAATAATAGCTATTAACAAGGCTTGTAGAAACCTTTTTTATACACTCTGTCCTTCTCCTCTGAAGAGTTTTGAATATGTAACAAGCTCTTACTTGAAACTTCTTGTGGTTGAGCTCTGTGTTTTAGATTGCTGCATTCCTAGGACACTTTTGTGAGCAGAACGTAATATGAAATGGAAAAATGTGCATTTTTCTCTTTTAGGAGACTTTTTCTCATTATATTTTTATAGTATAAATAAATCATAGTATAGTATAAATCAACCATATAGGTCTGCTAGTAAACTCAGGGTCATGAGGTCCTGCAGTGAAAAAATATGACTTTAAATAGATCAAATAAATCAGCCACATTAGTTGTATACCAAGCCAGGGCTACAAAGAACATGTAGGGGAAATGAAATAAAAGACTGAGGAGAGTGGTAATATGGGAGAACATCTAATACAGAAGGCTCCGCAAACATAAATCCATTGCAGTTGAGCTAGAATTGGGAGTTCTTCCTCAGAGCAAAAATAAGTGTCTAATTGCTATATTGGTTTAATGTGAACAGTATAGAAAACCCTAATTTCCAAATTTTGCCCGTTATCAATAACAGGAATCCTAACCCTTGTGTTTTCTGCTTGTTTGACTGAATTTGCCATATTAGCTATCCTCACTTTCCATATGCAAGTCATTCTAACTAACTCGAAATCCTTCCTCTTCTTCTTAGGTGCACTTGTAAGAAACTTCTTGACTACAGATCTGGACAGCTTCTCTTACTTGAAGAAAGTTTCATCAGAAGGACACCTTTACAATGGATTTAATTTAATAACAGCCGACTTGAGGTAAGTCTATAAAACTTTACAGATCAAAAAGCGAAGAGGGAGAAACAAGAAAGCAATGAAGTGCATAGAATTATTAGCACTAAATTATCACAGTATAGTGACTTGTCACAGGCAAAAGCTATAGCTCTTGTGCTTTTAACTAACAGGCATGGGTATTCAAAGTTCTGAATATTACTCTTTCATATACTTTCTACAGTTCTCTTTTTTTATTTTTGTTTCTTCCAGAAACCAGAGGACTGTCTGATTATCTAGTAATTTCTTGTAGTGCATCTTTCAGCGTCTTTCTAGAAGAAAGGAAATCTTTTCATTGAAATATCTCTAGCTCAGTGGTTTGAGCATTGGCCTGCTATACCCAGGGTTGTTAGTTCAGTCCTTGAGAGTGGGCACTTAGGGATCTGGGGCAAAAATCAGTACTTGGTCCTGCTAGTGAATGTAAGGGGCTGGACCCGATGACCTTTCGAGGTCTCTTCCAGTTCTAGGAGATAGGTATATCTCCAATTATAAAGTTCTTCCACCCTTATTTTGTGATGCATTTTTTGACTGCCAGACTTTTGGACAACTACAAAAATTCTGATTCAGGATTTGATTTGCCAATTCAATGTGAACAAATACTGTCGATCTCCTGACTTAACAAAGCTAATAAAGACCCACGAATAAAAACCCAAACCCAATGCAAAGCACTGTCCTGACAGTACAGACACCATTATTGTAAAAAATACACTGACAGCTACCAGAGCGTAACATCAAGATTTGATTAGTGAGCTGCAGTAACTTAGCTGAGAGATCAGGGTTAAGATTTTTAGCACTGAAACCAAATAAGAACCTAGAAGGAAGTCAGTGTGACGGGACAATGGAGTGATGGGGAACAGTGTTCAGAACCTGGAAACTTGATCAATGCAGCAAAATATATTTGATGGAGTCTAGCAGTATCAATTAAATGAGATGAGTAGTGAAAAACACTAGAAAGCCAATGGTTAGACACTAAGATCTTGTCTATATTGCCCTGCAGTTCAGACTACGGGGATGTGACTAGCAGTGCGCACCAAAGTGGTGTGCTACAACTCCCCCATGTGGATGCTGCAGGCATGAACTGAAAGATTGCTAATTTGCATTAATGTAGTCCTGTGATTTCACATCTGCAGTATTCACCCAGGGGAGTTACAGCACACCACTTTGGTGCACAATGCTAGTCACACCCCTGTAGTCTGAACTGCGGAGCAGTATGCACAAGTCCTGAGTATCTGAAGATGTGACTGATGAAAGGCTGTAGAAACACTAGCCATTGAAAGGAAGTGCTTTTGGGAATTAAGGGCTAGATGATGTGATATAAGATTTTAGAACTGCTGGAGATATTGAGTAAAGTTCACAAGTGAGATGAAAGGATGAAGATAAATGGGAGTGGGAGACGTAACTGGAATTCCTTTACAACTGAAAGAAATAGTTGAAAGCTGTTCACATTGGTCACCAGGTCATGTGAACAGGGAGAATTCAAATAAGTGGGGAATGAGGATGGTAATGAGGACTTGAATATCATTTGAATAGTAAGCTACCTGAAGATGTGCATCACAGGAATCAAACAAGAATTGTCAATGATCAGAGGAGAATACGAACTGAGACACAGTTCATATGTCATCTCAGATGGTTGTTTAGCACTCTCAAGAATATGAATTATTTCATAGCTATTATTGGTGTATATTGCTGAGAGAAAGTGGAGTTAATACCCAGATGGAGAACAAGTATGACTGAGATTTCAACAGTTCTTAATAGAATTAACGCTATCCCTAGACAATGACCAAATAGACATAGTGGGGAAACAATAGAATTAATACTTTATTGGGAGACTGTTAAAATTCTCTGTGTGTTGGCATTTGGTTGTGTTTTTGCTTTTTGTTTTTTTAATGCAATTAAACAGTCTTTCTCCTTATAGATATCTAGTAAGAAAAGTTGGATCAATTCTGCCCTTTGAGGGTAATAAATAATAGTAAAATGGAAACATATTTTGTACTGGTGATCAGTTCTTTTCTTTGAGTGTCAGAGCATGTGTGTTGGTATTGGACCACATTGAAAGTTGAAGATAAAAAGAAGTACCAAGTAACTTCCTGTCCACTGAATAAGGCAGGGGCATACATGAGAATGTAAATAATGACTGAATCATAATGTGTACCCACAAGGAGGCTGGATTAAGGTTGTACAAGAATTTTCTAACGTCAGTGCTTGTCTTTGCAACCTTAATATTTTTTTTACTATAGTGGTTTTGAATGTAATTTCGTGTGTGTGTTTAAACAAAAATTTGAACACAAAAATTACATCTAGTTGAAACCACATTGATCCCCAGCTTGGGTTATCTGGGTTTCGACCTTCAGATCCACAGCACAGACTTCTGCTACTTGAGTTAACGGAGTGGCATTGATAGTCTGTTTATCCTCTGTGTGGACTGGTCACTTGGGGGGAAGGATGTTATATTTTTGCCAGTGAGTTTCACGGCTGTTTGAGAATGCAGAAAAGTGTAGAGACAAAACTCCTGGGTTTAATTCTAAGTTCTCTACGGTAATGTTCTATAGTGGTTATAGATCCTTATGGACCTGCATCCCTGCCCTATCTGCCCAACCCTGGCTTCTTGCCCCCAATTTCTCAAACCTCCTCTGCATTCTAGTGTGACTGCTTCCTCCTCCATAGTGCCTAGATACCAGCTGGGGGAACATTGAGGGCACAGGAGAGACTTGCTTCTCAGTTGTGGTTCCCAGCACTGCAATAGTCAATAGCAGGAGGAGTAATTGCAGGAAAAGCCTGCTCAGCCCCAGGATGCAGCATGCTCATTTACTCCAGGGGATGGTACATTCACAGTTCATTTGAGCTGTGAAGAGATGGAACGTGTCCAGTGCAGATAAATTCTCTAAAGATTCTGTCTACCAGAAGCTGCTTAACCTCTACCGAATATGTGCAAACTGAGATTTTTTTTTCAGAGTCTTATGACTTGGCCAAATTCGGGTGGATTCTCGTGGACTGCGGAAAGCACATTTCTGACCCGTTACCCAATTTCAAGTCCCTGTTCCAAATCATTGAATCTTTAGAACTTAATGGAAATGATTGTGAGAATTATTTTTAACCTTGCAAAACATATTTTTCCTGATCTCTTTCTGAGAAATGGATGAATTGTTATCACTGAAATTTCTCAAACCAGCCTGAGGCAGATCCCTGGCATGGAACATTTCAGTCTAAATGGTCAGTTTGGCCAAGTTTTAAGCAACTGAAAACAGAGTCTTATAAGTATTGATCAAGCTTAACCATAGGTGGTGCCATATGTTAGGTACAGGCAACTTTAACTGGTACATAATGTGTACATATACTTAATATGCTTATCACAAGTGAGAGAGGATATAAAAGGTTAAGGTATCTAATAGTACATATCCTCTACTCCATTCAAGTGTGCTCCTTGTTTCTAGAATCACTAGACACCACAGATAATGCACCACAACTGTAATTTTTCCCCAGTAGGGACAGCTAGCCCTCCAGCACTGTATTCCCCAAACTTCCTACCACCTACAGATCAGAATCCTCCTCCCCCAACTATCCTTTCTGCACAAGTTTAGAAAATCACTCTTATTTGGAGAAGAAGGTGCTGGAATTAAGTTCATTATACCTTTCTAGAATCCTACCAACAAATGTGACACTGTTACAATTATTGTTTCATCTACTGAACTGACCTCCATTGGTCATAATCCAGTCCATCCTCAGTCCCCCTTCCCCCTTGAAATTTTTAGATAAAGGATTAGGAATAAAACACTTTAAAGGTCTTTAGGTGCACAAAACCATAGCTTTTTGCCAGTTTAGGCTAGCTATTTTCGTTTTAGAAACTTCTGTGATAAGGTGGGGAGGGAAAATGGAACTCTTTAGCAGATTGAAGTTTAAAAGGAGAAACATGTTTTATCAAAGCAAACTCGCTCCAGCTGTGAAGATACCAGTAGTCTTTCAGTGCTTCCTGCTCCTACTTAGGGATAAATTACCTCGCTCTAAGAACTGCAACAGCAGAAAGAGAAAGTGAGCACTTCAGATATGTGTGAACACCAAACCAATCCCCCACATTGCTGCTCCAGGGAACAGATGAAGGACCAAATAGCCCCGAAGCTCAGCTGGAGTGAGAGGAGACAGTGTTTTACGGTCTGCTGGTATCTTCAGCTGAACTTAACAAGCATCATCAAGCAGTAATTTGAATGACCTAATTAATAAAAACAAAATCAAAACCTGGGAGACTCAGTATCTTTATCAGGGAGTCGGTTTTTGACAAGTTTGATGCCCCCCACTCCAACTTCAACCATGATTTGGATTCTGCTATGTTGATTGGTTATGAAGAAGGACTTTGTTAACCTGCAAATCAGGGAAACTAAATCTGCAGCAAAAGTAGTTTGCTGTTTACTAAAGCTGAAACTAGTGAACTGATTTGTTGTGGCTGAAATAATGCATATATTGCTCTCTGAACACACACTAACCGGCTCAACACAGAAACCAAGTTGGATACTTAGTGTGTGCTGCTTCTTCCACCATTGGTGTGATCTACTCTGCAAAGTTCGTTATTCCATACTGGGGCTTCCCCACCTTTTAGTTTTAATTGCTTCGTTTAGCTGTACTGTATTTAGAGTTGCTGACCTCTTTCTTCCTGCACCCTTCCTCACCCCCGGCTCACTGCCATCTGGCTAGCTTTCAACTAGAATAGCTGGCTTTATTAAATCTGTTGCTAGTTTACCCCAAGAATACTGATAGGTTATGAAAGACTCTCAAATTACAGACTGTAGTGACAGCCTCCTGAATTGTACTTCCAGACAGAGCTGAGTGAATAATAGACTTTTCATATTTCAAGGGGGCATTGAAGGTGAGGTGACCAGTTAACCTTTCCAATCATAGAGGGGAAAGGGGGAAGAAAGGTGGTGGTGGGGTTAGTGGTTTATAGATTATTGTAGTAAACCATTAATCCAGTGTCTGTATTCAGTCCTTGATTTTTAGTGTCTAGCAAAGTTATGAATTTAACCTGCCAGGCTTGTTTTTTGAAGGTCTTGTGCAAGTTTCCTTTCAGGATGAGGACTGAAAGGTCGGATATAGAGTGATTACTTTGATTTTTTTTTTTTTTTTTTTCCAATGTGAGTTCATTTGAGAGCACAGTGATCAAAGATTCCAGCAGGCTATCACAGGCCAGGCAGGTGGGGAGAGGCACCCCTCACCCCGCCCAGCCCAGCCCTGTTGGAGAGGGGAGAGGCGTCTCTCCCCCAGCCCAGCTGGAACTGCCAGGGGGTGGGGTGGGGGGTTACATGCAGTGGAGAGAAATTAAAACCCTGAGCCAAGCGGTCGTCCGCGCCCCCCCCCCCCCATTGTGCTGCAGCCAACTCATCCGGTGAGTTTAATGAGTGACTGTGAGTTAGTGAGAGGTACCCGAGCCGCCACCCCACTGCATCCCGTGGGGTGGAGTGCCACCCTGTCCCAGGCCTCCCATAACCACTGCCCCCATCTAACAGGGCCTGCCCCTGAGCTTGCCCAGCCTTGGGAGCCAGCCAGTGGGCTCGGGGAGGCGATGGCTGATCGCGTGTGTGGTCCATGGGACGTGTGTCCACGCACGGAGCTCGGACGGAGGCGTAATTCCAGTGGCTGATGCAGCCGAGGGTGGTTTTACCCCTCCCATGAGGGGTAAGGTGAAGAAGGCAGAGCCCCCTCCTGTGCAAAGTTGCCCATTTGGCCAGAAGTCTGTGAAGCTGAGGTGCCTGAGGTGCCTGCCGTGGTGTGGGGTCTGTGCCAGGGGATGCCCCATTGGCGGCCTCTTCCCCTGAACTTTACTGGGCTGGAGGGGCTGCAGAGGGGGGAGCCGCATGTGACCACGGGCTGGGGCGATGGTACTATTTCTCAAACCCAACACAGAGAGGCACCCCTCCCCCAGCCCAGTCCCACCCCCGCCACACATCATCTACATATTGGTGCACATTACAAAATTCATTCCGCACATGGACGTAAAAAATTAAAGGGAACACTGATAATGATTGTCTTGTTTAACCTACGAAGTTGTTCTTGTGGCATTTAGTGCACTGGATGAGGTACAGCGCATCTTGTGATGGGCATGTGTAGGACCTTTGGATCTTGGAAAGGAGTGTTGTGGGTGGTGTTATATCTACAGATTTTGTATCTGTTCTGGCAGGATTTGGGCCGCTTTGAGTTGTCGTGTCCTGGCCTCTGGGGAGTTTGCCTCTCATTATGAGGTTCAGAGGGTTCTTATTTGAAGACTAGAAGAGGGGATTCAGGAAAGATTTCTGTCAGGATATGGTCCCCATCAAGCATGCATTGTAGCTGTTTCATGATACCCCACCTGGTTTCCAGTATGGGATGGTAAGTGATAACTTTGGCGTGTGTGGTCAGATGGGGTTTTATTTCCATATTGAAGCGCATTCTCTTGGGGTATTTGGGTGCCCCATTTCTTGATGCAATCTACCTCTCTGGTAACCTGCTTCTCTGGTGTAAAAGAAATAACCCCAGGGGAAGCTCCATGTACAGGATTTTCTTTGTTGATTTAATGAGTTACAGGCTTGTGCTGGATCTGCAGCATCAAAGGATATAGAAGAAATGCTTGATGAAAAATCTACTTTGTTAAATGGCTATGCTTGGGAGCTAAGACTAGCAATACTTTAAATGTGAATGCATTTTGAAGGAGAAGGCTATAAGCCATTGTCTGTATACTACGTGGCAATGGAGTGACAAGGTTTTATGTTCAGGATGAACTTCAGGTCACCCATGTTGCAAAGGTGGTATGCTTAGTTATTTAGGATGGGTGCTGGAGGCAGGGATTCTGACTGCATTCTTTCAGCCAGTCCACTAGTCATATTTAATGATACCATTGGAGAATAACAACAAAATGCCATCATCTTCCAATGGGGTAAAGAGAGTGAAAAGCCAGCCCCCGCCTCACCTCAGTATCGAAAGCTATTGCATGTACTTTAACTCCTGAAGAACCCTGCTAGCAAAAAAAAAAAAATGCAAATGCCAAAAAAACTTCAGATGAGTTAAGAGGCATCTGCCATAGGCTTACTATAGCCTTGCACGACTCTCAGGATTGGCTCAAAAACTACTTCCCCACCTTTTACTATGATGATTTGAGGGGGAAGCACACTTTGCACCCACCAAATACAATAACTTGCTCTGGACAAATGAAGTAGTAGAATTTTTGCAAGGCTGCCTTACTACATAACCGTTAGCTAAATAGCAATTTTAAACACTACAGTGCTTGATTCTTTTTATTTTTTAACTTTTTTTGAACTGCTGAGTAACCGCAGATCTATCTGATGTTGACTCTTCAATACTTCTGTACATCAGGTTATACAACATCTGTAACAGAAAAGAGATCAGAAAGAATACCTTCTTGTTTGTTATCAAATACCTAAAATGAGATTCAAATTGACCGAGCAAAGCCTTAAAGTAACTCAGTCAGTTCTAATGTGTGTATACATTATACTTATGGAAGCATTTATCTATTAGCATAATCACATTAAGATAGTTTGGAATGCTATCTTCAACTAATGGTAGCAATAGGAGTGAAAAATACAAAGAACTACACTAGGTCAGTAAGTAACTGTCAAACTGTTTGTTTTTGTGTTTTGGGTCAGACTTCCATGAACTAAGGGACAGGTGTATCCCCCTGAAAGATGTACATGTTGACTAATTTTTTTCAGTGTTGATACTGCTTCAACACTGAGTACTCTGCTGAAATAAGATTCTTAGTATGTTAATGGTGCAGAGCCATTCCTATCAAATATGTGAACTCATTATGTCATGAAATTAGAAGTAGTCATGAAAGAAATGTAGTATATAAATGTAAATTAGTTTTCCATATAAACAGCAAACATGATTATTTTTGCAGTTGCTGATATAAAATGGCGCAGCAAAATAACCATTAGAAGAGACATGGAAAATTATTTTGACAATGCTTTCTGCTATGTAACCAATAAATAGTAAACAGGAACTGCAAAATAATGCTATCTTTACTATTCATTTCATTACACTCTCTAACAAAGGGAGGGAAATATCCAAGCATGTGATCTTACAAACAATGTGAAGTGCATTTATAGGTTGATCCACAACATGCTGAAGGTTTGTTCACATGCATATTTCAGTCTTCTCTACCCTGGCATAATGACATCCTGTTCGACTGACACAGGTACAACCATGTGAGGAAAGAATTGATGAGAAACCATGAGAATTTTTAAAGCCTGGATTGTTGGCTTCCACAGCTTTGTCTTCGCATCTTCATTTTAAAAACAAATTCTTTGACATTTCTAGTTTAACCCAATTCTCCATGTCATCACAGGTGTTTGTCACCTTTAACATTATTGATTTTTTAATGACAGAGCTGCATGCTGAAAAAAAAAAACCTTGTGGTTTTTAGTTTTCTAACCTTTCATTAGTTTTGCTTCCTAAATATACCACTTCAAAACAGTATATGGAGTTTGCTAACTTCTTCTCAGCCTATTTTCCTGTTCTGAAGTGGTATATTTAGAAAGCAACACTCTTCTTGCTGACTTGGAGGAAACTCTGTGTGGATAAACACATTTTAGTACAGTGGAGTTTGGCATACAGCAAACTCGGCCCTTTATTTTGTTCCCTTGGTGAGGAGTCAGGGTCTCAGAGCCTGAGTGCCCGCCCAAGTCCAAACATTTACACTACTTATTTTTAGCCCCGCAGTGAAAGCCCTGTAAGCCTGAGTCAGCTGACCCAGGCTCTGAGACTCACTGCCATGGGTCATCTTTTGCTGTGTAGATACAACCATACATCCGACTAATTTTCCCATGGTCTCTGTAATGAAGGTAAAGGGATTCTAGGAAGAAGGGTTGGCAAGTAGTCATGAGAAGTGTGTATGTTCTTTAGGTGCTCCATTCAGACCTTTAATTTAGTAAATTTTGGGTAGGTTTGATTAATTGGGTTTGTTGTTGAAATGGTGATGGGTGGGACTGAATTCCATGAGATCTGCTGAAACAGCAAATAGCTGAAAAATCAGACTTTTTATATTGAAGTCTAGAAAGTTACTTGGTCATGACCTGACGCTACTGCACAAAATGTAACAAAAAAAGCAAACTGAGTTAATCTGAGAAATTGGTATCCATAAGAGAAGTTATGGAATCCTCTAAATATCTTGCACACACTGTCCTGAGTTTACAAAAACAATGAGGAGTCTGGTAGCACCTCAAAGACTAACAGATTTATTTGGGCATAAGCTTTTGTGGGTAAAAAACCCCACTTCTTCAGATGCATGGAGTGAAAATTACAGATACAGGCATATATATAATAGCAAGCA